>NC_135785.1:225602988-225916044 GCF_051106095.1 Pogona vitticeps | reverse complement strand
TGGCATTCGGAAGCCATTGGGAAAAACATGGTTTTTCAGCTGTAATGTGGAAAACAAACTGCAGTCAAACCTGACTTGCCCTGATGTATACATGGCAGGGTCAGACTTTCTGGGTCACACCCTTTGGCCTATTAATAAATAGTATTTGAGGAGGTTGAGGAAGAAAGATTTCCCAATAGGTGTTTTTACAAAAGCTAGGATAGACTTCTTTAAACACACATACACAAACGTAATACCGTATTTTTTTTAGATGTAGTACTGAGCGCAAATGTTCAGTGATTATGTGAACGAGCAGCATACTCACACATTTGCCCCCTCTTCTCTTCCTCTGGCACAGCCACAGGGTGGTTACAAATGATCCAACTGTAGCAGGCTCATTAAGGAGTAGGGGAAAGAAAAAAACAGCCTTTTGAGAAATCACGCTCCCAGCTCTTAAGGAAATACTGTGTACAGCATGGGCTGTCTTGTAGACCAGGATGGAGGTACATCATACCAAACTTTTGAGGGATTTTGGATGGGTTACTCTCTGTTTATGGTCATGTAATAACTTCGGTCAACTCTTGGTACTGAACAGAGCTTGGAAGCGGTAAGTTAAAGTAACTTAGAACACGTAGTTATCCATTCGTTCGTTCGTTTAGTCGTTTAGTTGTGTCCGACTCTTCGTGACCCCATGGACCAGCGCATGCCAGGCCCTCCTATCTTCTACTGCCTCCTGGAGTTGTGTCAAATTCATGTTGGTTGCTTCGCAGACACTGTCCAGCCATCTCATCCTCAGTCGTCCCCTTCTCCTCTTGCCATCACACTTTCCCAACATCAGGGTCTTTTCCAGGGAGTCTTTTCTTCTCATTAGATGGCCAAAGTACTGGAGCCTCAGCTTCAGGATCTGTCCTTCCAGTGAGCACTCAGGGTTGATTTCCTTTAGAATGGATAGGTTTGTTCTCCTTGCAGTCCAGAGGACTCTCAAGAGCCTCCTCCAGCACCACAATTCAAAGGCATCAATTCTTTGGCGGTCTGCTTTCTTTATGGTCCAGCTCTCACTTCCATACATCACGACAGGAAAAACCATAGCTTTGACTATTCGGACTTTTGTTGGCAAGGTGATGTCTCTGCTTTTTAAGATGCTGTCAAGATTTGTCATCGCTTTCCTCCCAAGAAGCAGGCATCTTTTAATTTCGTGGCTGCTGTCTCCATCTGCAGTGATCATGGAGCCCAGGAAAATAAAATCTGTCACTGCCTCCATATCTTCCCCTTCTATTTCCCAGGAGGTGATGGGACCAGTGGCCATGATCTTAGTTTTTTTGATGTTGAGTTTCAGACCGTTTTTTGCACTCTCCTCTTTCACCCTCATTACAAGGTTCTTTAATTCCTCCTCACTTTCTGCCATCAGAGTGGTGTCATCTGCATATCGGAGGTTGTTGATATTTCTTCCGGCACTCTTAATTCCGGCTTGGGATTCCTCCAGTCCAGCCTTCCACATGATGTATTCTGCATATAAGTTGAATAAGCTGGGGGACAATATACAGCCTTGTTGTACTCCTTTCCCAATTTTGAACCAATCAGTTGTTCCATGTCCAGTTCTAACTGTTGCTTCCTGTCCCGCATATAGGTTTCTCAGTAGATAGACAAGGTGGTCAGGCACTCCCATTTCTTTAAGGACTTGCCATAGTTTGTTGTGGTCCACACAGTCAAAGGCTTTTGCATAATCAATGAAGCAGAAGTAGATATTTTTCTGGAACTCTCTGGCTTTCTCCATAATCCAGCGCAAGTTAGCAATTTGGTCTCGAGTGCCTCTGCCTCTTCGGAATCCAGCTTGTACTTCTGGGATTTCTTGGTCCACATACTGCTGAAGCCTACCTTGGAGGATTTTGAGCATAACCTTGCTAGCGTGTGAAATGAGTGCAATTGTGCGGTAGTTGGAGCATTCTTTGGCACTGCCTTGCTTTGGGATTGGGATGTAGACTGATCTTCCCCTTCATGGATTGCTGCCTTGTCTTGGTGAAGGGGCTTGAGTAACTCAGAAAAGCTATGGGCTATGCCGTGCAGGGACACCCAAGACGGACAGGACATAGTGGAGAGTTCTGACTAAACGCAGTCCACCTGGAGTAGGAACTGGCAATGCCACTCCAGTATCTTTGCCAAGAATGCCCCATGATCAGAAACAAAAGGCTAAAAGTTATCCATTACTAGTTAGTTTTCTGGATAATGAGGGTACAATGAGGTCACATTTCAAATGTAACTAGTAATTTTCCCCATCTCTTCTGTGTTAATTCTCTACCTCTAGATCACTCCGCATTTAAGTTTGGAAAGTTACTTTATTTCTTCTATTTGTTACAGTGTTTGAAAAGTAATCCATGGTCTTTACTTTTTACAATGTTAAATGTTTAAATGCAATGTGCTACTTTGTTGCACTTCTCCTTGTGTGTGTGGGTGTGGGGGTACTCCCAAATGATTCATGCTAAGGAGTTTTATGTTGATGTACAGATTCATCAAAATCATATGGGAGTACCTCATACACAGAAAACCAAGGAACAGTGCCACAAGGAACAGAAAACCAAGGAGATGCACAACAAAGTAGCCCATTGCCTTTAAACATATAACATTGTAACAAGTAAAGGCAATAGGTTACTTTTCAAACACTGTAACAAATACAGTAGAAGGAACAAAGTATCTTTCGAAACTTAGATGCTGAGTGATCTGGAGGTAGAGCAGTAACAGAGAAGCAGAGACAGGGGGAAAAAAATCCTCTTTTCCATTATAACTTGGAGGTTGTAGTCTACAAGAAAGCAGGATGAGCAGAAGGAGCTCCTACTCAGAAGTCCCCACGCTGTGAGTTCCACCCAGTAGCAAGTGGGCAGATAAAACCTAAGCTGTCTATGGCAGTGGATCACTACGAGTAAATCAACCATGAAGAGGCTTATCCTAAAGTGCTGTGGAAACAGTGGAGGTTGGGATGGGGGTTATACCCTTGTTCTTGTTGCACCTTGGCAAGGAACAGTGTAGGGTCCAAAGGCAATCCTCCAGTCAAATGCATTGGCTTATGCATCACCACTCTGAGTTCTCCAGTTATCACATTTCTGGCTATAGTGGAAGTGCAGTGTATATAGCTTAAAAGTTAATCTTCCACCCATGAACAGCAAACAGATCAATCATTTTGAAGACTAATTTTTTAGAGAATGAGCAAAGGAGGAGGAGGAGGAGACAGAAGAACAGTGGCTCCAATAAAAGCTGGAAATAAAAGACCCTTCTTTTCCCAGTCTTTCTGGGAATGTTAAGGGCATTTTTCACTCCCAAAATCCTTAATTGCTCTGTCGTTTATGAAGAGCAATGCATTTAAGCCCTAGCCACTGTGTGAAAGCGTTGTCAGCATGAGGTGTGTAACCCCAGAGTGCCAAACTGCTAGTAGAGTACTGGAGCTAACATCACAGCTCATGTTTTAATACAAAGCTTGGATGATGAAAAAGACCATCCTCTCAGTGGAAAATAGATTATGCATTCATGGCACTTTGTCTAGTGACAAGAAAGAATGGAACTCAGTGACAGGGCTGCACTTCCCAAAGTTTAAAGGCTAAGTTTCCTCCTTTGTCGGAACCCTCTAACTGCCTGAAATTGTTAGGCTGTAATTACTTCCTTGTTGTTTTGTCAGATGGCATGCCCGAGTTATGTTTGACAAAACACATGAAGAACATTTAAAACTGCCAAGGCGTGGACTTGCGCAACACTAACAGTGCCTTCGCTATCTTGGCATAGACTTAATGAAACAAGCATGGCTCCCATCTAACCTAACTCCCTGTGCAGCACAGAGCCATGTGAAGTCCTTGGCTTTGGGATGGTAAGCATGATTTCCTCGGCAGTGCATTCTGACTGGTGGGAAGTCTCCTTCTGTACCTGTGGGAAGGTCTATCAGCAACAGGCTGCCTTGGCCAGAAGAGGTAGGGAGGGGAGGGTGAGTGCAGTTTCCACCTGTGACCCACTGCCAGAATATACAGTAAGACAATCCTTACAGGACCCAAGCTACTGCAAAGTTCAGTGCTTTTTCCCAACCCAAGATCCCTGTTTGGCTCACAAAGGAGTCTTCAGTATTCCAGTTATCTTGTCACAGCTTGTATAAGTTGGTTAGGACACGGAGCCAGGTGCAATTTGGAGGAAGTCCATGCCTAACCATATTTGAGGATTCCTTTAAGAGATGTGTGGGAGTGAACGCAGTCAAATAGGATCATGCCCAGATGGGGTCCTTCTTCTCTTCGAGGTGACAAGGGAGCCATGCGGGAGCTGGCACCCCATGTGGACTTTCAGATTCTGTACCCTCCCCTTACTTGCTTTTTTTGTAGCTAGGATGGTTCAGTTCTTATTAGACGGGTCAACCGGTGTTTAGAGTGATACTCTGTGGGCTCGCTCCTCTATCTGCTGGTACCACTGCCCACACACATCCAAAATGGTTCCCCAGTGTCTCATTCGTAACACAGATAGTCTTCCCTCTTTGCCTGTCTTCCCCACCCTCTCCTCACCTGCTTCAGCCTCCTTTCCCTGTTTTCCAGCCTTCAGGTTTTCTCTGCAGCAACTGGATCAATGGGGGGGGGGGAATGATTTCAATTTTTTTAAAAAAAATGTTTTCAGTTTTGAGTTATGATGAAAAAGTGATTTTAAAAAGAGGCAGAAGGAAAGAACCACTAATATGCCCATCTCTGTTTTCAGATCTCAGGTTTTCTCTGCAATGCTTTCTGATTTTCATTTTGTCTTTACTTCTAGTTTTCACTTTTGTGCAATTGTGCAAAAGATGTAACATTAAGAAAAAGTTAGATCAGCGGAAAGCAGGAACAGCTGATATCCACCATTGCCACTTCCCCACGAATAAAACAGAAGTGGCAGTAAGGCATGGAATAGTGGAGGTTGCTCAGCTGAAAACAATCCCATGAAGGAAATTGCATTGAAAGACATACAGCCACGCAGTGCATGGTCCAGCCTGCATCAGCACAATATTGAGGTCCATACAAATAGATTTTGCATTGGAGCAAACTGGAGTAAAACAGAACAAAAATATACCAGGAAAGCAGAGTTTCTTCCACTCCACTCCCCTGCTTTGACTCTGGTGACACTTGCTTCAGCCTTGCATCAGATGGTCATTGGAATGCAATACAGTTATAATGGGTGCAGGAAAGCTTAACAAATCCTGGGTACGGATGAGCCCTATGGGGCATTTCATGGCGCAGCGCTCGTGCTCTTGTTCTCTCAGTATTGTTTTTCATCCTCATTGTCAGATTCTGCACTGCTTTACTGCTGCAGGCACAAGAATAAAGGGCATATCTTTCTTTTTCAGATCTTTCTCAAAAGCTACATTTACTGTGAAGCAGTAGTCTCCTGGTGCAATTGTAATTATGAATGCATAGATAGGAACCAATGTAGTGTAGTGGATAGAGTTTTGGACTAGCACCGGGTTCAAATCCCTGCTTGGCCATGAAAGTTCACTGAGGGGAGTGGTAGTGGTCAAGCACTGCTTGAACATCTCACACACCTTGAAAAGCTTAGTAGAGTCACCACAAGTTGGAAGTGACTTGATGGCATATATAACAGCAATCCATGCAATCGAAATAAAAATACTCATTTCCCATGCTTTTGCTTTCTCCTGTCTTTCCTATTTTATCCCCTGTGTAGATCATGAATCTCCTGGGCAGGGACTTGCTTTTTTTGTAATCTGTAAAAAGTTGTGCCCATTGAGCTGACCCAGACAAATTCCGTATGATTAACGTAAGTCCCGTTGATTTCAATGCACTTGTTCTAATTATGACTAGGTCTGGAATACAGTATAGCCAACCCATTGATGCCACAATATAAAAGAAATAACAAATAATAAAGAAATACTACAAAAACTTGTCCACCTTCTCAAAGCAACCAATTGTGATTTGGAATTGGGAGTCCCTTGAAAGGGCTTCAGAAGTACTTGGGGATGGTCAACTGTTATGCTTACTAATGTGCCTACAATCCCAGGTTATGCCCTATCCCACCAAGAATTTTCAATTGAAAGAACAGAGAAAAATGGGAAATAATATCTAATGTGATCAGTCTGTTACATGGATGAGCCAAAGAACAGCTATGATTTCACTGTTATTTCTCATGCAGGTCTTGGCTTATTTGAGTAGTTCTGTCTCTGTATGAATTCGACAACTGCTGAGTTATTTCCTTCCATAACATTCTGCTATTTCACACGCCTGCTCATGTGTATCACATTTTTTTTCTTGCAACATCCTACACAGAGAAGATCTGAAGCTCAGCTCAACGGGACATGAAGACAGAGATTTATCTTGATGGAGCAAAACATTAAAACAAGCCCTTAACTAGTGTCCCTTTCTACAGACAAAAAGGAGGGAGGGTTTCCCAATCCTCCAGAGCAGATTTAGAGGATGTGAGGGGAAATGAAGGAAGGGATTTCCTCCTCTCTGTTCTTCAAGCAAAACCAGTTCTATCACCCGCAGAAGCTGACATGAGAGCATTTGGGTTGCTTTACTACATTTGAACACATTTCTGTTTTCAGTCAATGGAACAACCCACTCTAGATCATACATAATTGATTATTTCACTCATACGTCTATTGATGCGTTTGGAGTCTTCCCTACAGAAAGCAGAGGCGCTGAGAGATCTGTTGAGTTTTGCAAAGATTATGCAAAAGGTATTTTCCACTCAAGTGTGCCCTTCATCTCCACAGCTGCAGTGAACACAAGAATATTTGATTAAAAGAGAAGGTGTTTTTTTTCCCATGTCTAGAGACCAAGGCTTGTAAAAATGTAACTTAAAAAGACATAGAGGAAGGACAGGAGTAGGTATTAATTTGATCTTTATTCATAAAGGTGCCTATTTTCTTCTGCTTCGGCATTGAATGGGTGCCTTGTTCCAGTTTCCTCTATTTGAGGCACAACAGGTTTACTCTTCATCATGAACCTGAAATACATCATAAAAGTAGGCAAGACAAATAAGACATGATAGAAATATATGGATTACTTCTTAAAGCAACAATTCTTTACACTAACCTTCCCCAGTTTGGTGCACTACAGACACATTGGACTGCTAGCATGAGGGTGACGGGAGTAGCAGTCCAATGCAGCTACACTGTGCTAAGTTGGGAAGAGCTGCTTTAAGCATTTTCTAGGAGCAAAGACCCACAAAACTCAGAGGGGCTTCACTTGTAACTAAACGTGATTTCATTCACTGCTGAAAATGAACAAGTGGATGAAAACACAATTTCTGTCCCCATTGTTATTATTCATGTTTCATCCACTCTTGTCGTTTGCATTGTAACATGGCTCTCACTACAAAGCTGCCTTGGTAACTGGAGTTGAGCACCTCTGCAAACATCCTGAACATATCCAGGCTTGTTTACGTGTGAAATCATTGAACATTATTGCTGAAGGATCAGGTTGCAACATTGCAAAGAATGCTGGGGAACAACTCTTGTATTGTGCACAGGTAGGTAGGAATACAGAAGGGTTGTACACTTCGGCATTTTTTATCACCTGATGATTGTATCATCCAGCATTGATTTTTAAGGTGTTAAATGTGTCATCACTGGTAAAAGAGACTGGAAACAACCTAAGTTAGGATTTGATCACACATGAAAAACAATCCCAGTTAAATCTATTCTTTTCATTCCTCTGTTGTACCAATGCTTTTCTCCCTAGTGGTCACATGGTATATATATTAGTGGGAGCATTTACATTGTTTTGAAGTACATTGCTACATTTCTTTCTGCTTGAACCATTATAGCAGGCTACACTTCCCCTTTAAAAAAAATCACAAAAGTGGTACAAAAATCACAAAAATAGTGGTATATCTGTAGAGTGATACAAGCCTTCTCTTCTCATCCCCTTTTCTCTTCCCTCCTTTAGTTATTCATTCCCTTTTCCTTATTTCTCTGCCTATCTCTCCCTCTCATTTCTTGGCTTTAATTTTTCTTTTGCACAGTGCTGGGAGCAGGAAGCAGCAGGTTTTAAAAGACTTGCAAAGTACAGTGGTACCTCAATTTACAAACTTAATCTGTATTGGAACTGTATTCGTACGTCGAAAAGTTCATAAGTCAAGGCAAACTTTCCCATAGAAATGTATTGAAAACCATTTAATCCGTACTTGCTATTTTTCGTTCATATGTCAAGGCGCTGTTCGTAGGTAGAGGCATTAGTTCCCATAGGAACTAATGCAAAGCCAGTTAATCCATACCTCTACCACTGGGGAGCGGATTTTTAAAAAAAGTTTTTTCTTTTGACCTAAGATGAACTTAGTTCAAAAAAAGGGGCAGGAAAGGGTGTTTTTTGGGTTTTTTGGTTCTTAAGTCAAGCTCCATTCACAAGTCGAAGCAACTTTTTGCTATTCATAACTTGAATCGTTCACAAGTGGAGATGTTTGTAAGTTGAGGTACCACTGTATTGTGAACAGCAGGGTTTAAAAAAGAGAGAGAGAGGAGATGTTAATGCTATGCTGCTTTCTTTATAATTCAAAATAGGAAATGTGCCTTTCTCAAGTTCTGTTTCACCTGCAAGGGAGGGAGGAAGACTGTCTGATTCTGAGCAATGTATTCATGGTTTGTTTTAGTTGTTGTTGTTTTGTCACAGTGGCAGCAGCAGCAGTGGCTGCTACTAGTGATTTACCAAAACCCCTTTAAAATATTTTTTTTCAAAAAATATTAAGATTCAGTGGCCAAGTGGCCAAGGTGCCCCAAAACCTTACACCTTGGCAAAGGAAATAAATTGATAGCAAGATTTACACACACACTGAAATGATAATGAATGAAGCAATACATCATCAGTACAATTTAAAACTACCCTTCTGGAAAGGAGGAAATAAACCAATTGTTGAGGCAAATGAATCAGTGTTATCATGTGAACAGAAAAATCATGTGAACAGAAAAATTTGAAACCATCCAAATAATGGCTAAAACGGTATAACTGGGATTTTTTTTTTTTTTGCACATGTGATCTAGCACTTAGTTAAACTTTATTCCCTCTGAAATCAACGGAACCACTAAGTTATGACTTAATTACCATTGATTTCAACAGAAACCAGTTATAAGCCCAGTTCATTTAGTTTGACAGAACTGTCCTTGCTCTTCATACATAGTACTTTTCAAGGGAGGAGGATCACACATCCAACTGCCCATCATACAAGCAGATGTTCTAAGACTGAAATGAAGCTCAGTCCATTCATTTAAGCATGTAAAGTAGCTACATGCATGTAGATGCTCTGCTGACATTCAGACATATGCATATCATGACTAGGGAGAGAGTGTCAGAGATCATTGATCCAAGGTACACAAAGTAATGAACAACCTCCAATTCTTGTGTGGAGATGATAAATTAGTGCAGGGAAACTGCCCCAGAGGAAGACCACAGCTGTGATACAAGGATATCTGCAAGTGGGATCTGAAGGCCTTAGGGATGGACCTCAACAGATGGGAAACCCTGACAACTGAGCATTCAGCCTGGAGGAAGGCGGTGCATCACGGCCTCTCCCAATTTGAAGAGACCCTTGTCCAGCAGGCCGAGGCAAAGAGGCAATCATGAAAGCAGCAAAATCAGGGAGCTGGACAGGGGACAGACTGCATTTGACTTCAGTGTGGAAGGGATTGTCACTCTCTAATTGACCCTCTCAGCCACACTACATGCTGTTCCAAGTCCTCCATACAGAGCATGTTACCATAGTCTCTCGAGACTGAAGGATGCCTAATCTATCTAAATATCATGACTGGAGCTTGCTGTCATGATGCTGCCTCAAGCACATTTGTTCCATCTGGTCACAGTACCTGTCTCAGGCTCAAAAATGCAGCAATCAATAGTCAAACCATATATTACAGAGAACACATATTCCTGAAGTGCTGAAAGCCTCTGGTTAATACAACTTTGTCTAATTGGGAAATTAGCTTGCTTTATTTTATGGTTGGTCTTCATGCCATAAATAAGAGGTTCTATTGTGAATCTGTTTTCTCAGACACAAAGTTCTGCTGGAATAATGTATCTAATACACTGTTGCGATTTCAGGTAGAATGACATGTTATCTGTAATATACAGTGTCCTTCCAAGTGTAGAAAAATTAAATGATTTGCGATATTGGGACAGAAGTGTTAGAATGTGCGATTTCACTCACTCCAAACCTCTTCAGAAGAAGTGGAAGGATATATCCAATGTAAGATAGCTTGCTGTCCAGAGGAGAGCAGCATATGACACCTCACCCTACCCGCTCAAGCATAAGGCACGACACCACAAAATAGCCAGGTAATCCTGGCACCAGTACCTCTCCCTGTTCCTGTAAAAGAAATGCTGTCACAAAATTAAATAATTAAAATTGTGCTGTGGCACCCAAAATCTAGTGCCTGAGGCAGGCCTGAGCTGGAAAAGAAGAATCATTGAATCACTGCATTATTGAATAATGGAGTTGGAAGGGACCTTTAAGGCCATCAAGTCCAACCCCCTGCTCAATGAGGAATCCAAATCAAAAGACATTTGACACACGGTTGTCTAATTTTCTGTTGAATGCATCTAGTGTGAAGAAGACCTGTAAAGTGTTGCAAAGCATGATGTGATTTCTTTATTGAAAGAGGGCTGTTGGGTGTTATGGAAGAAAGGGGCTGTCTTGGAGAATTTGCCCAAGCATATGCCCAATTTTGCAGCAGGGAATGAAGCTGTAGTGCCTTCAATGCTTTTAAGAAGCACAGCATGTCTCTTGAAATATTAGGAATTGGCAACGTAGATCTTTGGAGTGAAAAGTATTCTTGAATTATGAGCAACCTCAATTTTAATATGCCTCAAGGCCTGGTGCAGCAAGATATGTTAAGTGATTTTATAAAAAGTATCTTTTTTGCATTTTATCTATATGAATTTCCTCTGCCCAAATCAGAGAGTGAGAGTGGAAAGAAATTTGAAAATGAAGAGCAAATTCCTTGCTAGAACTGGACCTTGTATATTCAGTGTAATCCTTTTCTGTAATTTCTTAGCACTTGATATGCTTCCAGAAAAAAGGACTTTGCTTCGTGATGAGGTGTCTTACATGTGAATTTCGTTTGTTTAGTCATCTCTCCCTTTGTAAACCCAAAAATGTTCAGTTATTTTACCCATAGCTATATATATCTCTCATGGCCCTTTCATTGGATTAAAAACTATATATGCATATCCAAGGATGGATACACCTATAATTGGTTATGTAGACCTGGAGGATTCTGAGAGTTCTAGTCCAAAAAAGTAACTCTCCCAAGTTCTCTGCAGGAGCAACAGCTGGATACTTAACACATTTCTCACTTTTTTGAATGACAGTAAGTATGCAGTCCAGCAAATCCTGAGATTAGGTTGCCATATGCAGGTTCTCCCTCCATCTGCAACACCTGCTCTTCCTAATGCATGTGGAGAAATGTACTTCTGCTTATAAGCAGCATTCTCTAGGTTGCCTCCAGGATCAGAGGCAAAACACCTGTGAATATCAGTTGCTGGTGAGCAACATCAGGAGGTGACAGTTGCCTTCACATCCTGTTTGTGAGCTTCACATAGTCACGAGGTTGGCTAAAGAATGCTAGACTAAATAGACATTTGGTGTGACTCAGCAGGATTCTTATTCTTTCTTATTACCACACAACATTTGAAAAAAAAGGAAGAGAAGGCAAAATATTCTGCACACAGCTTCTCCTTATTTTGATCTAGAAAAAAGATTAGCCGCCTCCAAGTTTCCAAAAACTGCTTGAATAGGCCACCTCCATTTTGCATTGCAAAGTCAAACTGCGGCTTTATTATAGAGTGGCAAATGCTTGTAACAGGGAGCCACAGGAGATACAGGCATTCTCCTCATGTTTGGAAGAAATGGTTGTGGGTCTGCTGTGACTCTTACAGACATCATGTGGAAGCAGAATCTTTGCCATTTTTCTCAGGCTGCAAACCTTTGTGCTCTGGTGTCACCCTGTGGAGCCCTCAGAATGGTGGCCATGACAACAGCATCAAATGATTATACGCTTGTGCCAGAAGAGGCCGCCTCCTTAGCCTTGACTGTTCTGTAGGAGCTTTCATTGTGTACATTACTGATTAAATACAGTTTTTCTCAATACCCATCATTAGAGAAAATAATGCTGATAAAAACCCCATAGAAATATGAATAGCAACTGCCAAAATAATTTACAGCAGCCAACACAGAGATTGTTAACAGCCAGTTTTTGTTATTTAAGGTATAATCTACATCCTAACAAAATCCCTTGGTAACCTCCCAAATTGATTTTAATAGTTCCAGACTAAAAATTTTATGGGTTAAATCTCATATTAATTATAGTAATTCCAAAGGCTTCATTACGGAGGCAAAAATATATAGCTGGAATAATTAATATGTGGTAAGCAATAGGCATCCTTTAGTAGGTTTAGCCTAGACTAATATAACACAGTGATACCACGAATTAGAGGGAGGAAAAAAAAACTCCCACAGCAAAATGGTTTCTTATGGCCTATCACAGGTGTTGAGAACATTTGCCCCCCTTAGAATTTAGACTTGTTGTAGGCCATAAACTCCCAAAAGCCCCAACCAGTATGGCCAATGGCAAGGGATTGTGAATGTTGTTGTCAAACAGACATTTGGAAAGCTGACAGTTCTTCACTCATGACCTACAGTGCTCTTTATACAGTTATAAGTATGAAGTATTTGCACACACCTAAACCTCCTTCCCTGTTATAAGAAAGGAAAGGGTGGGCCTTTTCTCACATGAATCTAATGGATCTCTGCTAGATTTTGATGAGAGCCAATGCATTGGGATGCAGTGCAGACAAGACAGAGGTTCTACAGTGGGGGTCTCGACTTGAGAACTTAATCCATATTGGAAGGCGGTTCTCAAGTCAAAAAGTCTGTAAGTCAAGTCTCCATTGACCTACAGTTCATTGAAAACTGATTAATCCTGTAACAGGCCGTTTTTGTTCCATTTTGTTTTTTTTCTGGTCTGTAAGTCAAATCTCGGTCTGCAAGTCAAACCTAAATTTTGTGGCCAGAGAAGTCTGTAACTCAAAAAGTCTGTAAGTCAAGCCGTCTGTAAGTCAAGGGTCCACTGTATTAGTAGGCAGTTCCTCTATCCAGCTAATCTATCCAGATTGTACTCTCCTCAAAGGGCAGAATGAAGTGAGATCCCAGCTTTGCAATTACAAGGTACCAAAACTACTTCTTTCCAGATACATGGTTCCATCAGAACTTCATGACCAAGCATCATGCTTGCAGATAAAATGTGGATTTATCTCTCAATGAGCAATCAAAAACAAAAGCAAGATGATTTGCTCTTTTTCGAACTGAGAACCCTTGGGGGAAAATAATACATTTTGTGTCTTAAGGGAGCTCTGCTTATAACAATGTGCTGTGTCATTTGTTTTGACCCTTAGGTTGGCAGTTTGGGTGCTCATAGATCCAGCTTTGTCCCTTGTAGCTCAAGTAACCACAGTGGCATGGATTGCCTTTTATCAGCTCCAGTAGATCTACCAACAATGCTCCCTCTGGACAGAGACAGGCTGGCTGCAGTTACCTGCTAACCACCTGCCCACAATGCTTTTGGGGCTACCTCTGAAGATGGTAACAACAGTTAGTGCAAAACAGAACAACAAAGCTACTCACGGGACCTGGTCGTTTAGGTTACAGAACTGCAGCACTGCATTAGCCAGGCTGGTTACCCATCAATTTCTAAGGGCCTGTATTGGTACTGGTACTAACCTTCAAAGTCGTAAACAGTTTAGGCGTATTCTACCTGTCTCCATGCATTCCTGCCTGGTGGCTAAGATCATTCTAGGTCTTTTGTAGTTGTCACCCCTCACAATGGTGTGAGACCAGTCACTGCTAAGGCTACTTTCCCAGTCTGTGAGATGCACTCCTAATAGAGATCCACCTGGCATCTTTATTAGCAGCATTTAGACATTAGACATCTAAATACGTTGTATTCAGTCATGCATTATATTGCTCAGGTCATAATTTAGGTTTTATTGATGCTCTGAGTACCATTTTAATATCTTAATGTTATAATATTTTGACATCAGGCTCTGCACTGGCTTTAAAAAATTTAATTGTAATATTTGTGGTTTGTGGCTTATGATTTGTGATCAATTAATAATACTGTAATAATAATAATTGTTCTTGTTGTTATACATGCAAACTGCTTCAAGTATTAGGGTGCTCATAGATCCATGACTTTGCCAGATGGGCACTGTATAAACATTTTTGTTACACTTAAATCAGCAAACAAACCATATCCTTTTGTCAGGCTGAATGGGAAAAGATGACTGTTTTCCAAATACAGGCATGGAATGCAGTCATCTGAGAAGCATTTCTTTGAAATCTTGCCTGCCCCATCTTATCCTTTCCACAGGATCCTGCAAAAATTCCCTCTTCAGGATCATCTGAGAATGACATACCTTTTTCATGCCAATATCTCTTGACTTGGTCCTGAGCTTATTGACCTGGGATTCTGCTATTTCAGCTCGTTCTTCAGCATCATCTAACTCGTGCTGCTGCTTCCTATACTTTGCAAGATATTGATTGGCTTGAGCTTCCTGTTGGGAAAAAAAAAACAAATGAAAGGGCAAGAAACATGTTCAACCTCTCTAATCTGGAAAGCAGTAGGCTTCCACAACAAGCAAACAGAGCCAACTTACACTTGTGTGAACCAATGCTGAATAATACGTTGTTTTGTTGACCCCAGTTTCCGTTTTAAACATTTCTTTCATTTGGAAAGTTGCTAACATTCCCTACATTAATACTTATTTTTGTAGGCAGCAACTAGTCAGTTCACGTTTTAATTTAAAGGGAAAGTGAATGGCCTAGGCCAGCGTTCCCTAACATGGAGCTTTTCAGTTGCTTTGAACAACAAGTCCTATGGTCCCCAGGCCACATAGCTAGTGGTCCAGAAAAAAATATATCAACATCATGTGGTGAAGGAACAGTAAGGATTCTATGCACAATGGTTTCTCAAACACGTATCTGCATGGATAACTAGGGGATAACAGACAAATCAGATGGCAAATGGTCACAAAATGCAGAATCAGGCAAATCAGTAGTGGAATGGCAGGGGAAGATATTGATTTTTTAAAATTTATTTGATTTATACCCCCCCATCTGGACTACGAGTCCATATGCTGTGTACTCGGGGAAGTTTGGGAGATGGAAAGGAGGTAACCTCTCTCTTTTTCTGCATTTTTCCTCAGCCAAGGCTCTGCTGGTGTACAGCATTATTCATTTAGTATTTATCTATTTGCTTTGTTTATTGGCCACCTTTCTCCCAATAAGGGACTCAAGACAGCTCATAGGATAAAAAAAAACCCATTAAAAACAAAGTAAGCTATACATTAATACAATTAAATTATAAAACTGATTAAAATGCATTGCATAATTAAAAACATTTAAAATGTTACAATCTATCTTAACCAAATGCCAGAGATTCAATTATAACTATTAAAAGTCTATCTGAAAAGGTGGGTCTTCAGCTGTTGGTAGATGGATAAAAGGCCAGGAATCAACCTGACCTCCCAAGGGAAAGTATTCCATAATCTGGGAGGAGGCAGAAAGAAGGCCCTCTTTCATGTCCCCCTCAACTGTGCCTGCACTGACAATAGGACTAAGAGAAGGGCCTTCTCTGATGACCTTTAACGCTGAGAAGGCTCATACTCTGAGAACTCTTATTCAAGGCAGAAAATCATATCCCTGTTAACCTATGCAACCCACACCTGTGTTATAGAACTTGAAAATACATGAAGATACTCTCAGCAAATCCCATCTACTTTCCTTCTGGTCTTTAGTGAATTCAGGAGATCTATCAATGATACATACTGAGCAAAAAATGGAACACAAAGTGAAATGTTTTATGAGAGAATGGCGTCATTTGTCAGGCACTGGATTACTAAGACAAACAATTCTGTACCAACATGTAATTCAATTTTTATTCTGAAATTGAATTTAGCTTTGCAGCAGTGTATGATACAATACACTTTAAGAATAATTGCTTCTGTTTCTGACATATTGGGACTGAGTTTTGATGCTCCTGTAATCAGAACGGCACCACCTGCCCACAAGAATCAGCATTTTCATGAGAAAACCAAGCACTACAGAGGTATGGGAGTTTTTTTTAAAATACATTTCATTGCAGAAAGTCAGTGTCCAAAATCCTGTTGCTTAGCATAGTAAACCACACTAGAGTATGCCCACAGAATCAGTGGGAATTTAGTGAGTAAGCTGCCCCATAAGATTTGTTTATTCAAATAGGCCTATTCTGGTTGTGACTTATTATGTCATAGTTAGAGCAGATCCATTTGACTCTTTGGAGATGACTCACCAAATTTCCACTGACTCAATGGGCTTACTCTAGTGCATTTCACCACACTAAGCAACAGGAGTTTGGCCTATATTCGTTAATATTAAATTTAATTCTGTTAGATTTTAAAATTTCAAATATTTGCAAATTTGATTTTTAATTTTTTAAAACCTTTTTAAGGCTGTTATGATTTTTGAGAAGGGCCTGTCCAGACAAGGGAGTGGACTGGTTTGCCCTTAGAAGATTTTTATCTTCATTGCAATCTATATCATTTTTCTCTCAAGTGTTGGATATGTTTATTCTCTCCTAAGAAGTTTCCACACAGAATTGCTATTTAACTCATGAGAAAAGTTTACCTGGTTTACTCATGTGTAAGGTTACCCAAAATCAGTGGAGGATAGCAGCAGCAGGAGAGGAAAACTTTGGGGTGAAGGTTGAGGGGATGGAAGAGAGGTTATTCCCCTTTCCCTGCCTTTCTCCTCAGCACGAGATGTGCTGTCTTGTGGGGTAGAGTCAACTAGCCCCCTTCCCTATTTTCCCATGGCCATTGTTCAATGGGCCATGGTGACTTCCCTCCCTCCATTCCTTCCTAATAAAGTGGCATATTAAAACAGCAATCCATCAGCCTAGTATAGTATTAGAACTTTGCTGCATCAGTTAGGGATATTTTTTTTTAAAAAAGTAAAAATAGAGGAGAGGGTTTCTCTGCCCTTTCTTCTAATGTCACAACCCACTTAATATGTCATAGGGTTGTCTCCTCATTTAATTCCACCCATAGTTCCATTTGGGTGTGAACTAGCCATCTGCACAGGCTACACAACAGGATAATTCAGAGAGTGCTGAATGGCAAAAAAAAAAAAACCCAACAACAACAACAACCAGAAACTCCTAGCACAGAATCAGTGGGAATTTCCCATACTGCTGTGTTAACACATCCTAGTGCCAATACAGTATACCATGCAATATAAACAGACACTGGAGGTTTGAGGTTGGAGGATTTCACTGAAATCACCTGACTGGTGTAAAAAGTTACACACACACACACACACACACACACAAACACACACACACGTGTGCACGCACGCGCACACACACACACACACACACACATGTGCACACACACACATACACACACACACGTTAAAGTCCTGAGCTGCTATATAGCTGCTATGAATACACTTTAAAACTAACATGAAAGAGCTCTCTGTGCTTAATGAAATGTCAGCTTGACTCATGCCATTATTTTAATTACATGAGGGTGAAACAACCTTTGATCTTCCAGATATTTTAGACTGCAGCTAACACAGTCCCTTACCACTGGCCATACTGGGTGGAGCTGATGGGAATCTAAAGATAAACCATCTGAGAAGTCAAAGATTTCCCAGTCCTGCAACACACTGTTCCAACTTACAGCTTCCTCTGCCTGGTGCTTATAGCTTTTCACTTTCAGCTGCAGTTTATCAGTCAGCTCCTGCATTCTTGTCAAGTTCTTCTTGTCCTCCTCAGCCTTGGAAGAAATTATGGAAGCAAAAAAGTTATGTGCTGGCAGCCATTCACTGCAGACAGATTAATATGAGAAGTTGATTGTTCCATATATATAGATGATGCATATACAATTTTTATATAGATATAGATATATGGATATATAGGCCCACAGACTGTGTAACCTCTGTGAAATATTGGTTCAGCCCAAAGAGTGGGACTAAAAAAAAGTGGGGCTGTGAATAAGAGATTTCAATTAAAAAGAACAAGATTGCTGAAGAGGTTGGAGCTGCTATTGAACCTTAGACTGCTACATCCTTTGCCAACTTGGTCTAGGTATAATTCCTATAGGTTTGTGTTGGAGGAGTGAATCCATGTCGAAAAGAAGGATTTGGACAAGGAGGATGGTAAAGATAAGGAAAGACACAGGAAGAAGAAGCCAGATAGGACATGGGCTAACTGGTTGCCGGGGTTCCTAATCTACGCAGGAGTGGCCGTGAATGCCCAACCCTGGCGGGCTCAGTCTCCCTTTCAGTATTTAGATTTCATTTATCGGGCCTATGTGGACTTTGCGGGCCAGGCATGGCTTCACTATGATGAATCGTTCTGTATGTGGAGCGCTATTCACCCAAACCTTTGATGGGATGAGCCCCTGCTGGGTTTTTGGCTACAGTCCATGATGCCTGCCAGGTCTAACTTGGGTGACAGGTTCAATAGCGGGCAACTTATCAGGAAAACAGCTTTGAATCAGAATCCCTGTCTAAGAGCAGGGCAGGTCATTCAAACCCACCTGCTCTGCAGGGACTATAAGGCCAAGGGTGTCTGTAATAGGAAACCGTGCTGCTTTAGAGACAAGTGCACAACACGTGGAGGTCAACATCCCAGTTCGTCATGTTTCAGGGCAGGGGCTCAGCGTCAGAACAAGGGCCCAGCTGGCAGTAAAAACCCAATAGTGGGGGCGGTAAGCCTGGAAAAGGGTCCCAGCCCAATTAAAGTGTCAGTTTTGGAAGCATGGCTCATGGAGTATCCATGCAGAGATGATGCTAGTTACCTTTTGGAGGGATTTAGATATGGTTTTAGGATACCAGCAGCTGGCGAACACAAAGCGTTCTTTGTGCAAAACCTGAGATCCATTCGTGGAATGGAAGGTGTTGCCCAGGAGAAGAATGACAAAGAGGTGAGGGAAGGCCATTTGCAATGGCTCCTTTGGAAATCCTAAGGGTCTCCCCTCTGGGGATAGTCCCGAAGAAGGCACAGGGGGAATTTAGATTGATACACCACTTGTCTTATCCTGAGGGGGCTTCCATCCCTCAGGAACCTTGTACTGTGCGCTATACCTCCTGTGATGAGGCGGTGTGGGTGGTGCGAAGGTGTAGTGTGGGGACAGAACTGGAAAAATGTGATATAAAATTGGCTTTCTGGATTTTACCAGTGCATCCGCTCGATTGACTTGCTAGGATTCTCCTTTCAGGATTCTTTCTATATAGATAGAGTTTGCCAATGGGCTGCTCAGTTTCATGTGCAGCATTTGAGCATTTCAGTTCATTTGTGGAGTGGCAACTCAGGCAAAGGGTGGGTTGCAGTGATACAGCTCATTATTTAGATGGTTTACTTTTTTGTGGTGAGAGGAATTCAGGAAGGTGTAGATTTATTCTAGATATTTTTCAGTCAATGGCTGAAGAGTTGGGGCTACCTCTGGCCGAGGAGAAGACAGAGTGGCCAGCCACATCCCTGACTTTTTAAGGTCTTGAACTGGATACGGTGCAGCAGACATCCAAACTGCCGGACAGTAAGTTATATGACCTTATGATTCGCATAGCCACACTGTTACGGCAGACGAAAATGTTCCTGAGGGAGCTCCAGGAGATTGTCGGCCATCTTAATTTTGCCTGTTGGCTAGTGGCACCTGGGCAGCAGCAGCCTTAGGCTATAACGTAGAAGACATTAAATGGCTTGGGAGGTGGTCTTCATCCACCTACCACAGGTATATTAGGACATATATTAGGGGCCTGGTTCTCTTATGTATTGCAGATATCTTGGAGGCAACAAGGAGAAAGCGTGTGATGATTGTGGGCCACAGCTATGTATTTTGGGCAGCTATGTGGCTGCATCCCCATGGGGGAGCTGTCTGGGCCTTGGAGCTAGAGCCCATATTGAGTGGAGAGGACTGCGTGGAATGCAGTGGAGCCAGCTGTTCAGAGTGGCTGCTTTTGGATAATTTTGCCCAAATGTTTTGGTGGCACATCTAGGCAGCAATGATCTAGCCAAGCATTGCGGAAAGGCCTTGATCCTGGCTGAAAGCCACGTACCTGGCGATGAGCATCATCTGGTCAACAATCATCCCTCGGTTAGCTTGGAGAGAAGCCAGATAATTTTTACCCATTAACACTGCTCGCAGGCATGTTAATCAGGAAGTCTGCAGGGGGTCTGCAGCAGCCTTGGATCGGTGATTGGTCACCAGAGGATCTGTTTGGATAGGCCTGAGTTTTCTTGGTCAGATGGTGCACATCTGTGCAATGGTGGTTTGGATGTCTTCCTTGAAGACATCAAGAGGGGCCTGCATGCTGACCTTGATGGGCTCAATGGCGGGCATGGGACTTAGCTATGCTAGTTCCTATGCTGTGGCGGGTAGTGTGGATAAAACAGGGTTTCGGTGAGTCCCATTGCAATTGCAGGTAAGCTATAGCCCATCTGACCTCCCAGCGCTGTGGATCGTGCGATTACACTGTTTGGGGGGAAAGATGTGCTGGGGCCACACCCGGACCAACAGCCAACAAGGAAAAGGTGGCTTGCGGTACAAGGGTGGTCAAATTGGGGCCAGCTGGGTTCTCACTGTCTTTATGACCGCGAGAACTTGGGGCCAGGGACTTGCCCATTTGTTGGTTAAGGGGTCCATTGAGACCTCTGTGCTTAAACCTGATTCCGCACTATGGCAGGACCCCCCTTTGCCAAAGGATGGCAACAATGATGGCTTTCAATAAAGTATGACCCGTGTTTAACCCATATTTCTGGTCTTGAATCTTTATTCAACTTGTGAAAAGAAAAAGGGTCTCTGAGGAAATGGGGGAGGAAAAACTATGGATTGGGTCTGTGAGACTTTGCATTTCCTGCAATGTTTTAGTCTATAGTCAGAGTCTGAATCCAGGAAGAAGGCTAGCACCCTCCATATTGACAGGTCTGCCCTCCTAATGTTAACTCTCCTGACAAATACTATGAATCCCTCTTGGGTTTTTTTTAAAATATGTGATTTCTATATTAAAAAATTGAAATGGATTTTCATTCAAACTACAGCAAAATAGCTAATAACTCAAATAAATTGTTAATAAATTCTGGAGCTTGACACATTCCTGGATAATGTAAACACACTGGCACTGGTAGCTTGTTGACCAAGATGCCAGGGGGTGGTATCTCCCCACACCATTTTTGATTTATCCCCCTACTCAGACCCTGAGCAACCACTGCAACCGAGCTGGCCCAATCTGCTTCTGAGGGTCATGTGTGGCTTTCCAATTGCCATATCACACTTTCATTTCCTCTATGCCATGCTTCCATTCCTGATGCAGAGGTTCAGAAGTGGGCGAGAAGCAGAAAGGGCTTTGATGAGAGAAGACGAAAGAACCTCTTCTCCTTTGATCCAGAAATATCAACCCTCCACCTCACAGAACTATTTTTCAAGCAGCGAGGAGGATGACAGAGATAGAAGGTGAAAAAAGAAGGCTGAGATTTGCCCTCAGGCTGTTTGTAGCTGCCGTCACATAGAAAGACTTTGGTAATGCTACTTCAGATTTGTGACAGGACTGTGTTTGGACAGTAAATATGAAATATTTCAGCTGACCCATTTAATTATTGGTACCTGGTAAGTCAGCTCTTTGATGCGTCTCTCATATTTGCGAACTCCTTTCAGAGCTTCTGAATTACGGCGGGTTTCTGCCTCTAGTTCATTTTCCAGCTCACGGACCTGCACGAGAATAGAAAGCATTTGAATCGTATATATATAGGACAGCAAACATTGTCTTCAAAGTGGTTCTGCCTCATAGCAAAGACTCAAAGAATTCAATATTAATGATTTAGTCTTCTGAATGTGCTTTAGAAAATATTTACTAAAAGACTTTTGGCATTGGTATTGAGCCCTCCTTTACAATATTTTCCTTTCCATAGAAAATGTTGAAGTACAATGTAACCACTGTGCCGAGAATTGATCTCCCCCTTGAAAATGAACACATTAATGATTTTTGAAAACAACTTGAATGCTTACAAAAGGTACCAAAAGTAGATTTTTTAAAAAAAAAACACTCACCCTGGATTCTAGCTTTTGAATCTGCTTTTTGCCCCCTTTTAGAGCAATTTGCTCTGCTTCGTCCAGTCTCTTCTGGAGATCTTTAATAGTCTGTTCCATATTTTTTTTCATTCGCTCCAAGTGAGCACTAGTGTCTTGCTCTTTTTTGAGTTCTTCTGCCATCATTGCTGCCTATAGTAAGAAAAAGTGTGAAATCATCCTTAAGAAATAAGAACTCTATTTGAATGCAAATTATGTATCATCAAGTTGATGCAAACTTATGGCTACTCTTTCCACCATTTTTCTAGGTACAGAATACTCAGAAGTAGTTTACTGTTCCCCTCTTCTGGGGGTCCTCAGGGACTGGGTAACTTGCCCAAGGCTGCACAGGCTGGTTTTTCTCCTTGGAGGCATAGTGGGGAATAAAATTCTCAACCTCCAGCTTTGTAGCAAGGTACTGTACTCATCTCACTAAGCTACTCAGCCAGCCTCCACTAAGTTTTAATAACAGTGAAATCATGGAAGGTATCTAGAGCCATGATTCCTAGTCTTTGGGCCTCCAGATATTTTGGACTTCGAGTTCCAGAATCCTTGACCATGCTGGCTAGGACATCTAAGAATTCCAATGAAAAGGGTCTGGAGAATGAGCAGCTAAGAAGCACCCATTCAGAGGTCAAGATAGTTATATACAGATGCACTTATGCATTTATGCATTTATGACGTAGAGTTCTAGTTAAATTTTACATGGTATAATTTCCTGTGAGAGGGACTGATTGATTGGTATGCATTAGAGAGCTATAAAACAAGTTCTTTAAGGGGTCATACAAAATCAATAATACAATTAAAATTTTAAACAACATGTCTTTAAAAACATCTAGGCTAGACCATAAAAACACAAGCTATACAGCTTCCAGGAGAGAGAGAAAAACCCGATAGTAAATACAAGACCCACTAAATTAGTAAGATCTTAAAAGTCCTGAGAAAGAAAAAAAATCTTACTCTGATGCTGAAATGATAGACAAGCACCCCTAGAGAGATGGCATACTACAAAGGAGAACACCTTAAATTACATATTGTGATAATACTGACTAGATCAGGCTTAGGACTGCCTGCTGCTGGATGGCCATTTTTGTAAGCTAGGAAAATGACACTGAACACATTTATAATTATTACTATAGAGCTGGTAGGAAAAATCTCAACATCCAAAATTTTAATTCTAGGTTTCAGGGAGACAAATTGACCCTGTTTCCATTTTAGAATAATGCAGTTCTTCTAGCAGTTTCCAAAAGTTTCTGGGGTTTTTTGTTTTAGTAGTAACAACATATCTGAAAAGAGTGGGGATTTTATCCTCCAGAATTCCATAATACTTCTGAGTAATGACAGAGTTCTAAATTAGATGATCTCAAAAGAAGAAAAACACCATTATTAGAGCAACCAAGCAAATATATTTTTATAAACCCTGACCTACCTACATACAAAAAATTTGTATATGATTTGGAAATGACTGACAGGTAAAAAGATCAGAGTGGATACTTCTAGGAGTAGGAACAAGCAGCCAACTTACATCAGTGATTGCTTTCTTGGCTTTTTCTTCGGCGTTCCTGCACTCCTGTATGGCTTCTTCCACTTCATTTTGCATTTGAGTGATATCAGTTTCCAGCTTCTTCTTCTGATTGATCAGGCTGGTATTCTTGATTATGAAATGAAGAGGAGAAAGGCATTCATCGAGGACATGCAATCATCTTTATCATCTCCTAAGACCACTGCTGCTCAGATAAAGAACAATACCAATTGAATTACTCACATAGTGAATCGGTATTATTGACTAGCATGTATTTGCTAGGCACAGAATGGAATGGAAAGTTTAGAAGGGACTTTGAAAAGAAACAAGTAAGATAGGACTGGCCCTACCATTAGGCAGGAGCAGACACCTCAGGGCAGCAGATTTTGAGTATCATAATATGGAAGCAATTTGTTAACTGTTGCCAGGGAGAGAACATATAAGATCTTCTGCCCAAATGCAAGAATAATGTGGCTGGCTTTTAATACTCTGCACTTTGGTGTGGGTGAATGGGAGAACCTTGTGGTCATGGGCTACATCTGAAATATAGCCAGCTTCTGTCTTAAGGCAGAATCCTCCACACCAACCTGTCTGTAGCAATCAGATATTAAAACAGAAATTAATTTAGCAGAGTTAAAAACACAGCATGGAATATATATAAAGTCCAATATCCCTCGGATTTTGGGAGATTGCGAGAGTTGTTATCAGAAAAGGTTGCTTTTTTAAACTTAATTGCACTGACTTGCTGGTTACAAATATATCTTCATTTTTGGAAAGTGTGGCATAAGGAGACCCCAATAGTTGCTATTCAAATCATCTCTCTCTAGAGAAGAAGAGATCTACATTTTAGGCAACTAAAAGGGATTTACAGAAAATGACAGTTTTAAGTTGCCCTCATCAAAATAACTTGCCTATGAGTTAACTAAGCAACCTACTCAGCTGTGTAATTAAATACATTGTCAATATTGGCATGATAATTTTATGTCCATCTGTGAACAGCATTGAAGGTGAGGTAGCCTATTACACATTTTATGCATTTCATTGTTTGTAGGAGTTAAATGCAATTAACATTCTCTATCTGAAGCAGTGTTACTGTTGTCTGGATTGTCTCCTTACTAAATTATGTGTGACTCGGGTGACCTGAACTCAGAAAAACAACAGGGAGCACAATTCTTTTATTGAAATGATTTGGATAATTCCTTTATATTCCTGTAACAGATTGTGGAATAAGTGACGAAAATGAAAAGTAAAGAAGTCACTTGTGCAGAGAACACAACAACAACAACAAAAAGCTATTGACTTGTGAGTCAATATTACCAGACAAAGGCAATTTAAGAGGTGGTAGAGGTCACAGAAATGTTCTACGGAGTCAATGATGTTGAGGTCACTGAACTACAACAAGTTGAAACTACTGCTCATCATAAAATGTGCAATTTAATTTCTTCCTCCTCTTAGGAAAGAAAAACATTTGTGCATATTTGGTAACAAGATCATATTTTGTCTGAAACCTGCATTCTCCCCAGTCACTACCCTATGTAGTGTCTTGGGGGGGGGGAGTGGGAAAGTCAGCCAAATTTATTTGATAGTTAACCTGAGTGTGCAGGAGGTTTACACGTTCAGTGGCTTCGAGCAGCTCTTGCTCTGCCAGTTTACGGGCACGTTCTGTCTGATCCAGAAGAGCTCTCAATTCATCCAGCTCAGACTGGAGCAGAGTATTCCTTCGGTCAGTCACTGCCAGCTGTTCTTTCAAGTCTTCATTCAGGTGTGTTGAATCATCGAGCTGCACCTGAAGATCCTGAAAGGGAACAGCAGAACATTCTTAGGGTGCAAACAGATAATATGCTTGGCATGTAACTAGAAGTGACACACCCACAAATGGTGAAATATATCATCTTGTCAGCCTTAGGAATAGACCTCAACAGATGGGAAACCCTGACATCTGACCGTTCAGCCTGGAGGCAGGCAGTGCTTCACGGCCTCTCCCAATTTGAAGAGACCCTTGTCCAGCAGGCAGAGGCAAAGAGGAAGTCACAAAAGCAGCAAAACCAGGGAGCTGGACAGGGGACAGATTGGATTTGTCTTCAGTGTGGAAGAGATTGCCACTCTCGAATTGGCCTCTTCAGCCACACTAGACGCTGTTCCAAGTCCTCCATACAGAGCACGACACCATAGTCTTTCGAGACTGAAGGATGCCTAACTAACTATCATCTTGTCACAGCATATGCTTTTCAACACCTTCCTTCATTTTGTGAGCTTTGTTTTGTGACTGGGCACTGGAAGGTAAAAACAGACTTAATTTGCAAGCCTGGGTGCTGGGACATGTATTTTGTGTTGTAGAAAAAAAATGTGGTAATCATAACACATGCATATTATCAATTCTCCTTAAGATCTAGTTTGGCCTTCACACATCATGCATTGCAGGCATACTACATTATTGATGTGTGGAAAAGTAGTTTTCAGCATTGGTTCCCCCAGATGTTTTTGAGTTCAGCTCCCAGAAAACCTGACTACTGGCCTCGCTGTAGGGACCAAATAGGAAGAACCACTGGCATAAAGCAGCTTTCCCATCACAGTGCCTTCCAGATACATTGTAAGGACTCAGGAAGGATGATATGGAGAAACTACCAAGAAGTGGAAGCAGCCTTACAGATGAAGCTCCCCCAAAAAACTGTTTGTTTGTTTTTAGCATGATTGCTACCTATAACGTGGTGCAAGAAGTCTGCATCCCACAACCATGTGAATCCCACTATTATGACAGGGAAATCCTAAAAACCACAGAGGCCTATTATGAAGGTTATTATTCATAGCATACATTATTCTAGAACTAGACTTGCTCTCAAAGGCCCAAAACACATGCAATGTTTTGTTTATTACAAAATAGAGCTTCATGTGACTTCTGCAGAAGAAGTCCCATGGAGACATAGGTGGTTTTTAACATATTCTTCCATTATTTTTCTGGTAAGCCAGCCACTCCCAGCTGTTCTTCTTTCATGTGAATAAAACAGCATTCAGATGTTACCTTAGCAAATGGCATGTTCTGTACTTCATATTTGTCAAGCCAATAGGACATGCAAGTTGTGGCACATATGGGGGAGTGTTGGAGACCAGGCTGGAGAAATGGTTAACTCTTTTTGCACCTATTCCTTCTCTTTTATGAATGGTTCCATGGCTATTGTCTCCAAGCTCATCTCATGCCTGGTTTCAGAGCCTAGATGATGGAAAAGCTCTTTACAAAAAGAAAAGAGCTGAGGTTGTTTTGCAGAGGAATGGGGGCATCAGTGAATACAGATATTTGAGCCCCCTCCTTCCAAGTGATACTGGGCCCTGCTGAAATGTTATGAAGAGAAAACTAGCCTTCTATGTTTTCCATGTAATTCCTAATGTATGTCACCTCCATCGGCTCACATTTCTTTGTAAATTAAGAAGGCTCCTTAGTGTAGGAGTAAGGAAAGTCTAACCGGGACGTGGTGGCACTGTGGGCTAAACCGCAGAAGCCTATGCTGCAGGGTCAGAAGACCAAGCAGTCATAAGATCGAATCCATGCGACGGAGTGAGCGCCCGTCGCTTGTCCCAGTTCCCGCCAACCTAGCGGTTCGAAAGCATGAAAATGCAAGTAGATAAATAGGGACCACCTCGGTGGGAAGGTAACAGCGTTCCGTGTCTAAGTCGCACTGGCCATGTGACCACGGAAGATTGTCTTCGGACAAAACGCTGGCTCTGTGGCTTGGAAACAGGGATGAGCACCGCCACCTAGAGTCGAACACGACTGGACAAAAATTGTCAAGGGGAACCTTTACCTTTTTAAGGAAAGTCTGGCCCTCCCTCAACTCCTATCTTCCTTTACCTTTGACAACATGTACTTAGACCAAGTTGCCAGCCAAAAGATTTGAAGGGCCAAAGATTCCCCACCCCCCCACATTAGCCTCGTGGCGCAGTGGTTAAACTGCTGTACTGCAGCCCAAACTGTGCTCACAACCTGGGATTCAATCCCAGGTAGCTGGCTCAGGGTTGAGACAACCTTCCATCCATCCGAGGTTGGTAAAATGAGTACCCAGCTAACTGGTGGGGGGTGGTATATAAGCAGCACACTTTGCTTTTGCTTTTAGCATCTTCAAAGAAGCACCTTTATTTGAGTCTGAAGGGCACGTGCAGTCTTTGTTGCCTCAGCAGCATGTCGGTTAGCATGGCTGAGCTGGATTTCCATCTCATTGAGATCTCCTTCCATCTTTTTCTTCAAGCGAATCGCTTCATTCCTACTTTTAGCTTCAGAATCCAGGGTGGACTGCAGTGTGTCTATGGTACGTTGCTGGTTTCTCCTGGTTTGGGAAGAATGTTTCATATAGACAAATCTAAGTATAGGTGTTTCTTCTTTTAATTTCCAAGCTTAGAAAATGTACTTCGTTAGACAGAAAAGAAACATTATCAACTTCAAGGCATTTTTTACTGCCACAGAAGCTGCTTGCCAACAGATTATTTTAGCATAATTAGGAGATACAAGAAAGAAAGAAAATCAGCATTCTTCTCCATTTCCATCTTAAGAAACTTATTGCACTGTTCTTACTTCTGAGTTATCTCTTAGTAAAATCAGTTAATTTTGAATCTGTTCTCTAAAATGCTCTTCTGAAATCAGATGGATTCCAGTATATTTCTTGTTTATTTCCTCTTGTTTATTAATGTATCTTTTGTCAACATATTGTGCAGACAGTAATTATCAATCAGTCTTAACAACATTCTTGCAAATTAAGACAGCATGTGCAGATGGCAAAACAGATTCATAAACAGAAGTAAATTGCCCTCGTCTACATGATATGTTACTTGGCAGAACTGTTACAATAAAAATGGATAAGAAACCCAGATTCCTTGTGTCAAGTTCTTTGAAAAAATGGTCTGGACCCAGATTAAGTTGGCTGAAATCAAAAAGAAATCAAAGGCACAAATTAGTTATGACTTAAGCCCCACTGATTTTGGAACAATATGTTCAGTTAATTTCATCAAGACCTGATCCAATAAAAGATCAAAACTACAAAATCCTATAACCTGTTAACATCATCTTTTGTCTTATACCCACTTTAAAATAAAGATTGGTTCAAATAATGACTTTGTAAATACATTGTACCTGATGTTTTCAATTTCTTCATCTTTTTCTGCTGATTTTCTTTCAAAATCTGCTTTAATTTGGGAAATTTCCAGTTGAAAACGTAATGTCTTGCTTTCTTCATGCTCCAGAGCCCCCTGGAAAAGACACAATATATGTTATAACGAAATGTCTCCATTCTTCTTTTCCTTCTTCTAGACTATATTTCCCAGAGTTTGCTTAAACCCCTGCACACATTATATTAGCTGTGAAGGACAGCCCAGTTCTATTTTCTGCTCCATGTTGAGGCACACATCTATCCTTAATGACAATGCAGAAACACCTCATGCAGCTGTACCACTCAAAGCGCTAATTGGATGAGAATCAAGGGCATCCAACAGTTTGTGTCAACAGCTTGTTAACACCAACTCAGAATATCAAAAGTATATTAGAACCTCATGGAAGAAAAAAAAGAAAAGGAGGGGATAATAAAAATTCAAACTTTAAAGGCTGAATGGTCTAATTAGTGCATACTTGAGATTTATGTGACTAAGTCATGCTAGTTTTATTATTTAATTGAATACAGAGAACAAGGAAGAAAATTGTTTCGAGGATAACAAATTTTGGAATTTGTTTTATTCCATTTTAAAATGGATAAAATGAAGTGGTTACCAACACATTCACGTGGGAGGTGTGTGTGGCCAGTGTAGATGATTTTCATATGTTGATTATGTTGTAAAAG
This sequence comes from Pogona vitticeps, assembly GCF_051106095.1. Lineage (NCBI taxonomy): Eukaryota > Metazoa > Chordata > Lepidosauria > Squamata > Agamidae > Pogona > Pogona vitticeps. Next base: position 225,886,630 of record NC_135785.1, on the reverse strand, counting down.
AATCCATATATGCATTAGAAGGGGGTGGTGGATTTCATGGAAACAATTTCTGTTTGATTTGCCCCTGTCATAGGATGTAAATCCTTGCTTCTCTGATTGTAGCAAAAAATGTTAAGGAACTACAACATTCTTCTTGTTCCAGAAGAAGGTGAGATATATGATGGCACTCTCAACAAGAGAACAAAAACCTTTTTTTGGTGCAAATTCAGCATAATGGTACAAATAACATGTTTAACACAGCTGATGCTTTGATGATGATAACTGCACAACATGATGGCTAGAAGCACTGGAGGGGTTGCTTTCATATTTTAAGAAAATCAAAAGTTCTGTGCTTGGCACAAATGTTTGGGTGGTTGGATTTTTGAGCACTGGTGCATTGCACTGATGGACCCCAGCAACCACCACTCATCGTCGTTGTTTAGTCGTGTCCGACTCTTTATGACCCCATGGACCAGAGCATGCCAGGCCCTCCTATCTTCCACTGCCTCCTGGAGTTGTGTCAAATTCATGTTGGTTGCTTTGATGACACTGTCCAACCATCTCGTCCTCTGTCGTCCCCTTCTCCTCTTTCCTTCACACTTTCCTAACATCAGGGTCTTTTCCAAGGAGTCTTCTCTTCACATGAGATGGCCAAAGTACTGGAGCCTCAGCTTCAGGATCTGTCCTTCCAGCGAGCACTCATGGTTGATTTCCTTTAGAATTGATAGGTTTGTTCTCCTTGCAGTCCAAGGGACTCTCAAGAGCCTCCTCCAGCACCACAATTCAAAGGCATCAGTTCTTCAGCGGTCTGCTTTCGTTATGGTCCAGCTCTCACTTCCATACATCACGACAGGGAAAACCATAGCTTTGACTATGCGGACTTTTGTTGGCAAGGTGATGTCTCTGCTTTTTAAGATGCTGTCAAGGTCTATCATCGCTTTCCTCCCAAGAAGCAGGCGTCTTTTAATTTCGTGGACCCCAGCAACCACCACTCATATATCCATCCAACTACCACCACAAGACAAAAGCAGCAATTGCACACTAACAATAGCACCAAACCTCTCTGTGCAATCCCAAAAGCCAAAGGGCTGGTAGTACATCATGAACACATGTCTGAAACTAATGGAAATTTGTAGGGTTGGGCAGTTAGTAAGATAGATTGCTTGAGAAGAGCAAAACACTTCCCTTGTCCCTGGATTTCAGATTTGTGGTACTGTCTGCTTTAGCAATATCATGCCATAGTTTATGCTAGAGTGATTGGTCAAGGCAAAGCTCTTGAATACATTGCAAACTGATGTATTATAGCCAATCAACTAAAGTATCTGTGTAACAGATATGATATCAAAATATCATATATATCATGCTCAGCTTTTCAGCGCAGTGGAATGGAACATGCAATCTCCTCTGCTCTGATATGAACACCTTTTTATTTGGAGGGGAAATCCCTGCAAAATACAAAATAGCCTGCAAGATTTTAAAAAAAAACCAGGAGGTTAACAAAATGATCCAGACATTTTAACTCAGAGTTTGTTTTCAAACATAATTACATCTCAACATGGCTACAAGATGAAATGACAGAGATGCACCTTTAAAGATGTAGCTATGTTTCTTTAAATGTTAATTCATGAAAATATTCTTGAATATATTCAATTATCTTGCATTGCAAACAAATCAATTTCCAGTACAGTGAACTAGCCTCCAGATATCATACATAAATGGAGATTACCAGATGGGGAAACCAAGAGCTAGAGATAGCTGATGAGTTGTTAAAACCCATTTTATTATCTCTATTTTGCAAAAATGAAAGTGATTTGGGGGTACACCAGTTTTTGAGGACTCGCATTGCTTCGGAAATTTTCAAATATGGCTCTGATCCAAAGAACCACGAGCAGAAGGAAAATCTTGTGCAAACATTTATGCTTGCGTTCTCACAGCGCTATAACAGTTCTCATGCTTCTGCCTGCATAAGACATTGCACATGATGAAAGTACCTCCTGAGATTTGGTTTTATTTTTGTCACAGACTAATTTTATGTAATATGTAAGATGATTCTCTTAGGTCCAAATCACAATTTGGAATGTTACACTTCAAAAGAAGCTGATTGCATTACTCATTACTTCTTGTTGCCCCCATCACTTAACTTGTTTGTTGCATTGTGCATTACTAATGTACTGTATTGCCTTGAATTTACCAAGAAGCCAGAAGAAAATACAGGGAAATATACTCTTATTCCTTGTAGTAGCTATTTCTGATATTGCACCTTGCTCAAATTTATACAAATATGAAAAACAAAAAATAATAATACTTCCTATGCTACCTTGGATGCAAGGAGAATGACATAAACCTTAGAAATGTTGTAATTAAATGCCTTTAAAAATACTGTTTCCTGCCAACCTAGCAGTTCACAAGCATGTAAAAATATGAATAGAGAAATAGGTACCACCTTGGTGGGATGGTAATGGCGTTCGGTGTCTAGTCGCACTGGCCATGTGACCACGGAAACTGTCTATGGACAAACACTGGCTCTATGGCTTGGAAACAGGGATGAGCACTGCCCCCTAGAGTCAGATGCAACTGGACAAATTGTCAAGGGGAACCTTTACCTTTACCTAAAAATACCATGATGGCCTTTAAAGTAATTTTTGAAAGTAACTTGTTGTTGCTCATTAAAGTTAAGTAACGTAGATGTTACTTATTACACCTAAAAACCAAATTTGCAACAGTGAGTTGCATTGTATGTTACCCTGAAGTAACTAGTTGTGGGTAATCACATTACATGTAACAAGTGACTTCCACATTTTAGTCCAAATTACACATGTCAGTAAATTCAATGCAGAACTGCATTTAATGTGCAGGTTTAAAAAAAATGTAAATAGCATAAGATGGGGATGGGTTGGGTGGATGATTATCATAAAAGTGTCAGGCAGAGAAGGGAGAATGAAAGCTGCAATCCTGAGGAAAATCCATCACTGAAACTGGCTTTTCCTTTGAGAAGATATTCGTTGGCCTGAATGGGGCTGGGATCCCTCTTAATGAAAAGAAAAGCTTCAGAACATGGGTGCTCAGAATCGCAAGCAAGAGATGAAGATAGATTCTATCACCCCACCCGCTATGATCTTGATAACAGTGTTCTTCAGATGTACAGCTGTGTGCACGCATATACCCACACACCAGCTGATTCTATTTGCATTTTTAAAAACCTGCCCCATTAAAAGAAAAGATGCATTTAAGATCATGTCTACTTTGGTTCTTAATTGATTTGCTAATTTGATTGCCAAGAGATCAGCTTTGATCTAGCACAGTTGTTTATAAACTTCCAGCCCTAAGGGAGCCCATTTCATGTTGACTCGTCTAGTAGGAAACTCTGCTTTGTACTGTACAGGATTCTAAGGGACAGCCAGCTTCTGACATCTTAACATCAAACTGTACCTAACCTCAAACACATCTCTGGTTCCTGTAAAGAGAGAAACAAATTTAATTTCCCTATCCCGCTGTGCTTTTTTTCTCACTAACAATCACTCTGTTAAGCTATTGTTTAGTGTTAACACCAGCAAATAGCAGCTGAGATTGGGTTGGGTGGGAGAAAAATAGTCTGGGGAGGCAAAGAATTAAATCTCTTATAGAGTGGCTTCCCCCCCTGCAGTTGCAGTTAGTTAAAAGAGAATGTTTTTGAACTGCTGGACAGCTCAGGGGTTTTAGGCGTCTGGCTGCAGAGCTAGGGGTTGGGAGTTTTATCCCCTACTGTGCCTTGTTGATAAGGGCTGGACTCAATGATACATAGGGTCTCTTCCACCTCTGCAGTTCTAAGATTATGTTCCAATATATAAATGTATCCAGCTCTATTCACCTGTTATATATTTCTTGAAAACTAATGAAAGATGTTAGAGAAAGAGAGACATTGAATAGAAGGAGAATCCCAGGTGTGTAGCTATAAGGCATGTTTTTCACAGTGTATAGTTTGACCTATAGGAGCCACTCATGTTCCCTAGACACAGTTGTGGAGTTCAAGAAAGCTCAGCACCGTGCAGCTAGAAAGATGATGAAATCCACCTCTCAAATCCTTCACCGCTGGCTAGCCTGTTAAGGGCTACCAGGAAGTGCAGTCCAACAACATCTGGAGGATCCCATTTTTTTGCCACCTCTGTAAAGCTTTCGCAAGCATGGAGTATGGCTTCTCAGGTGCAGTGTAAGATAGAAATCTGCTCATTTGCCTATTGAACACAACATCCTAGAAAAGCGGTAAGGCTTTCATCTTCCAAATTGAAAAGGTGTTTGGCAGGGCCACCACTAGCTCCTAGAAAATACCTCCAGACCCATGCCATTATCTGCCCACACCTGCCCTAGGAAACTGTGTTAATTCATGCAGTAATCAATTTAGATTTAGATACAATGGGCCTTTCTTTCACTCTGTGCAAAGACACAGCATGCCTCAGAATAGAAGCTGTTGCAGCTCTCATTGACCCTTATAAACGGTCAATTAGCCACTTATAAGTAGTCATGAAACATGATGGAAGCCACAGGTCTACAACTTGTGGGGACACGATGCCCACTCCTCCCCACAATATATTCAACACTGCGAGTAAGCTATTTATGAGAAGGGAAGACTCTGAATAGTGGGGAAACTGCTTTCAACGAATCTTACCGTCCACTCTTGATATACCTCAGTGGGGAACCAAAGGCTTTTATAGCTGAAAGCCAGAGCTTGGAACATAATAGCTTAAAAGGAACTTGATGGATCACTCATTATTTCTTGACAGCTGTGTTACTGTTATTATTGTTGGTGCTTAGGTAATTCACATGTTATTGCTGTGTTGTGCATACCAACAGGGCAGAAAAATACAGGGAAATGCCCTCTGGTTTTGACACCAAGGAAAGCTGAAACTGTATTTTAAGATTGATCAATGAATTAGTAACTGACAGTACATTTGGAGGGAAACCAGGCCTCGGGAGAATTTGACTCTGAAACATTAATACGTATTCAGGTAACTAGAGAAACAGTCACAGATAATCCTTAGCAGAGAAAACCACAGGCCTCAGAGAAACTAGGCCCAGGAAGACAATACATAGACATAGCAATAGATAAAGGGAAATAGATACTCTGTGTCCCAGACTTTTAGGCACATCCCTGGTGCATCATGGACATAGGTGAAGGAAAGATGGGATATATTATATTTTCTTACATTTAACCAATTGATTAGCTAGTTACCATTAATTATCCAATGAGGAACTGGATCTAAAGTTGGAGTACATTTATTCAGTAGAACTGTAGTACTTTTAGGACTCTTTGTATCATATAAAACATGTGGCACTGTATTCTGGGGGTCTTGTCTGCTTTTAAGAGAAGTCCCAGCTGTCCTTTTTTTGCTATTTGAATAAAATTGGACCTTTGGTTCAGTTGCCGTGTCTCTGCCTGATTTCCTTGCCGGAAAGCCAGAACCCAAAATTGACCAGTAACAGTTCCATCTAGTACCTACCTGGGATACTGCACCTCAGAAATATTTATAAGAACACAACAGTCAAAGTCAAAGAATACTTCCATGTCAGTAAAATGTCCCTGGATTAATGGTTGTTGTGGGTTTTTCGGGCTCTTTGGCCGTCTTCTGAAGTTTGTTCTTCCTAACGTTTCACCAGTCTCTGTGGCCGACATCTTCAGAGGACACAGACTGGTGAAACGTTAGGAAGAACAACCTTCAGAACACGGCCAAAGAGCCCGAAAAACCCACAACAACCATTAGATCCTGGCCATGAAAGCCTTTGTGAATACATTGTCCCTGGATTGCCTTAAATGTCAATTAAGAGCAACTGTTGAAAGTTATTAGGTATTACTGATTACACCTAAGTAACTATCTGGTTACTTCTAAGCATTGCTGAAACCTCTCCACAAAGTTTTCAAAGTAGAAACTTTGCTTCAAATGTTTTGAAATTTGTATTCCAACAGCATTTGTATTTGATATGCTCACGGAAAAGGAAACACACACATCATACTTTGTAGTTTCAACCTGCATGACCCTACCCCCAAGCAAGGCATAGCTGCCTATAAAGTAGCCTTTACACATCCATTTCTTTGCTTTAGTATGTGTCTGTGTGCATCTTTGCATGTGTAAAAATATAGTGAGATGGGAAAGCTTGTTCTTTCTCCCACATGTTTATCTTACCTCAGCTTCTTCTAAGGCTAGCTGGACTTCTGACTTTTCTTGTTCAATCTGTTTCTTCATTTTCTCTATCTCATGAAGGTTCTTGTTTCCTTCACTAATTTGGTCAGTTAGATCGGCAATTTCCTCTGAAAAGTTTTTAAAGACACATTAAAGCCCGTAAGGATTGGAAACTCTGAAATGTAGGCTCTAAATGCATCGAGTTGCACCTGTCTTCAAACACCTACTTTAAAGTTATGAGATATTTTTGAATGATTGCAGTTCTATGTTGTTACGAAAAGTACCTAAAAGCCAATAGCTGAAATCCTGTTGCTTAACTTTGCCAGCACAAGGCAAATGATGCAATAGTATTTTCTAATCATCAACTAAAGAGTCCCAGCTGGAATTCTCAAGCATGTGTGGGTTCCAGTGAGAATCCCAGCAGCAACTCATTAATTGCCAAGTGGAAATGACTGAGTGCCACAGTTTGCATTCCACAAGTGTGGTTAACCAACAGCATTTCAGTCAATTATTAACGTACATACTTAGAGGAAGAAGAAAAGACAGAGTATACTATCTTAGCATATTTCTGTACAATATTATGGAATATATTAATCCAGGTGAAATAGAAGGAGCCAAACAAGGTGAAATATAAGCTCCATTCAGTCATTAGTAAACAAGTATGTGGAACTTACACGGGTTGAGGGAATGAGCTATCCTATCCCTCCTTTGTCAAACTGGAATGTTTAAAAAAGGCATTTTAGTCTGAAAGGAGGAGAGGCTCAGTCAGCCATGATGACAGTGTAGCCCTTAAGATCTAAAAGTTGAGCAAACTCAACATGGGCCTGGCTTTTGGCCACAATTATTATAAGCAGCTGCTGGCCTATTTCAAGGTTTCCTCTACCTATGACAATTACAACTGGGTCTGGACCTTGCAGTACCTAACACTTAGGCATGGTTTGGGAGTGGTATGGGCAGAGGGAGAAATTTTGTGTGTGTTTGTTTTTGTTGTTGTTTGTTTTGTTTTTTCTTTCTCCATTGCTTTATTTTTTTCCTTATTTACTTTTCCTTTTTATGGGTGTGACAGGGGGTTGGTTTGGGTGGTGGTTCTTGTTTTTATTCCTTTCTTTTTAAGTTTTAACTTAACATCCATGCAGAGACAGAGGTTTCTGGTCCGTCTCTTGAGTTCTTGGAAACCATGGCTTCCTTGGACATGTCCCAACATGTTAATGGCCCCACCCATGTGTGCGGTCACACGTTAAACTTGATGTTCTCCACCGAGCAGAGTTAATGTGGTCTGATGGTAACTGACCTTGTGTTAGTTCCCTTGTCATGGTCAGATCACCACCTAATAAAATGTAATATCTTAGTGGCTCTCCCTCCCCGCAGGGAGCAAAGACCTATTTTAATGGTCCACCCTCAAAGGCTACTGGATCCTATAGGATTCCAGGATTCCATGAGAGGGATTCCGGCTGATCTGACTGGCGCTCCTGTCAAGGCTCTGGTCCAGGACTGTTGACATGATCACTCCTAAACGCCCTCTCCATTGCAGAGCTCGGCCAGCACCCTGGTTTAACCAGGAGCTGCAAGCAATGAAGCAAATTAGAAGAAGGCTAGAATGCAATTGGAGATGGAACCTGATGGAATATAATCAGAAAGCTGTCAGGATCGTGACTAACCACTACCTGGCTAAGGTGAGGGCTGCCAGTCGAGCTTACTTCGCTGTCCGGATAAGTGAAGCTTCAAATCAGCAGGCAGATCTTTTCCGTATAGTCCGTAATCTATCCAGAATTGGCCTCCTACTAGTATTTCACCTGACCAATTTGCACATTTTTAAAATCTAAAGTGGAGGCCATCCGCTGGGAGCTCTCTCTCTCCTTTTTTGAATACAACAGATTGAGCAGAGACGTCCAGTGTTCTGCCTTGCCTGATGAGACTCAATCTCTTTCAGCCTATGATGCCAGATATGGTGGACAAAGCGCTTGACCACTGTCATGCTCCCACCTACTCCCTTGACCCTTGCCTGGCCTTGCTAATCATAGCAGCCAGGCCTATAACAACCAAATGGACCATGGCAGTAATTAATGGGTCTCTCCAGGAGGACAAGGTTCCCCTTGCCCTCAAGGAGACACTCATTAGTCTGCCGGTGGACAACATTGACAATTCTAGGCTTCTTTCCTCAGCAGAGTGGTAGAGAGGGTGGTGACTGACCAGCTTCAGGCTCTTTTGGATGAAACCAATGCCCTGGATCCATTCCAGTTGGGCTTCAGGCCACACCACAGTACGGAAACAGCATTGGTCACCCTGTTTGATGACCTGCTGAGGGAGGCCTACAGGGGCAGAATGTCTTTGTTGGTCCTCCTCGATATGTCAGCCGCCCTCAATACCGTCAACCACAGTATCCTCCTGGGGAGGCTCTCTGCATTGGGAATTGGTGGTCTGGAGCTTGCCTTGCTCCGATCCTTCTTGGAGGATCAACCTCAGAGTGTATAGCTTGAGGAGTGTGTTTTGGCCCTGTGGAATCTCAATTGTGGGGTTCTGCAGGGCTCGATTATCTCCCCGATGCTGTTTAATATCCACATGAGGCCACTGGGTGGGGTCATCAGCGGGTGTGGGGCTGTGCCATCAGTACACTGATGACACCCAGCTCTACATCTCCTTTTCTCCAACCACAGTGGATGCTATTCTGTCCCTTCAGCGCTGCCTGGAGGCTGTACTGCAATGGATGCAGGAGAATGGGCTGAGGCTGAACAGAGGTCCTGAGGGTGGGTGGCCCCTCCATCGGTGGTTTGGGAAACTCCTTTTCTTTGGGGAGAGTGACTCTCACCATGAAGAGTGAGGTTTGCAGCTTTTGGGTCCATCTGGATCCGGCGGTCACCATGGAAACGCAGGTAGCATAAGTAGTCCGCTCCTCCTATTTCCATCTGTGGCGGATTGCACAGCTGCGTTCCTATCTTGATGTTGGGGCACTCACCACTCTGGTCCATGCACTTGTAGTCTCAAGATCAGATGACTGTAACTCACTCTATATGGGGCTACCTTTAAGATTGATGCAGAAGCTTCAAATGGTGCAGAATCTGGCGGCCAGACTTCTCAATAAGATGATAAAATATCAGCATATTTCCCCCACTCTGCCTTGCATTGCCTGCTCATTCATTTCTGCATTGATTTCAAAGTGTTAATGATGACATATAAAGCCCTAAACAGTTTAGGACTTCAATATCTAGTGGAACGCCTCCTCCCACCTAGATCTACCCAAAGCACTCATTCTAGCCAGGAAGGGTGGCTGAGGGGGCCTAATGCCAAGGGAGTCCCGGAGAGAAAGAACAAGAAATCGGGCCTTCTCGGCAGTGGCCCCTCGCCTTTGGCACAGTCTGCCCCCAGAGATCTGTCTGGCTCCCTCGTTGGGTTTTTTAAAGAGTAAACTCAAGACCTGGCTCCTTAGGCAGGCTTTCCCTCCTGTCATCCCTTGAATATTTCCCCATCTTTAACTACGTATATAACTACTGTTGTTTTTTTTATTGTATTGTATTTTTTTTATTTTATCTATTATTGTTAGCCGCCCAGAGAAGACTTTGATCTAGATGGGCGGGGTAGAAATTCAATTAATTAATTAATAAAAAGAGACTGCTGTACTTAAGTAGCCTCTCCACATGAGACACCACCATCCCTAAATCCTCTGGTACCTTTTCAAGAAGGTGTCTGAGCAATAAGTGGGTATCTAGAGAACACTGTATTTCCAAAGTTTAGATATTTTTAAATGGTTTTTAAAAATGTGTTTAAGATTGTTTTTAATCTTGTTTTTAATCTTGATTAATGTTTAATTTTTAATATAGTTTTGTATAGTATTTTAAACATGTTATCATTGTATACTATTAATTGTTGTGAGCTGCCTTGGGTCTAATATGGAGAGAAATGTGGCATATGAATGAATGAATGTGGAGAGGCCACTTGGCTAGAATAGCCTTTCTCTGTTCAGATTATTCTGTTTCTATTTTACATATGACAATGGCATGAGATGCATGGGGGCGCTACTTGTTTCTTTCAAGACCGAAGAGCGCTACAGACATTCATGTTTGCTACTTCATATTCCTGCACCATTAACATACAAAGCGGTGGCTATGGAGATTTTATTTGACATTCAAAGGGATGCATGAAGGTAAAAACAACTGTAACTACTCTGCCTGAACCCTCTACACTTCAGGGGTTTTTTCTTCCCAGTCAAAAATGCTGTTAGTACTGGAAGAAAAGAGATTGGCATGTTTGCTTTTAGCTCTATTGTTTATGTACACCTTTTCTTCCTAAAACAAGATAATACACCCACAAGATTATGCACTCACATCAACAAAAAATACAGCCAAAAAAAGGGAAGAAAACACATGACTTCATATGTTATATAGCCCATGGTCTGTACATATGTGAGAGAGCAAGAAGGTCTGATACTAGCGATTTTACTGAAGAAAGCTAGATTCTCTCTCTAATGAAGAAAGGGGCCTGGCACCAGTGGCTCTCCCTAATTTCAGATCAAAAGGATTTCATGATAAAAGCATATTCTCACCAAGCATCTAATGTAGTGCTGAACCTAAATCCTAAGTCTCTCTTTTTCTAACTTCAGCTTAACTTGCTTCATCACTCCATCTATCAAGATCACATGACCTACCTTGGAGATTCTTGTTTTCCCTTTTGATGGTCTCCAGGTTGTCCAGGCTCTCTTCATATGCATTCTTCAGCTTAAACAACTCTGTGCTAAGGCTTCGGGCTTCCTTCTGGGCACCTTCAAGCTCTGCTTGGGACTCCTCATACTTCTGTTTCCACTCAGCAATGATCCTGTCAAAATTACGCTGTTTCTTGTCTAGAGCTGCTGCTGCTGAGTTGGCTTTTTCCAGATCAATCACCATGTCCTCCAGCTCATTTTGCAGCCGATGTTTTGTCTTCTCCAGGGAAGAGCATTTGGCGTTGGCTGCCTCAATGGCTTCCTCAGCCTCTTGGAGACGAGCTGCCAACTTTTTCCTAAGAGGAGAGAGACATGTATTATGATATGGAGTCAGAGAGACATTGGCAATTATTGTCAACATTGAAAGCAATGCCGCTTTCATTTAGCAACCAGTTCTGCTTTTCTGTCAAAGATGACAGTTTATAGCTTAAAAAAGAGCCTTACAATTTAAGAATGATATTGCACAAAATGAGGGAAAAGGGTGAGGGATGTTAGAAAAATAACAAATCCAGTGATCGGTTCTTTAATAATGTTATATATTGAACTTTTATAATGAAAGGCAGGAGACAGGAACTAGGAGGCTGACTACACAAACCTTTAGCCTGCTGTTTGGTTTACTGCAGGGATGAAATGGTTTTCAGACCACATCTTTGCTAGAGTGAACCAGCCTACCACGAGAACAGTCCTAGTGGCACCTTTTAGAGCCCCTGGCAGAAGCTTCTACTTTTTGGTGATTGCTCTGTTTTGACCTGTTTCCAGCACATGTGATAGCCGGAAGTGGATCAAAAGCACACTTTTCTCTAACTTGCCATTATTGTGAAGTGGCTTAATAAGATATTTAATAAGATACTGGTAAATTAATCATTTTCTTAGTTCTCTGGAGGGGGCTGAGGAAGCAAAAAAGCAAAGAGATTTTTTTAAAGGTATATTAGGATAGTGAATATTCACTGCACCACTTTAAAAAAAGAGGAAAAGATGATGAAAAATAGAAAGCTTTCTCCCAGAAGCTTTTCTTTGCCTCCGTGTAGCCAAACTGCTGCCCTAAAACACATTTTTTAAAAGATATATTTTTTATTTCCTCAGCTCCTCTACAGAGCCAAATAAGCCACTTCATGGTATTGACAAAGGCTCTGTTCGCTTGTGGTCCCTCATGTTATTTGGATGTCAAGAATGCACCAGATGGTATACCCATCATCCTAGGGACACTATTTTGCATGGCCCAGCCCCCTCCTTTCACACTGTGTAGAAAAGCCCTAGGTGGTCGAAACTGAGATGAAGAGAAATTGGACAGCTCCTAAGTTACCAAACATAGGGCACTGTGCTCCTGTTCCTTATTTTGATTCTTCTGGTAGGGTGGGACAGAGTGAAGGGTGGAAAAGGAGTGGGAGGGTTTTAAGAGGGAGGACACAATCTGGACTACAGATGTGAAGAAAACTCAGTAACTTCCTTGTTCTCATCAGTTTAGCTTTCTCAACATGACAAGATGCCTTGATGAGGAATTTTCAGGCCTTATAAGATTCAGCCTTCCAATTTGAGAATGAGACAAGGGCTTTTATTGTCTTGATGTTTCTAAAATATGTGCAGAATATCTCTATGCAAAATTAGTTTCCTTTCTTGGTGAAGCCAGCCCTATACACATATAGCTAGCACAAAAAGACCAGGCGGCTGATTTTGAAAAAATGCAAACCATTTGTCAGATGCTTCTAATTTTTAAAAGTAACAAGGCAACAAATATCACATTTCTGTGGAATTTTAATTGTTGGTGTTATTTGCACAAAATCATGCTCTCAAGTGAAAAAAAACCCTCTTGCTAAGGATGACAGGACATTTTGTGGAAAAAGAAATAAATATTTTTTGTCTTTTGTTTTCCTCTTGTGAAAGAATTAGCTAAGCAAGAGTTTACAATCAAGCCCTCCAAAAATTCCAGATCTGAATGATAACAATGCATTCTGGAATCATTCTTATCTGGTTACATAATGTGCTATCATGTCATCTCTGACTTATGCTGACCTTAACAAGGTTTTCAAAGGATGCAAGAGTGGGGATTTAATCCAGGTCTCCTAAACCCGAGTCTGTTACTATATCTATTGTATCACACTGACTACCAGTTTCTCAACGGTATCTGTAAGGGTGGGGAAAGGATATCTTACTTGGCATCTTCTAGTTCTTCAGTTCTTTGGATTGCATCCGTTTCATATTTAGTTCTCCACTGTGCCACTTCAGCGTTCCCCTTGGAGAGGGCCCTCTGCAGCTCGGCCTTCGACTCTTGTTCCTCCTCATACTGTTCACGCAACAGGTCACAGTCATGGCGGGCAGCTTGGAGGGCATGAGCCAAAGCATTCTTGGACTGGAGGATAGAAAAAAAGGGCAGTGTTGAGCACATACCATTAAGCACAAGGTAGCCACAGGCTATGGCAAGAATGAGCAAGGAAGCAATGGTGCTTGACTTCCCATTTCCAAGCACCATTACCATTTCCGCTGTTCTAATCTGCTATATCACATGAGCTCTCTGAATCCTTCATGGCAATCATGCCCCTTTCCAGCCTCTGAATAAGATTGTGAATGCCACTTCTGCTGGCTGAGGAATTTTGGGAGTTATAGTCCCAAAATATATTTCTAATCTCTGGTCAAAATTGTTTTATAATCCTAGTAGACTTTTTAGTGCTATTGTAATCTCTTATCAATTCTATAATCCTTTATATTCTGTATTTTAGTGATACTTACAGACTAAGTCAAGCCTCCCATCTTGTCAGTTCACTTGCTTTCTAATACAGTTCTATGCCAGCTTAAGGACACGATCTTATGACAGAGTACCCTGTTTCCCTGAAAATAAGACCTAAACTGAAAATAAGCCCTAGTATGATTTTTTAGGATGCTCGTAATATAAGCCCTACTCCCAAAATAAGCCCCAGTTAAGTGAAACCCTGGCTTCCACCATTGTGCAGCCACCAGAAGATGGCATGTCTGTATGTGAATAAGTATAGACTGTTGTGCATGAAAAAAATAAAATAAAACATCTCCTGAAAATAAGCCCTAATGTGTTTTTGGAGCAAAAATTAATATAAGACCCTGTCTTATTTTTGAGGAAACACGGTAGTCCTTTCAAGCTGACCCCGAATCATGCTAGTTGTAATCAAAGTGTTTATTTACCTTGGTCTCTTCTTCAAGCTGCCTTTTAAGTTCCTCTATTTGTTGAGTGAAGGACAACTTTCCTCGGGAAAATTGGTTTATGAGTACTTCTTTCTCTTCCAACTGTCTGGCATATTCACCTGCCAAAGTTACCAAAACAGAGAAAGAAAAAATGATCATAAGGTTCCTCTAACAGGGAAAGAAGAGAGGGAGTTCTGTATGTTTGAGACAAATGAATTCCAAGTAAATGAAACAATTTTCAGAGAGGTAGTCATATGAATTTGTTTCAAATGCCACAAAACCAAAAAGAAAACAGAAGCAAAAGTATTGCTGACCTTTAAGTTGAACAAATTTACATCAGTGTGAGTTTTCATGGAATACAATTGACTTCTTCAAACACTGGAAGCACAAGAGCTAGGCCACTCATTTGTACATAGTGTTCATGGTTTGGAGATGGGAGTGTGGGAACATGGCCAAGTGGAATAACAGCATATTAAGATGTGATGCTGGCCTTCCAAGGTCACAAGAGCCTTATTCACACAGAATGTGAACACTCAAACATTAATTATCACTGCTAGATCCCTGCACTGGGGCCAACATCCTTCTGTCTGGTATATGTAATTCTTCCACAGTGCAGTCCTATTAAAAACCCACAATCAGTGTCTAGTATGCAAGGAGATAATAGTACATTTCCACAGCCAACTGCTTTTGAGTTTATAGAACCATTTTGTCAATATTAAAGAAATACAGTCATTTTGAATCAAATGTGCTGAAATGAACCTGCCTGGGCATTACATTCTATGACATCCTAGGCATTACATTCTATGACATCCTTGTCCATGTTCTGATGGCATCAGGATTAAATTGCGCAATAAGGAGACACACTTCCTTTTCACTCTGTCAGCGTGACTGTGGAACATTCCTCTCACTGAGATTGGCCTGTGGTATATGTTTATTTGTCTATACATCAGTAGATGCTTCTACCCCCTATTATTCTCTGCATATAGTATATTCCATTGCTAGGGCATCATTGTTTCTTGTGTATCCAAAGCAGCATTATCTGCATACAACAGGGAGGTTTCAACAGGCTTAGGGGAAGTTCAAGATTTCCACAACTTTTTAAAAAGAAAGGTAAAAGAGACACCTTAAAGTGTGTGTGTGTGTGGGGGGGGGAATCCAGTGCAGACTCAATGTACTCAGTAGCCACAGAATGCTGGTTCTACCAAAAGACTGGGTGATGGTGGTGGAGAAGCCATGTGGTCCATGTACACAATATGAAGGCAAGGGTGGGTAATACTTAGATTACTAAAAACCATAAGCATTAGCTAGCTTTCAACACTGTACAACTCTTTGTCAAGCTGAACTTGCATATTTTTTCTGTATCTTGCAGTGCTCTGTGGTGCCCTGCCTGATGATGATCCATGTGGGGTTGAAAACTAGCTTATGTTTATGATTTTTTTGACAGTGTAATAAAATTATCACAGAATCACAGACTGTACAGTTGGAAAGGATTCCAAGGATTATCAGATCCAGTCTCCCTCTGACATGAGAAATTTGGCAAATTCTGAGAGCAGTACTAAAAAAAGAGTAACTTTTCTAGGTTCTCTGAGAAACAAGCAAGCAAACAGAAAACTGGAGGTGCGATAAGAATCCTGAACAGCATTTAATTCCAGGTTCTACCTGCACTAACTCAGTTTTCTGTACAGTACTGGAATAAGAGCTACCCAACGCTTAACTCTAGATCGCATGGTTTTAGTGAGCCTTCCTTTTTGGGTGGTAGCCATGAATTCATCAAATGGTATAGAATTGTACAGATGGAAAGGTGGTAAGATTTATCAAGTTCAAACCCTTACTGAAGCAGGACATCAACAGCTAAATGCACCCCAGATAAGTGGACATCTCACTAAAAAGGGTTCCAGCTAAGGAGAGTCCACCATCACTTGAGGCAGTCCATTCCACTGTCAAGCAGCTCTTCCCTGCCAAGAGGTTGTTTCTAACATTAATTGAAATCTCCTTTTTTAATAATTTGAATCCATTACTTTAAAGATATGGAAAGAAAGCTTGCTCCATCTTCCACATGACAGATGTGGAAGCTGAAGATGACTATCGTATCTCTGTGTTTTTGCCTCCAGGCCCAACATAACCAGACCTCACAGGCCTTGGTTTCTCGATCTTTTATCACTCCGCTGGACATATTCTAGCTTGTCAATATCCAGAATTCCAGGTGAGGTCTGACAGAGCAGAACAGAAGGGTGCTATTACTTTCCTTAATCTGGACACTATACTTCTGCTGATGTTGCCTAGAAACATGCTTAGCGTTTATTGCTACTGCACCACACTATTGACTCATGTTTAGCTTGTGGTCTACTAAGACCCCTGGGTCTTGTTCAAATTACTACTGTGAAGGCAAGTAATTTTTCCTGCCTAAATGCAAAACTTCACATTTTATCCCCTTGAAATACATTTTGTTTGGTTTTGCCCAGCTCTCCAACCTGTTAAGGTCATTCTGAATTCTGATTTTATCTTATGATATATTAACTACCACTCCAGGTTTGGTGTCATCTGAGGATCCCCCTCCTAGTAAATAATATTCACACCTAATAAAAATGGGTACTACTTTACTTTTTCACAATTTTGAAATATTATTTCCTTTATTATAACTTCACTTGAAAATGTGGTAAGCCAGCCCTGTGGTTTTCAGTGGCCTCCTTGATCATTCTGCTGCATGGCGCCATGGATCTCTGCCTCTGAGTCTAGGCATTATCAGGCAAAATCCAAAAAAACAAACAAAACAGTCAACAACATGTGGCACCTTAAAGACTAACTCTTATATTTTAATGTGAGCTTTCATGCACAAGTCCACTTTGTCAGCCATATGGAAAAAATGAAATGCTGGATGAAATACCAATACGCAAGTAAAACATACTAAATATTAATTGGTTCTTTAGCCTATTTTACTTGTGTATTGGTATGTCTGAGGAAGTGGACTTGTCCATGAAAGCTCACATTAAAATAAAATAGTCTTTAAGGTGCTACATGTTTTTGTCTTGTCTTGTTTTCCTTCTTTGGATTTTGCCTGATATGCTTGCACAGACTAACATTGCCACCTCTTCTGAAACTAGCCCTTATCAGTGGCTGATGGACTAGGAGGGTTGACAAAGCCTTCTTTTTTACACACACACACACACACACAGAGAGAGAGAGAGAGAGAGAGAGAGAGAGAGAGCAGGTTTAATTTTTTTTAATTAATTTAAAAAACAAGGCTAAGAACTTTCCAACAACAACAACAAGAAGAGAACAATAATAGCAGCAGTGGTTGCAGCAATAGCAATAGCAGTAGCTATACTAACAGCAATAGTAATAGCAATTGATAGCTGCTTTATTGCCAGGTGGGCTGCTCAGCAATCATATAAAATAATATCATGTCATGGGAAAAATGGTCCCCAGTCTGGAATAGATGATGGAAGGCATTTGCCGCAAGCAGAATTATTCCTAGGTGAGCAATGAAATGGCATGTACGTGTGCAGCAAAGAATAGTACATTGAGCATCAGGAATATGCTACCTGTACTCTAGTGCAAGTCAGCAGCTATAAGCACAGCCATAATGATAGGACCACAGGACATTGCCTTGGATGGAGTCAGCCCTGCCACTTGGAACATTGACCTTTTTTGGACTCCAACCCAGAGTTTTCCAGTCCGTTCTGGCCACAGGGATTCTGGGATTTGTAGTTCATCTCTCTCTCTCTCTCTCTCTCTCTCACACACACACACACACACACACACACAAACCCTCTCACTAGTCTAGATCAGTGTTGTCTACACTGCCTAATTACTTCTCCCCAGGGTTTCAGATAACTGTACCTGGAGAATCCAAATACTGAACTTTGAACCTTCTACAGTGGTGTTTCGCATTACGATGTTAATTCGTTCCAGCAAAATTGCTGTAGAATGAAAATATTGTAAAGCGATTTTTTAAAGCCCATAGAAACACATTAAAACCCGATTAATGCGTTCCTATGGGCTTGAAACTCACCGTCCAGCGAAGATCCTCCATAGTGCGGCCATTTTCACTGCCCATGCAGCAAGGAATCCATTCCAGAAAACAGCGGGCGGCCATATTTTTTACCCGGCAGCCATTTTGAAACCGCCAATCAGCTGTGAGAAAATCTTCGTTTTGCGATAATTGGTTAGCGAAGCAGGTAACTGATCATTGCAAAGCGAAAAAAACCCATAGGAAACATCATTTTGCTATAACTTTTGCGATCGCAAAAACTTCTTCGTGATGCGATTTCATCATTAAACGAAGCGCTCGTCTTGCGAGGCACCACTGTATTTGCAAACCATGTGCTCGATTTGCTATTGAGCTAGTGCCCTCCACAAGAGGTCAAAGGTCACTCTGATATGTGTTGCAGTTGTGATCTTGGTTCTTTCCTCCTTCCCAATTGACAGCACAGACAGATATACAGAGATGGCCAGAAATTCAGGGCAGAAGCTAGGGGCTGTGGAAGGATTCAGATGTTACACACAGAGACAAAGGGAAGGAGGAGATGTGAAGGAAATGGGTATTTCTCCTGGAAATGCTGAACAGGCATACAAACATAATGTGTCTTAGATAATAACATTACACAGAGAGAGAGAGAGAGAGAGAGAGAGTTTCTAGCAGCATTTGTCCAACTTACCATTCTCAGTTTGCAGCTTCCCCTTTTGGGCAGTGAGATCATTCACCAAGCGAGTCATCTCATCCACTTTTGTTTTTGCCTCATTGAGATGGTCTTCAAGAGTGCGACAGAGCTTCTCTGCATTTGCCTGGTAGAGTTGAAACCAAGCTAATCAAACATCATTCCAGTCAAAGTGATCCCCTGTTTTGTCTTTTGCCAAGTTCAACTTCCGGTGTAAATGAGTCAGCATTAACAACACACTTGCTCAAAAAATAAAAACAAAAAAAGCACAAGGAAAAAATTTGGTAGGAGCTGAGATAAGATCCAGTGAACAATAAGGTTACTGTCCTGGGTAAATTGCAGAGATTGGCTTATAAGCGGAGAGTCAATATTTGGAAGGCGCAACTAGATAAAAGCAGAAAATGTCCTGCCAGAGGGGGTGCCATGGTATGCTCTTTAAAACAAAATTTATTCTATCATATATATACCAGAAATATGCAATTTATTGTAAGAAATCATAAAAGCTTACTCCTTTTAAAAAGCATTTCATTGCACCTTACACTCTTACAGCAGTACTGAATTTTTACATGCTTTTGCACATTTGGAAGTGTATCTGATTAAGTGTTCCTTGTCAGAATAACACCAGCCACTAAGCTTTCCTATAACTCTTATTCTGACAGCAACCATAAACACATTATTTTCCATAGTCATTTACTAGCGTCACTCCAAAGGGAAAGAAGAGAGCTGCTACATGATAGTGGGTGGCAAATGGAAGGGAATCAGTCATTTAATTAATAATAGCTTTGAATTACTGAACTGAATTGATGTGACGAGAAAACCTCATACCGATTTAAACAAAATTACACATCTGAGAACCATAAACACATGCCTACTAAGCTAACTTGTTTTAGCAGGGGGCGGGATTAAATATCCCCAAAGGGAACATCTTACCATTCTTTTCTGTATCATGTTTTAAAAGTAAGTATGATGGAAGCATCACAAAGATGAGAATGTGAAAAACATTCCACCTTTCTCCTCCAAAAAATGACAAAAGATACCAGCTTTAGCCTTATGAATAAGAACAGATTGAATGTCAGACCAGTTCATGGATCACTCATGAACATTTACCTGCTGATAATAATTAGTTACTGAATAAATAATTAGTTGTGGAATCTGTAGTGAAGCTGAATAATAAGTAATAATAATATTCTGTCTGGTCGACCCTTTTCAGGGTAGAGAATACACAGAAGTGGTATACCATACCCATCTTCTGGGGAGGATCCTGCGACTGTGCAGCTTGCCCAAGTACACATGGGCTGGCTCCTCTGAGATACACCGTAGGGAACTGAACGCACAACCCACACCTAAACCACGGATTCAGCCAGAAGACGCAACATAACCAAGAACCCTCACCAAAGCAGAATTTTTTAAATGCCTCTAGTAGCAGAGCAGACTCTGTACAAAACGATAACAGATATTGAGACACAAGACGTACATTTTTAGATAAATTTATACCCTCAAGGCATCTTGAGTATCAAAAACAGTATTACACTATTTTTGAAGATAGATGAAAGGAAGGAGGTTTTGGTGGGAAACCAGGGACAATAGAAAATATGGAAATCAACATTCAGGACAGCAGAATTTGGAAGGCTGTCAGAATGCATTTTGAAGAGAGGCCATCCACCAGATGGCAAAAATAAATTTCTGGCAGCCTTTTGGTAAATAAATAATTTGTATTCTAGTGCTTTCTTTTTCTTTTGTTAAATGGATGTGTTTTAAATAGTTTTCAGTTCCTTAGTGTTTTAACATTATTATCCAATTAATCTTTTTGTTAGGCTCCTATCTGTAGTTGTTCTTTATCTGCATCTCTTTTAATTTTGTAAATCACTTTCAGAACCAATCTGAGGTGAAAGGCAGGATATAAACTGAAACTGATCAGCCAATATAACTGTATAGTGTTCTTCTTGGATTTCTCTTGGCAGATATCAATTTTTTATAGAAGTTACTGCACAGTGGTTTAAATCTTGGGGGCAGCCAAGTCAGATGAGGCCGACACAGACAACCTAGGTCTCAGAACATGATGATCCCCACCCCATCTGGCACTATAGTAAACCTCAAAGGCATTTTACCTTTCCCTTGACCAGCTGCTCCATGTTGGAGTTCATGTCATCCACTTCCAGCTTCAGCTCACTCTTCTCTTTCTCCAGTTTCTGTTTGACCCTCTGCAAGTTGTCCACTTGTTCCCCCAGCTCTGCCATGCCGTCTGCGTGTTTCTTCCTTAGCGTAGCAGCAGTCGACTCATAATGCAGAGTGGCCTCTTCAAGGTCCCGTCGCAGTTTCAGAAACTCAGCCTCTCGTTTCTTGTTCATCTCTAGCTGGGCTGCAGTGGCGCCCCCGGCTTCTTCTAGCCGCTCGCTCAGCTCTTCTAGCTCTCGAGCCAGATCTGATCTTTGCTTTTCCACTTTTGCCCGGGCAGCTCTTTCTGCTTCCAGCTCCTCTTCCAGCTCCTCAATGCGGGCCTGCGACACAGAAAAGAACACAGAATGTAATGTTGTGGTCCTCAAAGCCAACGTGTAACCACTTAGATGTTGGAGACCATGGGCTATAACCAAAGCTTGGAAATGTTTGGTTTCCAAACCCAAAAAGGTTTGGAAATCCCAACCTTTTTGGGATACAACTCTTAGGATCCATCGTCCAGATTTTACACTGACTGCAGCATTCTGGGATGTGTAGTCCAGAAAAGTAACTTTCCAAGTTCTGAATGCATTTAATATTAGAGGAGAAGAAAAAGCACAAGAGGTGGCAGTGTTTTTCTAGTGATTGAATAAAGACGAGAAGAACAGCTAGTATGAGCAATACAGTTATAATGGGTTGTGGCATGGCTTGAAAAATAGTTTCTGCAAGGGCTTCCATGAGTGCAGTCAAAATACTGGATATGACTTGTGCACAAGGAGCTTCTGAGCAGTAGAATCTTTGCTCTGGCAGAATTACTCCCTTGGGATATGCAGTACATTAACCTCCCTGGTAACTGAAGGCCTTTCTGTTGGTCCTACCATCCTCATTGGCACGACAGATAAAACCTGTTCACTAGTTGCTCTCAGGCAGTAAAATTCCTTTCCAAGGGAGGCCAGTCCTTTCTACCAGGAAATACTTTTCTGTTTAGTCAGGTTTTTGGCAACTGGCTAGCTACTGAGGCAAGGCCTTTTAATTGCAGATACTAAACATTTTAACCTTTTTCTAATGTGCTTTTACTTTTTTTTCAAATGGTGATTTATTCAGTTGCTTTAATGTGATGTTGGCTGAAATCCAGTAGCAGCAGCTTTTTGTAAATTCAAAATCTCAGATTCCCTCTCAGAAGGTCCTGAGGCTGTTTCGGGATCCTTTTCATTGTGGGGAAGCTGTTGGAGTCTTCAAGACAGAGGGAATGCTTTAATTTCCAAACACCACCAATGACACCAAGATAATCTTTTTGCTGGCAATTTTCAGAAATTAAAGAACCACAGCCCCCTATGTCTTTCCCCATAATGAAAGTTTCCAAAAGCAGCTTTGCGACCTTTGGTGGCGGAAGCTGAAAATTTTTAATCGCTAAAAAACTGCTATGGCTGATGATATCATCAGCCCTATGCAGCATAACTTTTGGCAACAGGACTTCAGCCAACATGCTTCACCGATTTTAACATATATTGTCATTTACTGTTAGCTGTATTTGTCTTTCAATTACTTTGTAAATCACCTTGGTCTCTCTACCTAGCAAGGTTTATTGGAAGAAAGGCAGAATGTAAATAGAACAAGTAACAACTGCATTCCGGCTCCTTCCTCCATATACACAATTCAGAACATTAGACCATTACGAGAGCTAGAAATTACATGGCTGTGTAATGAGCCACAGTTACTTGTTTGACAATTGGGTAATGTTCTGCAGCATATTCCAAAGACATCAGGTTCCAGTTCTCTTCACTTTTAACAGGAATAGGTTCCACTAAACTTAGTGGAATTTATTCTAAGTTACCATGCACAAGATTACTCCAAGTCTTAGGGTACTAAAAAAGAAAGTCATTTTTGTAGACAAGGCATGTCAGAAGTGGAATGTTCTGTTACTGAAACGGTCCTCTGTCACCTCAAGAATAATTTGAACAGGGAGAAAGGGCAACAGAAAGCTTCTGTGGATCATGTCCATGCTTCACCTCTGGACTAGAACTGTCAAGACTGTTAGGCACACATTCTGCCTATGGGCTTGTAAGCAAGTTCCAGAATTATTCAGTGACACCCCCTCACATTCTCCAAAGGGAAACACAGAACAACTTGTGCAGCTGCAAAACCCAGGAGGTCATAAAGACTCCATGGATCAGCAGCCAACATGACTGTTTTTATTCCACAAAGAATTCTCACTTCTGAGAAAACTTCAGTGTACTGTGTTATACATCACTACAATTCACATCATCTTCCTTTGAGGTATGGCATGTACTTTTATCAGCTCACAAGCCCTGAGGTGCATGTTACCAAGGGCATTGCATTCAAAGACAGATGCTTTTCTTTTCACAAAGGACATTGTTTCCATGAAGGATACCCAAAGCTATCTTTTATTCCCCTGCTTTCTGGCTTGTATTCCTACCACTTAAACCTCTTTCCTTCACAATGATCTCTCATTATTATTTTTTATCCCCAATGCCAACTGCCATCCACCCATTGTTAGCATTTATTTTGTTTTGAGACTAGGATTTCATATCTGCCTTTGTAGGACCAACAGCTTTTTTCTCAAAAACTGGCAAAATAATCCAAGACAGATGTTTAGCAAACATCAATCTGGAATAGGAAGTGACGAGACAATGCAGTCATGCCCATTGTGCTTGTTCATTTACCAGAAAGGCTGAACAGAACTGACACTGATGCATGACACACATTGTTCACACAGTCTTCTTTGTGTGATGGATACCTCTCAAAATAACAGGATCTTTAATCATGCAGACAACTCTACACTTTCAGACTCTGCTCAGATTGCAGACCTTTGGATAACTACATGGGCAGTTTTGTGGTGGGAAATCTCATCCTTTGGGACATTCACCAACCACAGGGATAGTTCATGAACTAAGCAAAGGGATGCCATATATCCAGAACAAAGAGACACCCCCTTTCTCTAGTCAGAAGCCACCTATGTTTGATCATGAGTATCAGGCTGAAGAAATGGCTACAAGAGAGCAAATATTATTCCAAGAGTTTCACCACCTCTTTGAAGACGATAAAAACAATCATACATTTGCACATCATTTGTTGTTATGTGTTGTCAAGTCACTTCCAAACTCATGGTGGCCCTAATAGAGTGTTCTGAGGTATGTGAGATGTTCAAGGAGTGGTTATCATTGCAGCTCCTATGCTTTCCCATCAATGGAGCAGGGATTTGAAGTCAACTCTCCTGAGTCCGGTTTTGACACTCTATCCATGAAACTCCACTGGCATTCATGCCATACCATGCAAGCGTTA
This sequence comes from Pogona vitticeps, assembly GCF_051106095.1. Lineage (NCBI taxonomy): Eukaryota > Metazoa > Chordata > Lepidosauria > Squamata > Agamidae > Pogona > Pogona vitticeps. The sequence continues at coordinate 225,862,541 of NC_135785.1, read as the reverse complement.
AACTGGGGGGAAGCATCCTGCTTTTCTGATTAAGCAGGCTGGTCCTTATAACACTGTCATGCAGTACAAACATTAAAGCTTGGGTAGATATCCTGTCTGTGTGGTAAATGTGCTGGCTTTTACTTTCCGGAGTTTCCCAGTCTTTGAGAATTATGAGTAAGTTTATTTCTTCACAGTTGTCAAGAACTTATTTGTTCATTTTTATCACAAATAACCTACAAGGCAAGTTCATGACTTACCGAAAGCTACCCAATGGGTTTTATGGCTCATTGGATCTAAATTCCTAGTTCAGAGCCTTGGTAATGTTTACATTTTTAGCTCTAAAATCCATAAGCTCCTCTCAGCCTTCTAAATAGCCTAACAAACCCAAATTTTAAAAGCCGGATCATCCATAGTTTAAAACCTCTTCTTTCTTCGTGCAACACATTTCTTAGTGCAAAGCATATTTTAAGTTGTGGACCTTGCTGTCATGTGGTAATAGTAACTGGTTTGGGCAGCTTTTAAAAAGGGGCTAGATGAATTCATGGAGATCTGGCCTCTCAATGGCTGTTGGCCATAATACCTAAATATCAACTTGAGATTCAGAGGTTCAATGCTACTACATACAAATTGCTGGAAGGCAAACAACAAGGAAGAGCTAGTTGTGTTGGGCCACAGCTCTCATGGTCTCATAACCGGCATAGTTAGATGACACCTTTGGGAAACAGGATGCTGAACTAGATGACTTCCTAGGTCAGAACTGTGAAAAGTAAGTTTTCAGGCACAAAATCCCTGGAATCCACCAGCCAGCAGATTTTCCAAAATAATAAAAAAACACTTGTCAAAAAAAAAAGTGATTCCTCCCACCCCAACCTCTGTCCTGGTTCCATCCACCAAGGCTCTTCTCGTGGTCTTAAAATGAACACATGACACTTGGAGACCAGCCTGTTCAGTGAGTAAGGGTGCTTTCAGGTGGACTCCTCAGAGTGGAGTACCAATAAAAATGTACTATGTTCCTATTCCATCCAGGTCTTCATTGGGAGATTTTTCTTCTGATAGGGAAAAACACGAAAGACATGGTAGGAAAACAGAGGAAGGTTTACACAGGCAAAATAGCATCTGGATTCTACACAAAATTCATATTTCAGACAGGATGTTTGCCTTGTATAGAAGCATCCCACAAACAGTATAAGACTCAGCATATCCAGGAAAGGGGAAAATTAAGTATGAGCCATTATTTACCTGAAGCTCTTTTATCTTCTTCTGGAGCTGCATCACAATGGCCTGCTCATCCTCAATCTTTGAGTTCATCTGATTGATTTCAAACTCTTTCCTGCTCATGCAAGAGATGATTAATTGAGAGCGGGTACAAGGGACTCATTTATTAACATCATTTGATTGCTTTCTAAGCACAAATGCCATCTCAGGAGAAACAGTTACTATTGCTGATACTTATCAATCCCTTTAAGAAGCAGCTTAAAAAGAATGACGTCCAGCTTGCAGACTATGCAACACAGAGATTCTGCAACTTTGTTGTGCATTTTTGGGTGACCTAATATAGGTAGAATGATTCACAGGATATATGACAGGATGCTAAAAATTTCTTAGAGCAAGAGGGTGCCCCATGAAGATGTTCTATGGCAAATTTTAAAAGACCAAAAATCATAAAACATATAAAATGCAGAAAGCTAACAAACTTTGGTTATGTAACAAAAAAGTACAACTTGTTATAGCTGATTATACTATGGGGAAAATATGCAGGTGATACCACTCTGATGGCAGAAAGTGAGGAGGAATTAAAGAACCTCATAATGAGAGTGAAAGAGGAGAGCACAAAAATGGTCTGAAGTTAAACATCAAAAAAAACTAAGATCATGGCCACTAGTCCCATCACCTCCTGGCAAATAGAAGGAGAAGATATTGAGGCAGAGACACAATTTATTTTCTTGGGCTCCATGATCACTGCAGATGGAGACAGCAGCCACGAAATTAAAAGACACCTGCTTCTTGGGAGTAAAGCAGCATCTTAAAAAGCAGAGACATCACCTTGCCAACAAAGGTCCACATAGTCAAAACTATGGTTTTTCCAGTAGCGATGTGTGGAAGTGAGAGCTGGACCATAAAGAGAGTTCCCTGGACTGCAAGGAGAAACCTATCCATTCTGAAGTAATCAACCCTGGGTGCTCACTGGAAAGACAGATCCTGAAGCTGAGGCTCCAATACTTCGACCATCTTGTTACCTTTCAAAGGTAACATAGAGTTCCTGGCCCCCTCACAATCTCTTTAGAAGAGAAGACTCCCTGGACAAGACCCTGATGTTGGGAAAATGTGAAGGCAAGAAGAGAAGGGGACAACATAGGACGAGATGATTGATAATCATCATCATCATCATCATCATCATAATAACAACAACTACTACTACTACTACTACAACAACAAAACAACAACAATTATAACAATTATAACAATTATAACAATTATAATAAGGTGGTGGCAGTGGTACCAACCCGCTGGCAAGCTACACTGAAGATCTGATATATAGTGGATTTATATATTAGAATATGCACTTGTTTCTTATGGCTTTTTACACTGATTGTAAAGTACAGTATGAAAAAATAGTGAATGTTTTATAGTATAAATCAAATTCTGCCTTTATGTGATAGAGGAAGGCAACTGTTATCTTCTAAATCAAACTGCAGCTCTCCTAATCTCACACCATTGCCTATGCTGGCTAGAACCACATCTGGAGGCCTGCTGTTTCCCAGCTCTGCTACAAGACCAAAGCCACCTTACTTTTTCAATTTCTCCTCCAGTTGCAGTTTATCGTTCTCCAAATCCATGACACTTTCCTGTGTCAACTTCAAGTCCCCTTCCAGCTTGCGTTTGGCCCTTTCCAAATCCATCCTTACTTTCTTCTCTTGCTCAAGGGAGCCCTCAAGCTACAAAAAGGAAAAGGATAAAATTAGTCCCTCAACAATTGAAGTACTCTATGAATCCCAGAAATCAACAGTACCTTAAAGTTTTCTAAGTCAAAGTGAAGCATAGGAGCTCAGAGTCCCATGTCTGCTTGCATCAAATGGAACAGGCTGACAATCATTCTAGGAAAACTGGGTGGGGGACCCCACCATCTGCTTCCTAGATATATAACTCTGTGCACTAACTGGAGCACAAATGAATTTCTTCCACCTACCCACTTTCATTGAGAAGTTCAACAACAGATGTACTTTCATTAAGAGTTCTGTGAAATTTATGAAGTAATAAAAGCAACCCAATTGTCCAAACAACAAAACACAACACCCATTCTAAATGATCCTTCCACATTCTGTTATTGTCCAGCTATTTTGGACCATAACTCTCAGCATCCTTCATTTGTGTGGCCAATAAGCATGACAGAAGTTGTACGTAGCTCACAGCATCTGGAGGGCGCCAGAGTAGGGAAGGCTAAGTAAATGAATTTTAGAATTGACTTACATCATCTACTTGCTGCTCCAATTTTACTTTTGCTTTGCTCAGAGTGTTGACTTTGTCCTCCTCTGCTTGCAAGTCATCCAATGCCTGCTGGTGAGCTTCCTGCAAAGACTTCTTCTCTTTCGTAAGCTTGCTGATGGTCTCATCAAGTGCTGCCATTTCTTCTGTCAGATTTTTAACCTGAGAGAGAGGAATAACAACGGACATACTTCCTTAGAAACTAAATTTAAACCTGCCATTTATTTAACTCTCGCTTTGAGAGAACTACCTGATAGCAGTTGTACTAGACAGAAGGTTATGTATCAATATGAGGCTGTTTTCCACAAATAATTTCTTATTTGTGAAAGAAGCCATGGGCTTACTTGAGCATGTACTCCTTTGAACTAAATCCCAGATACCATCTGAAGATGGGAAAGCAACTGGGATACTGTAGCACTGGAAGCATAATTTGGCTGATGGCGAAAACCGTTCCAAACACACACACACACACACACACACACACACACACACACACACACCCGTTGCAAGTCATATAGTCTGAAGACACATGATATGACTATCTTGATGAAGCTAAGTAGCTCTGGTTAGTGCTTTAACTGGAGACTACCTAGAAATTCCATGTATTGAGTCCAACTTAAAAAAAAAATCAAATATTGAATGTATTAAGTCAGGTATGGGTTGTCTATGGGCCTCCAGATGCTGTTGGATTGTAACTACCATAAGCTCTCAATATTGGTCAGGCTAACTAGAGCTTATAGTAATGGCAGTCCAACAATATTTGGGAGTCCAGATTGTAACCATTTTTGTACTAAATAAATAAATAGCACTCAGACCACAGAGGTTACTGACAGTCAAATTTTAGATATCCTCAGTCATATCTTGCACTTGTTGATGCATGCAGTACTCAAAAAAGAGTAAAATGTAGCACATATTTTCTCCTTCTTACAGGGTTGGGGGAGGATGAATTTTTACATAGGCAAAGGTAAAGGTTCCCCTTGACATTTAGTCCAGTTGTGCCCAACTCAAGGGGGCGGTGCTCATACCAGTTTCCAAGCCGTAGAGCCAGCATTTGTCCGAAGACAGTTTCCATGGTCACATGGCCAACGCAACTAGACATGGAACACCATTACCTTCCCACCAAGGTGGTACCTATTTATCTACTCGCATTTTTACATGCTTTCGAACTGCTAGGTTGGTAGGAGCTGGGAAAAGCAACGGGAGCTCACTCCATCGTGTGGATTCGATCTTACGACGGCTGGTCTTCTGACCTTGCAGCACAGGGGCTTCTGCGGTTTAACCTGCAGAGCCACCATGTTCCACCATATTTTTTAATACATTAAAACTAAAGAAACAAATCTCCGATCAACCATGAATTTTTCCTGGAAAATTAATTACTTGTATATTGTCTGCCAGCATCAAGCTGCCTCAGGGGTCTTTTCCTTTAAAAATGGCAAGCAATTAAATATACCTTATTTTCGGTGGCATGTTTTTCTTTCTCCACTTTTGCCAGTGTTATTTCAAGGTCATCAATGTCTTTCTTCAGCTCAGAGCATTCGTCTTCTAGCTTTCTCTTCTTGGATGTCAGTTCAGAATTCATCTCCTCTTCATCTTCCACCCGTTCAGTTAGCTCTTTGACTTTGGCCTCCAGCTGAATCTTGGATTTTATCAGCAAGTCACAGCGTTCTTCTGCATCTGCCAGGGTATCTTGCTCCTGTCAGGAAATGCAGGAGGCAGCAGCTTTTTAGCAAACATGTTCTCATGGACAATTTTCTCCTATTTTGATGAAACTAGGAATCATACATTTATATAGAGAATAATAGTGCTGGGGGAGGCCATAGCAGACATTTGAAATGTGCCCTGCTTATATACCACCCCATAGTATTTAAAGCACTCTCTGGACTGTTTACAAGTTAATTATGCAGGTTACACATTCTCCCCCCACCCCAGCGGTCCTTTTACCAACCTCAGAAGGATAGAAGGCTGAGTGAACCTTGAGCCGGCTATTGAACCCCAGGTTGTGAGCACAGTTTTGGCTGCAGTACAACAGTTTAACCACTGCACCATGAGGCTCGTTAGACCAATCCTATGTTCAGTGCCATTGCTAAAGCCCAAACTGGAAAGTAATCTGTTCTGTAACTCATTACTTACTTATTTATTTATTTTATTGAACTTATACCCCACCCATCTAGACCGAAGTCTACTCTGGGCAGCCATACTATATTGAGGTCATTATAAGACCGCCAAGAATAATTTGTTACCACTTTAAAAAACAGAAATTTGCTATGTTACTTATTTTGCCAAACCAACAAAGAATCTTGAGAATAAGAGGATGATCCTAACAGGCCTAGGTGAAGCTCTGCCAAACCCAGACGCTTCACAATCCAGAGGTATTGGGAATTACTTAGGCTTACTTATCCCAGCCTAACTTTGTGTTGGAATTGGTTTGGTTCTGAGGCAGTTTAGTTCTGTCCCTTGTCTCATCTGGTCTCCACCCAGCCCTCCTTCCGCTCACAGACCTTGGCTAACAAAGCAGTTCTGCAGGCAGATTGCTCTGTCAGCAGCTTTCTATGGTCAGCAGGCAGAAGAGAGTTCTGTCAGCACAAGGGTATTTCTGGCAGCAGACTGGCTTCTTCCTAATCTTCACTGCCAGCAGCCAGTACATCTTTGAGTAAGGTTGCGCTAAGACTGGTTTTGTTTGACACAAGCTCGGAGATTACAGACCATTTCATCAGACATTGATAATCAAATAAACCTCATAGACATTATTTGCTACTCAAGGTTTTTGGGGGGAGGGGTGGATATTTAGAATTGGTAAGACAATGCATAAAACAAGTACATTTTACTCAAAATGTGTCTAAAATGCTCTTTAAAATTATCTAAAACAAGTAGTATTTCACTGCGACCATGTAGTACCATCCCCACTCATTTTGAAATATAACTTTGGGTACAACTAGATGTAAAGGGAACGTCTAATTCTTCAGATTACTCTCTTTTTTCTTCCCATAACGAGATTTCTTCAGAGGAACGTGCATCAGCAATCAGTAGACAAAATAAGCCAATGTTTACCTTCCAATGACAGATTATAAAACAAAGCATGCTAAATGCAACAAACATGGGTGAAAAAAAATTATGTGTGATGACAAGCAGATGTCTTTTACCACTTGAGACAGCATCCCTTCTAAAAACGTGCTAAGCTTATGATCAACTTTGACCCTTTGTTGTACCCCTGTACCAAAAACAGTAATTCATTCCCGTTAATATATTACTCATAACTTGGTACCTCCAAGCTTTGGAGAAAAATATCTCCAACAGATGGCTTTTCATTTCCTAACTGAAGATCTCTAGGGAGAGTCCTCCATCTGTTCGGATAATTGTTCCACTGTTAAATCACTCTTACTGTTAAGAAGTTTGTTCTAGTGTTCAATCCAATCTAACCTCCTGCAACTTAAACCCATTTTATCTGGCCCTGCCCTCTGCAGCTGCAAAAAATAAGCCCTATTCCATGTGACAACTCCACTGATAGTTGAAGTCTATATTCCTCATTAGTCTTCTTTTCTCTGGGTTGCTCAATATGATCAGCTGGGAACAGCTCAGGGAACAGGTTAAGATTAATTCTTGAGAAAATCAATTCTGAGTTCCATCATAATCCAGGGGATATACCATGTGTTTGTTAGGTATGTCCCAATCCCGACTCCGAAATCTTTCCTAAATCACATATCATTTGTTTTTTTCATAGAGATCAAAAATTAAATATAACTATTACAAAATGATAGATCAAGCTGTCACAGCTGAGCATAAAATGGCCTTCAGTTCCACTGAACCTAAAGGGATTGACTTGCAGGTAAATTGTGCAGGACTGCAGCCTGATTAGTACCATGTAGCCTAATTTCCTCAGCTTTCCAAATAGAAGAGATGGTGCCTCACAAGGGACTTTGGCAGGGGGTATGGATGATTATAAACCACTTTAGATGTTAAAACTGCTGTGTGCAATGATAATAAATAGTCAATCATATTAGGGCATCATGACTGGAAGCTCTCACATATTAAAATGTGCATTCTGTCATCTTTAAGAATAATTTTCTTGCTTGTTCAGCAGCACACTTGCAAACTTTATGCAAAATGCCACTCCTCCAAGCTTAACATCTCCCTGCTCCAGTGATTTACCATGGTAACCAACACAACAGATTAGAATATAGATTTTAAAATGTTAGTATTTATATCCAAGCCTTGTAAGTTTTGCAGTTCATTTATTTACATGTAAAGTGACGTAAACTTATGCAGAGCAAAGGTAAGGCTGCAATCTTTAATTCAATGAATAATGGAGACCAGGTGCCGTTACACTCTCTTTAGGATACATTTCATATAAAATATACTAGCTGTCAACTCAACTACAAATGTTCCTAATGTCTGTCTTTTACTCTGAGAAAGAATCTCTGAGACTGTTTAATTGCAAAATACTAAAGTATAAAAGAACAAGAAGAAAGTCTCCTTTCAGATTTTGTAGAATAAAAGGTTTAAAGTGACCTCTTCCTGATTCCACAATACTTGTGTATCTTCCTGTAGTTTTGCTTTATAATTTGAAGCATCCCTCACTGTCAAGAGCTTGGAAAAAGTGCCAAGTCTCACAATTGCTAGACTGGCCAAGCTGGAAGTGGGATTGTGGGATCTGTAATTCAAACAAAACGAGCATTTCCCAAGTTCTATTCCTTGCACACATCTTTTTCTTTCTTGGAGAGCCTTTCCATATGATTGCTTTGAATATTAACAAACATTGCAGAGTTATTCCTTATTGGAGGGTCTGGAGATTGTGCAGACTCCATAGCAAACGGAGATGGGTTCAGAGATTTCTCCCAGAGGTAAGATCTCAGTCTCTGTAAACACAGTTTTAGCACTGGTTTAGTTAGCCTCCTACACTTGGAGCAGGAGTGTGTCACATGTTGTTCTCCAAGACAGAAAAGGCAACGGTCGTGGCTGTCAGTGAGCAGGATTTTATTTGCACACAGGATTCAGCGCTTGAAAGGCCCAGGGGGGCATAAAAGAGCGGGGGAAAGGGAGGAAAAAATGGTTGTGGGGGACAGGATTGGCAAATGCAGACAGAGGGAAAAAACTGGAAGAAACTCACAGGACTAGCATCCAATAAAGAAAGATGATTGAAAAGGAATTTGAAAAAAAAATAAACAATGATTAGATAAAAAGTATTGATTCAATAGATTGCTCTAGTTCTCCAAAACAGGTCTAGCCAACACAGTGGAAAAAAGGAACTGAGGGGATCAGTGGTGGGCGAAGCATGTGCTCCACAAGGGAACGTCCCACTAATCATGTGTCTCTAAGTTCTAGAAACTTCCGAGAGGTTCAGCGCAGGTGCGGAACAACCCAATTGTGTGCATTCACAGAGGCCACAAAGAAGAAAAGGCTAATATTCTCCAGAGAGCACACTCATTGGTACTAAAATTATTATGTTTAGTTATGTTTCTGTCAGGCAGCAATTGGGCAGACTGTGTTACAGTACACATGATGTGATTTAATTACCCCCATTCTCGAGGGGAGGAGAACTGTTTTAAAAATGCCTGAAGGCTCTATGCTCACTTGATCACCACATACTTTCATTATGTGAGTTCTTGTCTAGTTCCTTTTCAAACAAAAACAAAGACTGGTAAACCATAGTCATGCAATCCTTGCCAGAATGCCCTCTCAGTTTATGTCCTTGTTTTATGCAGTTCAGAATGGAATGCCATGCATAGCCTTCATCCATTGCACTGACAGAAGGCTGGTTTGCAGATGTATGGGATTACTAGATTTCTTGATATTTGATTCGTCTAAATGAGTGACTCCCAATCCTTGATCTTCAGATGTTCTCAGACTGCAACTCCCAGAAGTCTTCACCACTACTAGATGTGCCAGCAAACATTTCTGGGAGTTGTAGCCCAAGAACATCTGGGGACCCAAGATTTGGAACCACTGTGTTAAACCAAGTGAAGAAGTAACTGTGACCTTCTAGTTCCAAAATGCTTCACTATTGACTAGGCCAGGGGTCTAAAACATGCGGCCCAGGGGCCATTTGCGGCCCGCCAGATGATAGTTTGTGGGCCCCCCTTGCCTCCCCCCCAGAGTGCCCACACGTCCTCTGCTGTCAAGAGTAAAAAAAAAAAGCCTCACCTCGCTCGCCGGCTCTCTCCCAAGACAGCGCCTCTTGCACCCCCCCATCCAGAATTGCAGCCTGCCAGCCAGCCCACCTGTCTTCTGGCTGGCAGGCTGCAGTTCCAGATGGAGGGTGCAAGAGGCTCTATCTTGGGGGAGAGCCGGCGAGCGAGGTGCGCTGCCGGCCCTTTTCCCGAGTGTCCGAGCGATGCCTGAGAGCAGAGCTCACTCCCGTCCCATCCTCAAAGAGCACCTCCAAGCTGCCAACAGCTGCCGCCACCGCCTCTTCCAGGGAAGCAGCTCTCTGGCTCTCTTTCTCTCTTGGCACCCCCAGCACCAGCCCAGCCAGAGGTCGCCTCAGCGCCCGGCGGTGCTTCCTCCTCCTCCTCCTCTTCGTCCTGCTTCAGCCGCCTCGGCTCTGGAGGCTGCCTGGGCTTGCGTCACAAAGTTTGCTCCTCTGTCGTGGTGGGGGTAGCTGCTGCTGCTGCTGAGTGCACCTTTTTTTGAGGGGGCCCTCAGAGGAAGGTTGCCAGACCTCCGTGTGTGTGTGTTTGTGTGCGTGCATGTGTGTACACCTGTGGGCCCCCCCGCCCCATTCTGTTTAATTCCACAGGTGCCAGTGGGGGCTTTTCGCCTTTGGCAAGGAGAATTCTGTGAGGGTTTTTTTTAAACTTTATGTCATGCCCTCCTCCTCCCCCCCTGGCTAGGCGATCACCGGTGCGCCCTCCCTTCTCCGCTTCTTTGTCGTGCTGCTGCTGGTGGTGGTAGTGAAGAAGGAGCTGGAGGGGTACATGGCTGGCAATGAGAGCTCGTGTGCCCCTTTTCTTCCTCCTCCTCTTCCTCCTTGGAGCCCCAGCTGGGCTAAGGAAATTTCTGGGCAGCTTCCTCGGGCTCTTGCTCCACTTGGCGGAAAATCTGATGTGGCCCAGCCGCCTAGAGTGGACTTGTAGTCCAGATAGACGGGGTATAAATCAAATAAATAATAATAAATAATAATCCGAGTCTGCCTCCAGCGGCCCCCAGGTAAACTGGGTTTGAGACCCCTGGACTAAGCTATCTAGGGCTAGTAAGCCACAGATTCCCCATCTATGTTCCATGGATCATTGGTAGTCCACAAAGGCACTACAGGTGGTCCATGGAGACTGCACTGGTTGATCAAAGTGGCCCTAATCTTGTAGAGTGAAGTAAAGTGAATGAATACTCTTGATATATGGGTTTGACGCCTCATCAGCCAAGGCTTGGTTTAACATGTTTAAAGCAGCTTGCTTACTTAGTGATCTTTAAAAGCTTTCAATGTCAGTGTAGTGGTTCTATAAAGGAAAAGCTGGGGAGCACTGCAATACATGGGATAAAGAACTAGAGGGCATATTGTCTATGCCTGCTCCACACTGATGCCTTTTAGTTGCAGTTGTGAATGGACATGGACTCCATTGAAAAGGACTGCATGAGAGACGAAATGCAAGCTCTGCCTGTGGTTTTACGACTGTGATACTGCCTACAGTCGAAGGATGACCAAGGCTGCAGGAACCAACTGTTGCCAATTTTACTTCCCTACCTTTTACAGCAAAAATGAAATTGATTATATGCGTACACACATACACTTAAGCAAGCTGATTCACAGCTGCTAAAATGGCTCTTTATGGGAGGGAATGAAAGTTGTGCTCCTCTTTTCTAGCTCTGGAGTATACATCCACTCCCTCTTTAAGAGTGTGAGGATACCAACAAGGGTCTCCCTTGGCTGATGAGTATTTTTCCCCTTCCCTGTTTTTATCCCAGTTGAACACAATGTGGTGCTGTTGTCATGAACACAAGGAGGTAATTATTCTTCTGGCCAGCTCTGGACCCACAGCAATTGAAGGAAACCCAACAGAGTGCCTTTATTTTCATCTCAGCCACATCTAGAAGGTTTTCCGCTATCTTCTCCATTCTGTTCCCCCACCTTCCCACTGTGAAAATCTTTGACAATCTGTTCTCAGTCAAAGCTATTTCTTGTAAACAGCACTGGTGCCCGTGGATTCTATTTTTATTAGATACAGAGTGGTATATTAATAATTATGCTGGAATAATCCTCTTTTCTATTTCTGAATTCATGCCACTTTGTGATTCATAGCAAAAACTGTGTAATTAAATCTCATATGAATTGTAGTTGTTATGTTGAGGAAAGGGAAAAAAATTGACTTTTCGGTTCCTGACAAAGTATGACCTTGACCATCAAAGCTCACGTCGCAATACAATGGAGAGTCCTTAAGCTCTCATTGTAACTCTCTGTTGCTTGTGTTTCAAGGCAGAAATACAACTAGCAATTTTGGCATCCAGGACAAGCTACACAAAATGTGCCTCCAAATCAGCTTTTTAATTAATAGTGTGAAAATAATACAAGTAAAAAGTAGAAACTGAAGAGCCTGCCAACCTCTCCCCTCCACCGCAGGAGATAACCAGTACTGTCAGAACCACAGAACTACTTTCTGACTTCTTCCTATAGTAGTAGACCAGGCTGCCAGGTCAGTCTCAGAAATCTGGCTTAGAGATGCCTCTGGTGTGGGCAATGGGAAAAGAGCCTTTCACTCTGCTTTGGGCACCCTGGTAAAAGACCCTGGCTGGCACACCCCAGTTCCTGCCCAGTTTAAAGGATTTACTATTAACCTCATTTGTTGTGCCCAGGGTGGGACCCACTGTATCAAGAAATATACGTTAGACCAGTGGTCCTTAATGTGGGTGATAATGCCCCCCAGGGAGCGATTTCATTTTTCAGGGGGGCGGTAGAACGAAAAGGGGCGGTGTGGGGGCACTGGAGCAGAAGGGGGGCGGTAGGGGGGCGCTGGAGCAAGCCAAACCTGTTAAGATGGCTGCAGCCTTTTTACAGTATGCATGAATATATATTTTCCTCCAATTTTAATTTAGTTTCAGAGTTTTCGTCTTGAAAATTTTAGTTCCTGCATTTTGGTTTGTTTTTATGCCCTTTTTATATCTTTTTGTGTCTTCAAATTTGCTTGCAACTAAATCATTAAATGTTACTTTTGAGGGGCATTTCATTTTCTTGGAATTGAATTTTGTTTTCAGGGGTCATTGGATTTAAGTGCCTTAAATAAATAAATAAATAAATAAATAAATAAATAAATAAATAAATAAATAAATAAATAAATAAAGAAAGAAAGAAAGAAAGAAAGAAAGAAAGAAAGAAAGAAAGAAAGAAAGAAAGAAAGAAAGAAAGAAAGAAAGATATCATCACCACGGGGAGGGGGGCGATGATAACTTCCTCAATGGCTCAAGGGGGTGTTTCTTTCAAAAAGTTTAATAACCACTGCGTTAGACCACTTACTGCCTGAAGTTGGAGGAGCAGATCATTCTTCTCCTGCACCAGAGAAACTTGCTTTTCTTCAAGTTCCTTTCTCCTGGCTTCTGATTTCTCCAAGGCTTCCTTTAATTTTAGGAACTCTTCTTTCATATTGGCCATTTCTTTTTCCGTCTCTGCTGACTTCAGCAATGGCTTGATCTTGAAGAAAAGCTTCATCCAAGGCCAATTCTTCACCATCATGAAAGCTCGGATATTCCACTGGATCACAAGCAGAGCGTCTCTGTTTGAAAAGGGGAAAAAAAGACTCCTGAGTTTTGGGAATGCCTGAAAAGATTTTTTTTTAAATGGGACTATTTTTATTCTTAGGGAGAAGTCCAGTTATTGACCTCAACTGATGTAGACCTTTTAAACTGAAATGGCCAGTGCAGGTGGGTCCAAGGCTCTGTGTTATGACCCCAAACCTCCAGGGGTTGCTTAGAATGCCCCCAAATGGAGGAAAAACCAGAAATGGCTAGAAGTACAGTTATATGTTTGGGAAAAATAAAAGTTTTTTTTTTGGGGGGGGGACTGTTGCCAGAGGGGTCTGCTATCTATTTAAAAGGTGAATTGTTGGTCCTGCATGCTTCCAGGAATGACAGGTTGTGTGTTTTTTTTCCTTTTCTATTATTACTGTTATTATGAGCCAAGAAAACAGTTAGCCAGGGGAAATCTGGGGGCCGCTAAAACAAGATTAGGAGGTGCTGCCCATATCAGCATTATATTAATGGGGCATCCATGGATGTTGATCTAATAAGTTCCATTCATTCAATGGACCTACTCTAGTTCAAATTAACAGTTGGATTTTGCTGTTAGTTTTGCATGTGATCAGAATTGTTCCTGTTAGTCAGACTGCAATAGTTCAAAAATGGTTACTCATTGCTTTCCCCTTACTAAATCTTAGAGTATTTGTACATATTTCTTTGGTTCCCAAGTGTTTTTTGTTTATCCCATACTGCTTTCCCCCCCTCATCTTTACAGCAATAAATGCATAACTACTTATTTTTTGCATGGGCACCAAAACAGTCTCTGACATTACAATGATTGGTGGTGGTGGTGAGGGTGAAGAAACTAATGAACTGGGGGAAATGGAACATGGTACCCTTCTGAAAAATTCAGACTTCTTTGTCAGTGCCTGGGAGCAGCTGGCTAGCAATGGGGATGGCAATGCCATGTAACATGTGCAGTCTGTCTTTGCAAGTGGGGCCTTCAAACCCAGTCTGGATTTTCCCCTAGCCCCATGTTCCCTGGTACTATGCTAACTGGAAAATGACTTCAGCTGTATTAGGGAAGGGGGTCACAAAGCACTCTTGTCTTCATGAACATCCAAGGGAACTTGAAGCCTGGATGGCAGGCTATCATGAGGAGTCCAGAATGCTTCATGATAAAAACAAAAGGGTGGAGGATCTGTTGGCGCTAGCTTCCTTTGAACAAATATAATATAGCAAAGCAAAAAGCAAAGCAAAGCATGCTGCTTATATACCGCCCCATAGCACTTCAAGCATTCTCTGGGCAGTTTACAAGTTAATTATGCAGGTTACACATTGCCCCCCCACAGCGAGCTGGGTACTCATTTTACCGACCTCGAAAGGATAGAAGGCTGAATCAACCTTGAGCCGGCTACCTGGGATTGAACCCCAGGTTGTGGGCACAGTTTTGACTGCAGTACAGTGGTTTAACCACTGCTCCACGAGGCTCTCTAATACAGACACCAATTTCATGAAGACATTTACCTGGACATCTGGAAGGTCTGTATTGATTTTATATGTATAATATAAGATGCAGGTAGAGAATGTAAATTTATAATGGTGGTTTACAGTGAATACTAACATTACTACATTTTTGTTGTTTTTGTGTTTTCATTCTCAATTCAATTTAATTTAGACTTTTTATGTAAAATCTAGGGAAAATGCATAAAACGTTTCTGGAGTTACTTTAGTGAGCTGAGCTTATCTCTTATAAGATACTGTGTTCAGTTGCTGTCTTGTTATACAATGTCTGGAAGGATGCACTCTGTGTATGCTTCAGACTATGTTAATGCTGCACTAATGTGTGAGTATTAGATAGACTAGCTAGCTTTGTTATTTTCTGGTGTGTTTCTCTTAATTGCTTCAGCCTTTGTCCCGAATTCTTTTTTGCTCCAAGTGGTTTTTGGAAACTTTTTGGAACTTTTGTCTTTTTGCATTTTGACTATATTTAATAAATTACTGTATTAACATTTCAGCAATCAATTCTCTGGATTTTTGGTTCAGAGGGTTTGTGGTACTAAAACAGGTTTTACCTTGACCAGCTCCTGGGATGTGCTTCTGTATCTAAGTAGAGGAATATCTATTTATTGCTTCCTATTTCCCTGCTTCAAAATATTTCTTTCTTTATCTTTCTTTGTAAAAAAAAGGGGGAGGCATAACCTGTCCCCACGTTTATCCATCTGTCTATTGACAGTCATTCCAAAAGATCTTATGTTGCACAAGATAGATAGATGGAGAAATAGGAAGCACAACACATTACATTTTCCCTCCTGTAGAAATGTTAGATCAGAGACTCAGAAAATTATTTTTTTACACTATAAGTCCCAGAATCCCCCAGCCCACATGACCAGTAACTACTGACAGGGGGGGGGGGTTCTGGTAACTCAAAGAAGTAATTTTCCCAGGGCCTAGAAAATTCCTATCGCATGTTTTCCTCAAGTAACTGCTTGCCCTGCAAGGATGAATGTCCATCAAACCTGTACCAAACTGTGGGTTGGAAAAAGCAGGTCAACATCCACCCCCAATATATACAAATATAGACAGAATGTATTTAGATAATATACCTTCGCTCTACAATCTTCTGGAACTCAATGCGCATCAACTTGCCTCGTGCTCTTGCCTGAATAAGTGTTAGAATCTTGGCTAATCTCTCGTCCCGCATTTCTTCCAGATGTCCTAGAAGGCCAGCCTTAAAGAAAACCTGAAAAGATACCAGCAGTTCAGAAACAGACGGCAGAAAAAGTAGCTGTATACAAAGTTCTGGTTTGTGTAATCCCTTTACTGGAGCAGTGAAAATGGTTGTTTCTGACTTCTCCAGTACTTTTCAACAGGCAAAGGGGGTATAAGACTAGGTATCACAAAATGAGTCATTTCCCTTGACCCCAAATTTTTACACATTTTTGTCCAATGAACAACCTGAAAGCTCACCTTATTTGTGGCTTTTCTAGTGACCCAATAAGGGGGTGATCCAAGTCAGAACAGCAGTTTATTTGTTAAAGCAGCACTCAGACACAAACAGTTGTTGGTCTAATAAAAATCAACACAATGGTTCCAACATGGTCTCATTTGTAAAGGTTGTTACTTCTACTAATAGGTTCCTGGAGCAGGAGCGGGATAATAACTGCATAGAATGAAAACTTAGCAAAATGCTCTTGAAAGGACATGATAGTGCCCTGTCCACAGAGCTGCTAATTAAAACAGCTAGAATTACTACAATCAAATGCATGAACCTACATCTACCATAAGTTACTGCAAAATGTAACTTTGCTGCAAACAACTAAAATATGGAACACAAGAAAAGGAATCAACCAAAGAAGGATAGAAATGGATCTCAGCATTTTAAACCTTGTTAGCTGTATCTATTTTTCTCTTTGCCTGGTTTTGAATTCATTAAAAATTGCTATTCTAATCTCCTACATTATTCATCAATTCCCTTCTAAATCAACCTAATAGTCATGAGAAGTGCCCATTTTAAAACATTACAGGTACTATCAGACATATAAATTACATACCTCCAGTTGGCAGATTATTGAGCTTACGTGGAAGCTACTCCCTTTTCTTTTTCTAATTTCATCTAAATATCCAGCACTATGGCTTGCTTTTTGCCTGGCTATTTAACCTTAAGGGTTGTAAAGGTAATTATGCCAGTTTTTATGAAGACTATTAACTTCAAGGACTATAAAGCTATTTTTCCCCCACATAGGTTTCCTGAACAATGTAAAGTCCATTAAAAAGGCATTTCTGGTTAGGGCTGTAAAAATGGAACTTCTAGTCCAATTAGAATTCCTTGTAAGAGCACGACTACTCTGCAGACTAATTGCAATAAGTCATTAGACAACTGCTGGATAGCTCAGTGGTTTGTTGGAAGTTCAAATCCCCACTGTGCCATAGGGTGCCTTCCAGCCCTGCAGTTCTAAGATTATTATTTATTATTATCTTTAGGTGAGATCAACAGCAAGATAATCAATAAAAATAAAGTTTTATCCTCTAACATTAATGACAGGCAAGCTATCCCAGGCAGTAATTGAGGGTGGGAACTGAGAAGAGTACAGAACTGAGAAAAGATATGTTTTGGAGAACATCTCCTAAAATCACCCAGCCATTACAACTGTTGTCTAGTGTAGACTCTGGGAGTTGCAATCTTAAAAAGTAACTTTTCTGAGCTCTGGGGAAAGAACAACGAAAACAGAAGGTTTGTGCAATGCTAGCAAAGAGGCCTGGGCTTCAAAGGTTCCCACAATCATGAACCAAATCAACTGATCTCCCTAGCTCAACCCACTCCTTTTAGTAAATGCTTCGGCTGTGAATGTTTCTGCTTTAACAGACAAATGGAAATGTCATCCTGAATGTGCATGAATATTACAACACTTGCCCTACTTTAAATATCCACATGGGTTAAAGGCAGGGAACTACTAGGAAGAACGTTCTGACTCCTCACAGGCTGCAAGGATTTTTATATGAGATGAAAGAACTTAAGTTGAACCCTTACTAGATATTACAGAAAATTAGAGGAAAGTTGATAGGAAAGGGTTTCTGTTTAGGAAAGTGTCCTCTATTGCACTAGCTGCTCCTGCAGAAGTGCACTGCACACAATGGGTATGGGATATCTGCATGGCAGTACTGGCAACTCCACCCCCCATAACATTACCATACCAACAGTTCAATGTATCTTCCCATAGAAATAAAAAAAAAATTATTATTTGCCAGTAATGGTATGGTGGCACACACACCCCGGTGGCATACTTTGACCAATTTATTGGGCATGAAAAAAAATTAATATGCACACTGCAATAATGGCAACCACCTTCCTGGCTTTGATTCTGAAAAGAAGTGGGACAGGTCATGCACACAGGCAATCCCAGTAGGGAATGCATCGGCACAACAAAGGTACAAAATAACACAACTCTCCTGGTGATGGGGAAATTTTCCACAGTTACACTGCTGGCCAGGAAAATGTCTCAATCTTGACTGTGTGTTGTGGGAGCAGGGGGAAAAAAGCAACAAACTAACTGGGGGATAGATACAGAACATTTCCTTCATGTGACCTCAGTTGTGCAATCCAGCATACAACCAAGACATCCTACAGCGCCTTGTCAATTAACCATATGAGACTCGCATGCAAATACCAATAAGACTCCGTCCTCTGATCAGCTATGATGGTACTCAGTTAATAGTGCAGATGTTACACAATTTTTAATCCAACACTTTTACAAACTGTAAGGAATAATTGCTACTGTATCTTAAAAGAGAGATTGGCAACTGACAGGGAATGCCTTCCAACGATGCCTGCTGTGGCATGTGCATGCTTCATCTCAGCATGCATGTTTCCTATTATTATTACTGCTTTTTAGTTACATGCAAATTCATGGACATTAAGGTGCAAGCAACCCCACACTCCTTATCTTGGAATAAGTCCCAGTGAGTGCAATGGGACTTATTTGTAATTTAAGGCAAAAATCCTATGGAATTCTGCCAGGGAGTAAGCACTATCGAACACAACGGGACTTAAGCTAAGATGAGATGATTTATTATGGATCAGTGCAACTCCCCACATGTCCATAAGAAAGTAAATCTCATTGAATTCAATGCTGCCTATTCCTCAACAAATAGGATAGCGGCCAAAGTTTTCTTTCACTCCGTGACTTCCCTACTTTCTTTTGGTTCTTTGGAAGGTCAAAACAGCTTACATGGAGTAATCCTCCATCCTGCTGTTGATCAGGCCCATGCCTATTTAGTTTCTTGAGCACTACAGCCTCCAATACTCCCTGATGACCCCCTAAGCTCAGAACAATATTGAAACAAACTGTATTACCTTTGTGTGTCCAAAGCGGTACTGATTATGATCGATATCTAAAGAGCCAAGTAATTTCTCAGCAGCTTTTCTGCTGTCCACAAACTTGTCTTCTGGAATTGCAGAAGGGTTCAGAATGCGGTACCTGATATGAGCAGATAAAGGACATATAAATTAATAAAATTCTGAAGCAAGTTAAATGATATCTTATTCACAGGAACTCTGCTTTATAGCATATTAATTGTCCATACAGTACTGTATATCCCACTAGTGTCATAGCATCATGACGAGGGATGGGGAGTTTTTAGCTGATGGAGTTCTCTACCTATCTGCAAATTAATTCTGTTATTATTACTAGTCAGTGAATGAAGGGGGAAGGGGTTTGTAGATAATTTGACTTTAAATATCCTTCATGGAAATGAACTATACCTTGGAGGAATATTGCTTTACAGGGAAAAGGCTGAGCTGTGCTTTACAAGTGGGGAAGCTACAATTTAGTCCTAAGTAGACAAGCATAGAAATCAGCTATGCTTTTTTATGTTTGGTGGGAAAATGTCCAAACTAGCAAGGAATATACCTTCTCTCACCCACTCTATTTTGGCTTTGTCTACTTTGTTCTTCACCTTAGCTACCAATAACTAGTTATTTGTAACATTTTTCCCCAATATCAAGGTATAATTCCTATTACCAGATCATTGCGACTTAAGAGAGGATTATTTTGCTAGTGTAGCTGTAATGTTTCACAGGCATGGAAATGGGGTCTTACTAAATGAGGGAGACAATTTCACAAGGTTCAAGTGCTGGTCTGTGCTGTGTCTTGTTCTCCAGCCCATTCCTTGCTGTGGGTGTTGTGGTGAGATAGGTGAGAGGGTGTTTTTTTTTTTATCACAGATCAGTGGCTGAACTCCTGTTGCTTAGCACAGCAAGTTACAAGCAGAGTAAGCCCATGGAATCAGTGGAGATTTGCTAAGTCCCACTGAATCAAATACATCTGTTCTAGTTGTGACTTACTATGTTAAGCAACAGGATATCAGACTGTCTTGTATGGTTCAGTTAGTTCATTTTAAAATAACTAAAAAGGAATGAGATATTTTAGAGAAACAGGAAAACAAGGTGTTGTGAGTATTTTTTTAATATAGTGCTAATGAGAATTATTTCACTTTAGTGGCCTTAGAAAGCAGCTTAACCGTAACTAATTACTTTTGAAGAGTATTTTCCAGGCTCTAATCACATTTTAAAAGAGGTTTTTGAACTGTGTCCCAAACCTCCTACAGGTGATTTTCATTTTTTTTCTTACTGTTACTAAAAAAGAGAGAACAAAAGTATATACTTCATGTCCTTGAGGCCTTCTCTAAATATGAATAAAACATGGAATAAATAAGGAGCAGTGCTTACTGTGTTAAGAATTAATAATGATTTTACAGAAGCAACAACAACGTGGCCATTGTTATTTATACTACCTTTGCTTGAAGTCAGCGTAGATGACTCTGTTTGGAAAACCCTTGCGACAAATACGAATTCCTTCCAAGACACCATTACAGCGAAGCTGATGAAGGACAAGGAATGGATCCATCATACCTGCAAAGAAAAAAACAAAACACACACACACACACACACACACACACGAGTGGGGATAGAGAGATTGGGAAATGCACTGGGGGTGACTTTATTCCAACAGGAGAATAATTTGAATATATGATCTAGGAAGGTGCACCATGAAAAAGACTGCTTTTTTACCTGGAGTTTTTGTTTCATTGGGGATAATGCACCGTACAAAGTGAGGAGATGTAGATCTTAAGTTAGTCATCAGTTTGTTTAAATTTTCCTACCAAGAGAAAAGGGAGGTTAATACAAGTGAAACCATGGAACTGCTGTATGGACCATATTGGACTATTGACCTCCTAGAACATCAACTTTATGATGAAGTTGCCACTTAGCTCCATGGGATAAAGGAAGGATTCAAATACATGAGGATTACTGCTCTCTGTCTGCTCTCCACTACTGTCACACTTAGTAACATGGAAGTAAATCACACTTGCAACACAGTTGCTGTGCCAGTTTGGATATGACATTGAGCAGTCAGTTGCTTACTTATGTATTTACAATTAGCTTCTAACATTTTTTAAAGAATACTGTAAGTGAGATCAGTTTATATCAGTGTAAACAATTTCAAACAGTTGAACAAACAGAGAAAAACCTGCAATCCCAGAAATTAAAAAAAAAACCCCTCAAGCCACGGTTCTAGTAGGCGCCAAATGCTTGGATGAGTAAACAGGTTTTAAGGTGACACTGATATAAGGGCAATGTTGGCACGACATGGGCTTCCAAACGCATTGCAAAACTTTGGGCACTGTAATAGAGAAAACCCACTCCTATGTCTCTGCATGGTGTGGAGCGTGGAGGTTTTTAATGATTGGCAACCCAGAGCGGAGGAGGGGAGAGACATTTTTGGTAGACCTGGCTGGTAGCAGAAGGTGCCCAGCACCTGCATGGGTTGCCACCATTCCTGGTAGGGCTTGAATCCCCTCCTTACAGAACACAGAACTCAAAGAATTTTTCCAGGTCCTACACTGCTGTTGGGATTTGGGCTATTCCTATTGGGTTAAGTGTTGGTCTTTTTTCTCCCCGGGCCATGCACCATTATTTCTAGGGTTGCAAAGAAAGGCTTGCAAAATGATTCTCCACTTCTTGCCTTGCTCCAAATGGCATGATGGACCCAAATACAAGCAACCAGTAGCGTTCTACCCAGTCTCTTCCTGTCACTGCTGGCATTTGTTGTGCAAGTGCGGCATGCATAAAAATGTCTGCATGTTGAGCCAGAGAGATCTGGTGCCAGTTGAAAACAGATGGAGATGGGTGTCCAGGTTTTAACGCCATCTTATACACTAATTTTTTTCCTTCTGCAGCATTGATCATCAATAGATGCTATGCTCTTGCCTGGGGAATCAAAGCACCATACCAATTCCAGGAGATTTCAGCTGGCACCATGAGATTTGGCAGCCCTAAATTTGGCAGGTGATGTAGTTCTGATTTATTGTGGCATAAGCTGCAATGGGCTGAAAAGCTCAAAAACATATGCCACCGTACATCTGAGATTCTTGGAGCTGCCCCAGCGTTTTTGGATCCAGGATACCATGGCAGCTTTTTAAATTACATCTTTGTTGAATTTGGGCACGAGGCTATTTGTTCATACATCTAGCCCCAAGGGGTGAATCGGAGAGAATGAAAAGAAGAAAAAGCTAAAAAAATATATAAATTTAGACATGTGTTGATTAAGGAAGTTAAAGTTTAAGGTCTTGTAAAGAGGCCCATTTTCTAAACTTCTGTGTTCCCTGTGTTTCGCGTACCATCTGCTTGGTAGTAAAGAAGAACAAGACAAATGACACACAATACTTTAAAAAAGAATGAGAATTACTTTATGCATTGATGACACCGTTTGGAAGGAAGCACCCTTTTTGCGTTTCTTCTCTCCACTTTGATCTATGTGTTGTTTTAAAAAAACACAAATAGAACAACAGTCTTAAATTCTGATTACAGCTCTGGCATAAAGATGTTCTTGAATTTCTAGTTTCCAATGTAACTCACAAATTCTGTTCTATAAAGAAACAATCAGGGATCTGGTTGCTTTTCCTGGACCCCATGATAGGTTCATCTGCTAAAATGTTGTGATGTAGGTTTGTTGTGGGTCCATTGCCATTGTTTTTATAAAGCTCATGCAAAGACGGAGCATTCTAGCTTGGACCATTGGCCCTCATTTTCATTGCCCTCCTACTCCTGGAGTGATGAGTCTGAAGAGGAGATCCTCTGCTGTCTGTCTATGGAGACTTTACACACGAGTTGAGCCCCTGGTTTTGTAGGGTTCCGACAAACACTGGGAGACCTTACAGATCACATAGCTCTTCCTCTTCAACCTTGTTGCCCTCTGTGGATAGGAGGGCAATAGAAATCATGACAGATGAAGTGAAGTTCAAAGGTTTCCCTCTTCGTATGAGCTTCATAAGGAGCTGTAACTAGCAATTTTGGCATCCAGGGGAAGCAACACAAAATGCACACCCAAATCAACTTTGTAATTCATTATGTGAAAATAAAACAAGAGGTACATGTTATAACATTGACCATTGTCCTAGCATCTCCGCTTCTCCACAGAGGATCAGTGGAATTGCCAGGCTTACCTTCTCCAAAACCAAAAGGGCCTTTAAAATACACACATATACACACATTTAGCGTACCACACATATTTATAAGTTCATTTGCTGTAGTCCAGCTCACAAACATAGTTCACCTTGCCAGACCTTCCCTCTAGTGGGAGATGCCTGGTCTCTTCACAATCTAGGTAAACCAAACCCCATACTGATGCTGTTCTAAGCCCAAGGCAGAGGCCTGGTCAACTGAGCCCTGGACAGACCTCCCTTCTGGTGCCTTATCAAAGCTTTGTGTACCACATTTCCTCTCTTCCTCTCCACCCCCTGCCACAGCCTGCTCTACTGGCTACAGTGCCAGCAGTCTGCCCTGGAGGCTTCGTCTTCTGTCACTTTTTCTTATTGTGCTGGACCAGGCCATTGTGCCTTGGGGCAAACCTCTGATTGCCCCACCGTAGTGAAGCATATATAGGGTATATGCTCTGCACATGGGTAAGAATGATTGTATTGGACTACCATTTCATATCCTCCCTGCCTGTCATGATTTACCTGCTTGCACAGATGAGGACAGTGAGGAACACCTTCTACATAATCATTTATGCTTTGTTTCAGGCCAAGGGGGTCTGTAAGTGGGCCAAGTAAACATGTACCAATGCAGCAAGGAGCAGCAATGAGGGCTGCAGGCAATGAACTGGTGAGCTCTTCCATGTTCCTGTGGTCTTAGCATTAAGCCCTGATGTCTCTCATACAATAGGTGAAGGGCCAACAAGCAGCTCTTTAGATGTGACATGAATGACATCCTAGCCTTCTTTGGCTATGTCTATTCCTTGCAATACAGTATTCGTCAGATTTTAGATTTTCATTCTCTGGCATCGCCAATCAAAAGGACTGCAAGAGCATAGACAGCTGTTTTTCACACAGGGGGAGTACAATACAGGATTAGATGGGCTTGGTATACTTTTTCCCCATTTTTTTTCTTCCAACAGCAAACCATATTATAAGATGCAGGTTTAGCTACTGGTTTTAATCAAGTGATTAGACGATGCAATGTGACTATTAGTCAGCTAACACCTCATAATTTTTTTTATCAAAGCAATGCTTTTGCCACACTTTAATTCACTGGGAATTACTATGTTATCATGTTTCAGAGAATAAACTGAAGAATATTTTTTTCTCTCAAGAAGAATACTTTTATATCAGTTAATAATACCCTTATTAATCAAAAAATAAAACTGTTTAAATCACGTCATATCTAGGAATATAGGAAGGCCGCTACAGAAAGAGAAAGATTATATTCATTGGCAGATATCCCCCGGGGTTTGGGGCTGGAGTTGTCCCCAGTTCTATCTAGAGATAACTAGGATTGTACCTAAAACCTTTTCTGCATACCAGTCATCCAACAGCAACAACATTTCACTTGTGAATGAAACGCACGTCATTGATCCCTGTAACCATTAAGGCTTTGGGAACAATGTCAAGAAATTTCACACAGTATTACAAGCAGTTGCAGATCTCAGAAATCACACCATCAGAGCTTTAAAAACCCGGCAATATACGGAACAGCATACACACTGCACCAATATTTAATGGATACTTAGGTTTTAGGTTAAAACTCGTATCTGTTGTATAATATCAGTCAATGTTTTAATAATTTGATAGAGTGTACCTGGTATTTAGAAGGAGGAGGAGGAGGAGGAGGAGGAGGAGAAGGAGAAGGAGAAGGAGAAGAAGGAGGAGAAGGAGAAGGAGAAGAAGAAGAAGAAGAAGAAGAAGAAGAAGAAGAAGAAGAAGAAGAAGAAGAAGAAGAAGAAGAAGAAGAAGAAGAAGAAGAAGAAGAAGAAGAAGAAGAAGAAGAAAGAAGAAGAAGAAGAAGAAAAGATTAGGCATCCTTCAGTCTTGAGAGACTATGGTAACGTGCTCTGAATAGAAGACTTGGAACAGCATCTAGTGTGGCTGAGAAGGCCAATTTGAGAGTGACCATCCCTTCCACACAGAAGACAAATACAATCTGTTCCCCGTCCACCTCCCTGATTTTGCTGGTTTCTGGACTGCCTCTTTGCCTCATCCTGCTGGACAAGTGTCTCCTCAAATTAGGAGAGGCCATGCTGCACCGCCTGCCTCCAGGCTGAACACTCAGATGTCAAGGTTTCCCATCTGTTGAGGTTCATTTCTAAGGCCTTCAAATCCTGCTTGCAGATATCCTTGTATTGCATCCCCTCTGGGACGCTTTCCCTGTACTAATTCTCCACACAGGAGATCTTTTGGAATAATAATAATAATGATAATAATGATAATAATGATAATAATAATAATAATAATAATAATAATAATAATAATAATAATAATAATAATAATAATAATAATAATAATAATAATAATAATAATAATAATAATAATAATAATAATAATAATAATAATAATAATAATAATAATAATAATAATAATAATAATAATAATAATAATAATAATAATAATAATAAATCAGAAAGAGTTGGATATCCCGGACAACCCAGACAATGTAGTTGCTGACCTTGAG
Source organism: Pogona vitticeps (assembly GCF_051106095.1). NCBI lineage: Eukaryota > Metazoa > Chordata > Lepidosauria > Squamata > Agamidae > Pogona > Pogona vitticeps. The sequence continues at coordinate 225,836,911 of NC_135785.1, read as the reverse complement.
CCAGACATCCTGGAGAGTGAAGTCAAGTGGGCCTTAGAAAACCTGGCTAACAATAAGGCCAGTGGAGGTGATGACATTCCAGTTGAACTATTTAAAATCTTAAAAGGTGATGCTGTTAAGGTGCTACATTCAATATGCCAGCAAGTTTGGAAAACTCAACAGTGGCCAGAGGATTGGAAAAGATCATTCTACATCCCAATCCTAAAGAAAGGCAGTGCCAAAGAATGCTCCAACTACCGCACAATTGCACTCATTTCACACGCTAGCAAGGTTATGCTCAAAATCCTACAAGGTAGGCTTCAGCAGTATGTGGACTGAGAACTCCCAGAAGTAGAAGATGGATTCCGAAGGTGCAGAGGAACTCGAGACCAAATTGCTAACATGCGCTGGATTAGAGAGAGTTCCAGAAAAATATCTACTTCTGCTTCATTGACTATGCAAAAGCCTTTGACCACAGCAAACTATGGCAAGTTCTTAAAGAAATGGGAGTGCCTGACCACCTTGTCTATCTCCTGAGAAACCTATATGTGGGACAGGAAGCAACAGTGAGAACTGGATATGGAACAAATGACTGGTTCAAAATTGGGAAAGGAGTACGACAAGGCTGTATATTGTCCCCCGGCTTATTTAACTTATATGCAGAATACATCATGCGGAAGGCTGAACTGGAGGAATCCCAAACCGGAATTAAGATTGCCGGAAGAAATATCAACAATCTCAGATATGCAGATGATACCACTCTGATGGCAGAAAGTGAGGAGGAATTAAAGAACCTTGTAATGAGGGTGAGAGAGGAGAGTGCAAAAAACGGCCTGAAACTCAACATCAAAAAAACTAAGATAATGGCCACTGGTCCCATCACCTCCTGGGAAATAGAAGGGGAAGATATGGAGGCAGTGACAGATTTTACTTTCTTGGGCTCCATGATCACTGCAGATGGAGACAGCAGCCACAAAATTAAAAGACGCCTGCTTCTGGGGAGGAAAGCGATGACAAACCTTGACAGCATCTTAAAAAGCAGAGACATCACCTTGCCAACAAAAGTCCGAATAGTCAAAGCTATGGTTTTTCCTGTAGTGATGTATGGAAGTGAGAGCTGGACCATAAAGAAAGCAGACTGCCGAAGAATTAATGCCTTTGAACTGTGGTGCTGGAGGAGGCTATTGAGAGTCCCCTGGACTGCAAGGAGGACAAACCTATCAATTCTAAAGGAAATCAACCCTGAGTGCTCACTGGAAGGACAGATCCTGAAGCTGAGGCTCCAGTACTTTGGCTATCTCATGAGAAGAGAAGACTCCCTGGAAAAGACCTTGATGTTAGGAAAGAATGAAAGCAAGAGGAGAAGGGGACGACAGAGGATGAGATGGCTGGACAGTGTCTGCGAAGCAACCAACATGAAATTGACAGAACTCCGGGGGGCAGTGGAAGATAGGAGGGCCTGGCGTGCTCTGGTCCATGGGGTCACGAAGAGTCGGACACGACTAAACGACTAAATGACGATGAATAATAACAATAACAATAACAATAACAACAACAACAACAACAGTAACAGTAACAGTTGTTGTTGTTGTTGTTGTAGCTAGAGAGTACTCAGAAGTGATTTACTGTTTCCTTCTTCTGGCACCCTGTGACTGCAGGCTGGCTCTTCTCCCAGGAGACACACTGACGAATGGAACTTTCAACCTCTGACTCTGCAGCCAGATACCTAAACCACTGGGCTATCCAGCCAGCCATCTGCCCTTATCATCTACTGTTATGCTGAGCTAATGCCTTCCTTATACACTTTGTAACCTAATTGTAAAAGTCTAGGTAAAGGGGGAGTGAATAGTGCATTACATGCTGCTCTGATGTGATAACAGCTAGGCAGTCACCTGTTAGCTGACATGGGGGAGAAGCTACAGGGGTGAGTTAAAGGAATAATGTTTTATGCCAGAAGAAAATTCCTGGAAATGACCTAGTAATTCTTAGTTACCATCAAACTGAAGAAGTGGCAGGTTTTCATTCTTTTGTCTCACATCCTTCTCCAGTCTGCATTATGGACCTTGCACTTTGGCTACCTCTTCTTCATACCCTTTCATCATCCATGACAACTATAGCTAATCAAATGAAATTAAGAATACATATGGTGTAGACAATTGTGTCTTCACGATATAATAGCTGAATCTCTGTAATGCATCACAGTGCTATTTATTTAATATCAGTTTATAGATTGCAAATTGCAACATCTATAAAGCACAATGATATAAATGACTATTTATGACTTATTTCAGCATTGCAGAAGTTTTCTGTGTAGCCTTAAAAATCAAAAGATTTGGAATTGAGAACCACTCTGTTCTTCAGTTGCAAGTACACAATATTTTTTAATTGGAGAACTGTGTTTCCCTTTTTCTCAATTTTAAATATGGGTGTGTCTCCTTATTTCTAAACACTTCAAATAATGCAACAAATAATGCAATTCCACCCATGTCTACTGAGAGCCAGTTCATACTGCATTTCACTTCAATGGCATTCAGCCATTTCCCCATGTGAATCACATGACAGACTATTAAAAGCACCAACATTTTACAGATGCATCTCTAAAACACAGTGCATAATGCGAATGGCTGCAGGTGATTTCCACCTATTCTGAGCCAGCAGGAAGACTGAATTGAATCAATGGAATTGACATTCTCTGTCTCCCACAGAGATGTGATGAGGCAAATTACACCAGAGACAGCAAGACTTTGCAATATTGGGAGTTGGTATATTTACTCAACATCTTTTTTCAGCGTTGATCTAGGAATTAAAGTAGCGAGGTCATTCCACTTACCGCTGTCAGCACTGACATAATTTTCAAACAGGCTTGCCAAAAGTTTGTTGGAAGATTTTTGAAAAATGCCAACCACAGTTTCATTGAGTGGATCTTTGTTTTTCTCAAGCCAGCCAACAATATTATATGGTACCTAGGCAGACAGGCAGAAGACAGAGAAGGAATGGAATGGAGAGGAGAAAAGAAGGCACATGGAAAGGCCAACAATTAGGGCTAACAAATAGCTGTTCTTTTCCTGTACAAGGATTTCAGATTTCAGTTTGACCTATGACAGATTTCATCCACTAGATCATTTTGATGGTCCAGCCCCCTTAGTCTATTACATAATAGTCAGAATCCTATTGGTGTTTGTCTAAGATTTGCAGAACTTGCTGAGAGTGATGGCAGCTAATTGATGAGGTGCAAGGGCTGTGCAGTCAGGCACAGGACTAGGCACATGACCCAGAGCACTCAAGCACTTCATCAACTAGCTGCCGTTAATGGTAGCAAATTATGCAAATCTCATGGGAAACACCAATGGGATTCTGATTATATTCAGGTACTTGACATCCCGTCACCAAACTCAGAAAGAATTAGTAGCTCATTCATCCTCCTGTCTGTCTTCATTATCAGTATGAGAAGAGATGGTAATTCATTATTACCTTTGCTGGCAAACAGACACTCTCCAGAGTTTAAAACAGGATTCTTTTTTGTTAGTATCACCCGGAAATATAGCAAATTAAATGTGGGAATGCTTTGCCATTCAGCTATGGTCCTTCCTTTCTGTGCTATCATAATTTTGAAGAAAACATAAATGTAAAGACAGGCAGAAATTATAATGTGTTGAAGCCATGGTTCTGATTCATAGCTGCTCCACTCCAAGGCATATGCATTTAGGGCAGAGGATTATATTTACCTCACCTCTCCCACATGCAGAAAATCTATTAATCTTCACCTCAAGGAAATGTTACCCCCAGCCCTTCTTTTCTCATCTCTGCAATCACTGTTCTCCATTATTTGATAGAATCTCCTTCTCTTGAGATTTCATTCCTATGTCTAATGCCATGAAAGAAAAACTTTTTATGCCACCCCCCATCTGGAAATGCACAAAACTTACCACTCCAGCATAATGCAGGAGTTCAAAATGTGCTTCATATTTCCTTTTTTTGTCAGGCCTGGGTTTCTGAAGATTAGGTGATTTGCCAAGATGGTTGTCATAGAGTTTGGCTTTGAAAGTCATGTCTGTTGCCTTCGGGAACATGCATTCCTCTTCAAGGATAGACAGGATGCCCAAGGGCTGTTCATAAAAACACGAAGGTAAACTTCAGGATTTCATTTGCCAAGAATACCATTTGGGTTAGCATTCACATGCAGCAGTGCCACATATGGAGAATTTGTTTGCCATAGCTGTTAACATATTACTCTTTCAGCCTGCTATTAAATTTGGTTACACAAAGCAAAAGTGTTATATTTTATACTGATCACTGACATAATATTGATGCTTTGGTTTTCAAAATGCTTTTCCGAGCTGACATTTTTCTCAATAAATCAGCCAGAAACTGACACAACACTGCATTATAACTCAGGTCTTTACACCATGTGACCCAGAAAGCGGAACACATTCCACCAGCTATAATCACAGTCTGCCAGATAATTGTCCACCACCAACTCTCTTTAATAGTCCAAAGCAGGCAGCAAAAACAGGGCATATATTGAGGTCATTGTGTGTGCTCTTGGGCTCTCTTTGGCTTGCTGGGTCAGAGACTGCACAGGCCTTTTATACACATACAGGAAAAAGCTAATCAAGGAGATTGATTTCTAATGGCCACTGACTTGAGAAAGGGAATGGTTTTGAATGTGGTTGGACTAGATATATCATCAGTAAAAAAAATCAGTGAACAAATACTGTTAGGTACATTACAATAGTTTAATTGTAGCAGAAAGAGGAGGAGGAGGAATTAATAATACTAATGAGGGGCTTTGAAGAAGTAGAAATAATAACACAGGGTTTTTTTAAAGTATTCCTTGAAGTTAGTCAGGATGGCAAACATGATTCTCCTCCCTCGTTTTATCCTCACAAAATTTTGTATGGTAAACTGTGTTCAGAGCTAACTACACTGATCTTAGAGTCAAAGTAGACAATACTCTTACCATGATTTAGAACTGGTGCTTCTTCAAAGTAATTTGTCGCAACATGTGCCTCTGCTCACCTCCATATCTTGTATACTAGTGTGTTTCTTCTGTTGATCATTGCGAGGCAAGCTTGTGCTTAATTTGTGAATCTGAGCACCAAGTCATATCTCAGAAGGAACCAAAACATGGGAGGAACAATGGGCTATTTATATGGATCATGTACTTCATTTAATGTCTAATGAGAATTTGGTTTTTCATTATTTAGTCAAGATTTCATCACCAGGCCTAGTTTGATACTCTAATCACTATAAAACACTGGCTTTATGGTGAACCTTTGATGGCTTCAATGAAACTATCCATACCTTTTCAATTAGATCAATGCAAGCCTGCAGATCCAGTCCAAAGTCAATGAACACCCATTCAATGCCTTCTTTTTTGTACTCTTCTTGCTCCAAGACAAACATGTGGTGATTAAAAAATTGCTGCAGTTTCTCATTTGTGTAATTGATGCAAAGTTGCTCAAAGCTGTTATACTGTAAGGCGGGAGAACATCATAACATTCAATTTGCATAGGATCAGAGGAGCTGAGACATATATGTACATACACATGGTTTACAAGTATATGGATTGAATTCCTTTAGAAACCACTTCTATTTTAATATGCAGAACATTAGTGTGCAACATCCGCATTTGGGAGAACTAAGGATTGTTGAATTAATTAGAAAGCACACCAAGGACAATTATTTAAGCACACTTCCTGAAATCTTGACTCAAACACAGCTATTCATGCTGATTCCTCCCCCCCCCCCAAAAAAAACCCAATTACTACAGTATGTGTAACTTAGAATTTGAGCCAAATTAACTTTTTGGAGATTGAGATATATGTATTTTCATTGTGAAAGGCACATGTCATAATGTAAATACTTTCAGCTCTCCAGCTGGAGACATCCAGAAGTTGAAGTTCAAGTGAGCAGTTGGAGTCATGCAGAGATATGCTGAAATTCTGGGAGTAGATAAGAATAATTGTTTCCCCATGAGGAAATAATATTGACACATTGACCCTTTCAGCCAATTCTATCTTTTAACAAATATAGGGGATTAAAACCTGTAACTGTTACTTTTATGGATAAAAATGTGCCATCAAATCAATCCTGACTTATGGTAACCCTTTTCAGGGTTTTTCAGGTAGAGAATATTCAGAAGTGATATATTCGCGAAGGCTTTCACGGCCGGGATCTAATGGTTGTTGTGGGTTTTTCGGGCTCTTTGGCCGTGTTCTGAAGGTTGTTCTTCCTAACGTTTTGCCAGTCTCTGTGGCTGGCATCTGAAGATGCCAGCCACAGAGACTGGCAAAACGTTAGGAAGAACAACCTTCAGAACACGGCCAAAGAGCCTGAAAAACCCACAACAACTATTCAGAAGTGGTTTACCATTCTCTTTGGGGGAGGCGCCCAGGGACCATGTAGTTTGTCCATGGCTACACAAGCTGGTTCTTCTCTCAGGAGGCACAGAAGGAAATATAACTCTCTGGTTCTGCAGCCAGCAACTTTTATGGATACATCTAATAAATGTACTTTTTTCAATATTGGTTACTCACATCAAATATCTCAAAGCCAGCAATGTCCAGGACCCCAATAAAGAATTGTCTTGGCAGCTTGGTGTCCAAAGTCTTGTTGATACGAGTAACCAGCCACTTGAACATTCTGTCATATACTGCCTTGGATAAGGCACCTACAGCATAGGTAACCTATAGCAGAAATGTGAAGCAATGACAAGTCAAATAATCTGTGGGAAGCATAATGATATTTACTATCTCTGGATTGCTGTGTCTTTTCCCTCTGAGCAAGCTATTTAAGCTTTATCGATTGTACTGGCCCTGGAGTACAATGATTTACTCCAAATTAAGATCTGGTGCAGCACAGCACAAGGAGCCTTAAAATACTTGGTCCAAACTATACTTCGGTACTGAATTTCTTAATTTGCCCTCAACAATTATGTCTTACCCTCTTCCTATAAAGCATAAACGTATTAAATTCCCAGGAGCTATACTGTTTTCTCAGCCCAAAGCAATAAAGTTCTTTGCTGCTGAAATTTCCACTCTCCCTTGCACGTTCCCATAGCTTATTGCTTTTTCAGTTGTCCAGTGTAATTTGATTGGAAGTGGCTTGGAAGTTATAACAAATGTTTTAATAACTACACAGAGCCGTGGGTTTTGTGGTCTCAATTCCACATAAACAATCTTGGCCACAGAGATGTATGCAATGGGGTCAGATACAGCTGCCAAAGAATTCTCTCTGCAGGATTCACGGTTACCAGGGCCACTGCATTCAAGATTTCAACCTGTTTTCTGCATTTGTTTTTCAGTTCTGCAGAAGTTCAGATCATGATCTCTTTCACAATAGTGTTGTGGAAAAAAGCAAAATTAACCTGAGCAGAATTTTGTATACATAAGATATATTATGCTCCTGGTGGCTGGGGCACTCTGGAGCAATAGCTAAAAAAATAACTTTTCCAGGTTTACTCAAGACCTCCCCATCCATCCGTTGTGTGTGGGGGGGACGGGGAAACTGCTGCCATACTCCCCTCCCCCAGCCACCTTTGCCACCCAAGCCCTTGTTTACTTCCTTTTATGACCGAAATGCAATAACAGCCAAGCACCTTAATCAGAAAATAAAGCCAGCAGCGGGTGATATGGGGCCAGGCACTCCATAGCCAGTGCATGAGAGGATAGTGGCTGCTGGTAGACTGAGGCATAGCCCCTTGAAAAGAGACTTTATATGGTCCCATCCAAATCTGCCCAATCTCACAACGGTTTGGGTATAACTTCATCCCATATGGCCCACCTTCCTGTTGTGAATGTATTCTGACAGACTGGACTCTCCAACCACTGACCTGTCTGGCACTGCCTATGGAATGGGCACTGGTGAGAGTGGAGCTGGTATGTAGCTGTAATCATAAGAATAATGGAATTTGAAGGGGACCAATAAGGCTATCGAGTCAGACCACCTGCTTAGCGCAAGAATCCAGGTCAAAAGTGCATCTGACCAGTGGCTGCCTGTGGCTCATAGCCTGAGCAGTAGAGGCAGCTCAACCCCATATTTTTATCCATAAACTGTAGGTAGTAACCAACAAACGTCCTGCCTATAGAGCAGAGAAATCAGTGGAGCAAGTATAATGCTGAACAGGTGGGTCCGAACACCATCTCACCTGTTCCACACTTTGGCCTTTGGTGACATACTCATTTCCGACTTTCACTCTAGGATGCACCAAGCCCTTAAGCATATCGGAAGAGTTAATGCCCATCAGGTAAGCAGCTTTGTCAGCACCTGGCAGAGAGATACGACATTTCAACAGATTAATTGAACATGGGGTCTTACCTTTTTACGAGTAAAACCTTTCCACAATACTTTCAAAACATCATATCAAAACAGAAGAGTTTTTAAATTACAATCCCAGCTAACAAACCCTAGAGGGAGATATCACGGCTCCTTCTTAAAACCACTTTCATGTTTCTCTCTCCTCCAATGTCTATATTTGAAAATCTAGCTGCTGCTACTTCACCACTGTCTCTGCCATGGTTTGACATTTGTTTAGTCCCAAGAGAGTAATCCTGGCATTGTGCAGGGCACAGAAATGTCACATTTCCTGCTTGCAGAGTGTATGATCCCAGTCAAAGGAAATGACAACTCACATGGAAAGGAAGGCAGGAGGACAGACTGTGATCAAGGATTACTCAGGGAAATGGCTAGAGTAGCAAACAGTGGAGAGCAGGTGAGATTAAAGGTGCCCCAGCAAAGGATTTGTAAAAGACACTAGTAAGACCACGACTGCAAGCTATAGCAATTTTGCAAATATTTAGGTACATTACCTAAATAATTCCTGTAACATTTCTGTCCAAAAACAAAAACCCAAAATTAGTACTAAGATTGTGTGAGAAAAGTGGGAGTGTTTAAAAACTATTAAGATTTCTTTTTAAGGAACATATTTAAAGATAAATAAAGGATCAGGGGCTGAATGAAAGAGAGGGAGAGAATCTCACCTTTAGAGGAAAATCTCAGCATACTAGCCACATTAATCTATTACAGCAAAGCCAACAATCCTAATTAACTCTTACATGGATGTTTATTTGTCACCAACCTTCCCATGATGAAGATAATTGCAGATAAATCTTCATTGTGTACCTTCTGTAAGAAACGGGTACTACAATTTACTAAGGCAGTGGTTCCCAACCATGAGTTACCCAGTTGTTCTTGGACTGGAACTCTCAAAAGCCTCAGCTACCACAATTGAGGGTGAAAGCTTCTGGAAAGTGCAATTCAAGAACTTCTGATTTACTCAAGGTTGGGAACCATTGTACTAAGGGGAAGAACTTGTCTAGACAGCACACTGACTTTAGAATGTCCTTTTTATGGGAAGTTTATGTTACTGATTGGCAGCTTTGCATTTTATTCAGGGACGGGTCAACACTTTTTAATTTGCAAAGGAGCTTCCCAGAAATTGAAGAGTATATTTTAAAACTAACATTGAAAATATAAATTATCATTGTTCTAAACTCCTGTTGACAATCACCAGCCTCTCAATTTTGCTGTGTTCACATGCTCAGTTATTTTATTATACTGAACATTTATATATATGTATATATTCTACAATACTCAGAAATCTTTTCTAGGATGAAAGCATGGTATGTGACTTTAATAAATAAGAAAAATGGCGCTGCAAACAGAGCTTAAAAATTACTTTTCAAAAGTAATTCCTATTACTCAGTACAGGCCAAAATCCTCTTGTGCAAGTTACACTAGAATAAGGAGAATTATGTCACTTAAAGTGGCAGGTTGCTACTTATTAAACAGTTCCCTCTTTAATTCCCCTTTGTTTTACTAAATATCATTGCATGTGATTGTGAGTGTGTAGCTTCTCATGCGACACAACATTGAAACTGAGACTTTTAAATGAGCAACAACCTAATTCATGTAAAAATCAAAAATGGGTGATTTCTCTTACATGTATTTAATTGCTGCCAATTAAGAGTCTCCACTTCAATATTAGATTGTGGGTGAAAGCATCTGATTTGCACACAGATTAAATTTAAGCAATGAGGAATCAAAGTAGGAAGTTCTTTAATTTGCAGTCGTCTGCAGCTGGAAGTGATGGCATTTCCCTTGTGCTGGTGTAACTTATATGATATTGACTGCGCTGTTTGAAATGAAATTCACATTTGTTACTTGCTGCAATGTTTTAAAAGTAACTTGTTATTTTATTCATTGCACTTCTTGGTATAGTTTCATTAGTTTTTGAAAATAAAGTAAAAATTGCTTTGCAGAGTAGAAAAATCAGACCAAAAAAGAAAGGCATAAAATTTGAAAAATCCCTTTCAAACATCCATTTCTTACAATGTCTTTTTTAAAAAAATATCCTTTAAAACTTAATTAGAAAACAGTATTTATTGTGCCAATAAAGTGACTTCCAAGCTCTGATCACAGATAGGGAAATTCAAACATCTATATTCCTCTGTGCAACTCTGCACAGAGCTGCACCATCACATGAAGAATGGTTAGTGTAAATAGGTCTCCATATTTGTGACTGTGATTGTACTTTTCCCAGCAGCTCAGATCAAGCTTTTCTTACACATCTGTGCATGGGAGCATACGTACTGCTTCCGGAAGAGGCTTTTGCTGTGCAATCACCATCTTCATTCATTAAATTTTACAAGAGGTCCAGATGATGCCATTGTCTATGTTTACCCTCCTATGTTTTCCCACCATTTCTTCCACATTTTTTTTCTTTCCACAGAAAAATCCATTAAGGAATGAGAAATGGAACATCTGCTTGGAGTGGCAGCTGTTTGTGTGGAAGCTCCCAGAGAAAACCTCAGCAGTGTGAATGAAATAAAGATGGCACCACAGTTCATGATAAAGGCATCTTTGAGGGTGAGCCTTACTCAAATCACTGTTGTATTATATGATAGAAACAAAACTAGGTAGCCACATTCTTTAGTTTAGGGCTCGTTTAGAGATACTGAAAATGCTTCTGCAGAAGTTCACACAGTAAACGCTCATGTGTGAGGAATCCATCTGACCAAGGGTGACTCCACACATAACACCAGATAACATCCTAACAGGACTATGATCCTGTTATGTAGGATCATTGCATGTGATTTTAACTATACACAGGATTAACACAAATCTGTAAGATTTTCAAGGTGCCTCCCCATTCATCATTCAGAAGCCAGGAGGACTGGCAATTGAATATTAGTTTTAATCTGGGCAAAATATTCAGCTCACGCTTAGAAGCAGCTCCCTCAAATGGTAAAACTGCTTTATTCCCTTATTGGGCACTTGGAGATAAACACAAGCTTCATTTGCAACTTGGATTGCTGAGGGATGCAGCTCTGAGGAAAACTCATTACTAATGGACAAACATGTGGTGGTCATTTTCAAAGTGTGAGTTGAGCATCTTGCTTAGTCTGATGCTTAACTTCAGTACTAGTAAGAGGACAGTATCATGGCCATAGCTGATAAGTAGTCTAGTTTCGATGGTCCATGTGATAGATGCAGCTCTGTCTTCCAATGAAGGAGAACAACAAGAGGGGGCACAGGAGGAGTGGCTGAGGAAATTCCTCTGCTGCTTTCCAACATCTGTTGCCTCAGACAGCAGCCTCTCTTTGCCTTATGAAAGGCCCAGGTCTTGTTTCCCTGCAGCAATTTCATTGTGAGGGAACTGACACTAAGTCCAAAACGGAACTTGAAACAGGCCCTACCTTCAGCTGAACCATATATTACAGATACAGAGGTGAGGGGCTGGGATACTTTACGTGCTGATGGCTTGTTGTGACTATCACAGGAAGAGCTTTTTTCACTGCCCATAGTGTGTAAATTACCTTGTTTTGTGATTGGTTTTCAGGATGTAAGCTGGTTCTTAGACATAAAAGTGTGCCTGAACCATATCTCTGGAACATTAATGTGATTTCAATGGCTTATCTCTAATTTACAGTTTGGACCAAACCCAGGACATGAGATACAGACGGTGAAAAGAGAAGAAAATGCTTACTTTCAGTGCCATCAGCTTCTGCCTGCTCCTCCCGGGGTCTCTGTTTAAATTTCATGTTTCCAAAGTGCATAATGGCACCTGTGAGCTTGTAGGCACCATATTTTTCATCTGGAACAAAGCCCAGAATATCCATGGCTTGCTAAAGAAAGGAGGGGGTGGGGAAAGAACAGGACATTTTGTCACTTGTCTCTCTGAGACAACATGTAGCTTTATTTTCTAGAGCTCTCTTTCTCTGTGTGGCTGGTGTTTTTGTGCTTGCTCGGGTATTGATCTTTCAAAACAGAAACTGGTGGAACAAGAAGCCTCTGTTATTTATTTTCAACCTCCAGTATTCCCCAAATGGGCAGAGTAGTTCACAGCATTAAAAAGACACTTCGATTTTTTAACTCTCTTTCTCTCTCTCTCTCTCTCTCTCTCTCTCTCTGTGTGTGTGTGTGTGTGTGTGTGTGTGTGAGAGAGAGAGAGAGAGAGAGAGAAAGAGAGAGACTGTGTCTGTGTCTGTGTCTGTTTCTGTGTGTGTAAAATAGTTTCAAAATAAACATATAATTATACAATCTTCTTTCCAAAAAAAAAACACCCCATGATGTGAATCTTTGCTGAATTCCTGGAGGAAGGGAAGTCTCAGGGCTTGGGAAAAGGTACACGGGATATTTCTGTAGGTATCTGCACTATTCGAATTTGCAATTTGAAGGGCGCTATCAAGCGATTATATGAAGACGTTCACACAGATTGCTGAGAACAAAATCTGATTGTTATACAGTCGACTATGTCAGAGTAGGCTGTTTACCCTAACATGTTCTTCGTTGAATCTTTTCATTCACTCATTTTATTTCAGGAAACACAGGTCTCTGCAAATGTTGCTCCATTGCATCTTCAATCCTCCCTCACCACTGGCTACTGCCTACGGGAGGATTGTGTCTGCAACCCAATACCATTGGGAAAGTCAGACATTCCCTGTTCATGTTTGAGATCAGCCCTATCCAATCATTCTGAAATCACTAAGTCACTACGAGGAGAGAGGCTACCCCCACACACACCCATAATCTCTTGCTTATGCAAGCAGCAAGTATGAAGAAGAAAAGGATCCTGCTCATGTGTAGGTTTTTGCTCTCATGTGGAACCTATATGCGAGCACACCCTTCCCCTTCAGACTCACTGATGCTTGTGCCAGCAAAGTGATAATGGGAAGTGATGAGCCCCTCCTTATAACCATGCTGATGATTTTGGGTTTCAGAGTGACTGAAAAGGACTAACATTGATCTGACTGCAACCACCGTGTCAGCTACGCAATATAGAAATAGTTTAATAATTATATATGCTAATAAATGCTAAATTATTAATACCTGTACACGTGTATAGAGGTGAAAGCAGTTTTGCCATTACTCCAAAATCTAATTAAAATGTCCAGCTAATAAGACCCTGTCTGAATATTCCCTCCTGCTCCTGTTTGGAGAGATTATGCTAAGAGGGACCCCATACAAAGAATACTGTAATTCTGCATACAGAAAATTGTAGCAGTCCTTTTATCTGTGCCATCATGACTTAATAACACATTGATGCTTGCATGCTACTCTGTGGTGTGGGACAAAATTTTCATGGGTTGGGCTAGAGATACAAATCTTCATTTTTGTTCATTCTCACAGGTGAAAGCAAAAAATTTTCAAAATTTTATACATTTCGTCAATTGCAGTGAAAAATGTCTAGAGGCTTATTTCTCTCTCCCTTTTTTTGTACTAATATTGTATTTTGCTTTAAACATTGTTCAAAATGCAAGTTTTAAAATGCAAAATACAAGGTTTTAATTAAAAATACAGGTGAGAGAGATGCAATGGGGAGAAAAGACATGCTTGTGTTTTTGCTCCCGAAAACTCTTGCAACAGTTGACTCTGGTTCGTTTTGTCTTTTTGAAAGGGACCTGCAGTTTGTGTTGAAACACACTTTATGGGAAAGAAAATATGCAAGTATTCATTGAATTGTTAAGTTGGGCACAGATTAGTCATAAATTTAAAGAGGCAGCTGTGAGAATAATTTCCTGAACAGATTACATCCTTTAGGGTGCCTCCTTAATCAAAAAGAGTATCTTACATCTGTTGCCACCAGCTCTTCTCCGTCATCTAAATTGTCCACAGTAACCACACCTTGTGAGCAGATGTGATAATCATATGGATTTGTTGACACCAGCAGCATATCTGCAAATGAAAAAAAAAAGGTAGTTCAAACACTTTCTCGCCTTGCAGTCTGGTCTTTTGCTATGTGTTATCTCATTAACCAAAATGCAGTACAAGTTCAACTTCATTATGTTGATAATGCATAACGCGCTCCCAGACTCTGGAACTCCCTTCCACAGGAGGCCAGGCTCACCCTATCTTTGCTATCCTTGAGCAAGCAAAGACTTTTCTCTTCACATAGGCTTTCCCTTAGTGACTCAGAGCCAATAAAGAGGATGGTTTATATTTTGCTGATCTGGTTTTGTAATGGTTTTACCTAACATTTTTAACATAACATTTGACTAATATTGTGTTTTTAATTATGTAAGCCATCTAGGGTCCTTTTTAAAGGAGAAAGGTAGGCTAAAATATTTTAAACAAATAAATAAAACATGCAGAGACACTGCAATATTATTGACTTTTATTCCCCTAATGGATGGCAAAGAACCACACAAAGACCTAGCTCCTACTTGTGCCTTTCCCCACTAAATAATGTCCTCTCAAACATTTATTTATGGCTGATACTACATAGTGGTAACAAGGATCCTGGGGCAGAAACAGATATTATAGATATCCCATACTTACAGCTAAAAATAAGTTAGCATTGGGGACACGTGATTCAGAGAGTCTTCCATGTTTGAGAAATCGGATTTTAAAGAAATCTTGTGATTAAATCCTGGAGATTAAACACACACACACACACACACACACACACACACACACACACACACAAAGGAAACTAATTTGCAAATGACATGAAAAAGGGAATACCTTCTTCTAATCACAGTACAGTCTCTTTCTGCTTTTGGGTTCCAGACTGAGGTAAAATGAGACATTAACTTTATTGCTATGCTCAGATACAGTAATCAAATATGTCTGCACAATGCCTCCAAATGGCTCATGTGCTTAGAGAGAGAGAGAAAGATTCACCTATTCAGCAGCTCCACAACCTTGGGCATACTGTATTATGAGCAGAGTTTGCCAGGCACCACTACCTCCTGATCCTTTCTCTGCTCAAAGTAATAATGGTCACCAGTACATCTCCTCTCCAAAACAACCTCTACTCTAAACCTATTAAAGAGTGCTCAGCTGATTCCAGAGCAATGATTGCATGTTTTTAAAAAAAGTATATCCAAAAGGAGAACTTCAGGGCTGGTCCAAGACAATTTGCTGCCTGAGGGAAAGAATAAAATGGGATTTTTTCCCATATACAGAAGGTACCCTGAGTAATAGAAGAATCTTACTGCAGTAATGGCAATAAGACAGCATCGTCTACTGCACCCAAATGACAGCAATATAACATACAGAGTACAGAACAGGCTGGAAGATATTCATCACTCTGTTCTCCAACCACTCAGTGCTGCTCCCCATCCTCAGTATCTGCCACCTGAGGTAACTGCATCCTTTTGCCTAATAGTAAGACTGGCCTATGGAAAATCAGGTCAGTTATGCAAAAAATCAGGGAGGAAACGTAGGACCAAAAAATGTTGAGATTATAGGAAATACGGTCAAAGGTACAAACCATCTACAAAAAATGTTACTGGAAGGCAATTGTGAATAACCTATTGTAATAGCTAAAGAGATGTTCCAGTGGTGGATTATGCATGCAGCAATCTTTGCCAATGTGGGTAGTGTGGGAATAAATTCACCATGGAAGGTACATTTTCACAGTACAATATTTGAGTCCAAATCCTGTTAGCACAAAATTACTTTGAAACAGTTCCTCTAATCTGCCTTAATTAGACCACAGTAAAGGCTAACTGGGTTAAGGGTTTAGCAGATGGGCCACTCTGCCTGGATGACAAGAACTCAAATGAGATTATTACTGCTTTTGCCAAGCAGCAATTTAGTGCAAGGATAAAAAAAAGAGATGCTTTGCTGTCTTACTAGAAGCACCACGTAGCTGGGAGTGCTAGCAATCTGTTGTCAACTCAATCACAATCATAAAGTATAACTGCGGCAAGACAAAAACATGCCATACACAAAACCCTATCCCCCAATCCGGAGACACTAATAGGTGTAGAGGCTTTAGAGAACAGATGTGAACAGCTCACACAATGGATGGGAAAGCACATCTTTATTGACATGACACAGTACTGATGGGGATTAACCACATCTCCCCTGTCACATGATGGCCATCCCTCACACAGTACTGCATGCACAATCCCAATGGTAAACAAGAGTCCTACCCAGATATTTTAAAACATAGAGAAGATTCACAGGAAGATGGGAGCATTCTAGCCCTGCTCCTCTCCCTCGCCACTTCTGTTGCCCTCCTATATGTGAAGGGTATAAAGTGTCTGAAGAGGGCAAGCCTCCACTGTCCATTGGGCCCCTGGAAAATTAGGGTTCTGATCCACACAGATAGTCCCACAGGTGTCCCAACTCATCAACCTCCATGTTTAAGAGTGTGGTGAAACCAGGAACAGGGGGAACCGTGTAAGCATGCTTCCCAATGTGTGTGTGTATTCTTCCCTATTTTAAAACTTCTGAATAGGGTGATAGACTCCTAACCAAGGTCCATAGGAAGCTACCTTGCCAGGATTGTTGGATCTGACTGGTAGCATGTTTCTGAAGTAGCCAGCAGAGCTTCTTTCCAGCACTTGCTTCCATCATTTTCCCCTCCCCAAAGAAGAAATGTTTACAGTATGGTAAAATAATCAGAAATGACAATTCTGATGATAAATATTTCTTGGGACATCACTTTCTTTAAAAGGCTCAAGGTGACTTATAGCTAAAATTCACAAAACTGAAATACAATAATGTTATAGTCTAAAACACTTAGCACAAGAAAAAAATCATGTGGCTAATTAGTTGGACTAAAGCTGGTGTTTAAAGACTGAACCTGCCAAACCTGACCAGTGCTTCTGCTCTTCCAATATATATACAAGTACAGATTCTTGCACGTATACAAGATGACCCCCAAGTGGATTTCAGTAGATAAAAGCCCTATCCTCTTCTGTAATTTTGCCTTGTTGAATGAGTGCAGATATCTGTGTTTAGCACCTGCATGGCCAATGGAGAGATTAAATAATCAATTCAGATCAATGCTAGTACTGATTTGAACTGTAACCATTTGTTACCATGGAGCGCTGACTGCACCTTTAATTTATTTTAAAAGGTGTAAACAAAAGGATCCACTTAACCTAACACTATTGAGCAACAGATCGTTTTTCATGTTGCAAGTTGTTCAGTGCAATGGCGTTAATCAGCTCAGATAAGCTTGTTTCACACTATAACGGTCCTCTCACTCAGCCCATTCATCTACAAGTCTCATCTCTCAATAGCTGTACACCATGTCCTTCCTTTATTCTTACCTTGTAGTTCTGATTTCTTTCCTGACAAGATCTGGTAGAAGATGTGATAGTCTCTTTCACCTGGCTGCTGGAAAATGACTCTGGATTTCTCAAGCAGGTCTAATTGGATAGCAATGAGATATGACTGAGAAACAGGCCTGAATGTGTAGGAAGAATATTTGCCTCTTGTAATTATAAAAATTATCATGTCACTTACAGATTTCAATATCAGCAGATGACAGTTTGCCGGTGGTTCCAAAATGGATTCTGATAAACTTACCCTATAATGTATACAAAAGGCAACACATATCAAAAAATAAATACATATATTGCTGTGTTTCCAATCTGCTCAATAACAGTTTTCTTATTTGATTAAAGAAAAAGCTAAAATGAAAGAACACAATGAAGTAGTATATAGTACAACTTAAAAAAACAATCACACAAACATTGAAGGAAATATATATAAAACAGGCATAAAAATCTAAATTTTTAAAATCTATATATATGTTTGTATGGAGAGAGAGAGAGAGAGAGAGAGAGAGAGAGAGATGCCAGAATCCTATTACTTATATATACTGGTGTAAATGTAACAGCACAAACTGCAGTGGTGAATTGATGGTAATTAAGAAGTCACCACTTACATTTCTCATCATGCTTGTCACATGACTTGGCATGCAATGAAGAAACATTGACTTTTTAACCTGCAGCAATTTATCACTGCTATTTATGCCATTGCACTCAAGTGATATAATTTAGAGTATTCTGGCCAACAAAGCAAAGCTTGTGTACCAGGACTCTCATATCATAGATTGATACTATGGTGTAAAGAAAATCATCTCACACTTAACATAAAAAAACCTAAAGAACTCATAATTGAATTTAGGAGGAAGAGAAATGTACATCTACCACTGTACATAAACGGTGAAGAAGTGGAGAGAGTTGGTAGTTTTAAATTTCTGGGTACTTACATCTCAGAGGACCTCTCATGGACTATAAATGCCAACATGCTAATAAAGAAGGCACAGAAGAGGCTGTATTTCCTGAGAATGTTCGGGAAGTTATATTTATCACAGCATTTACTTCTGTCCTACTATCGTAGCACCATTGAGAGTGTCCTAACTTATGGCATTCTGGCATGGTTTGGGAGTAACTCTGTAGCGGACAAAAAAGCTCTACAGAGAACCATTAAAATTGCCCAGAATATCATCGGGCTCCAGCTACCAACCCTGGATGACATCTTCACATCCCGCTGTCTGAAGAAGTCACACAGCATCCTGAGAGACTCTTCCCATCCTGCTTATAACTTTTTTGAACTGTTACCGTCTGGCAGAAGATATAGAACAATTAAGACTCGGACCACACGTTTTCTAAATAGTTTTTATCCTAGAGCTATAATTGCAATTAATAATGAGCTTAAAGACCACCAGTAGTGAATAATTAGTTGGACTGTGTTACTTGGCCTGAGGTGTAGATGTTTGTATTTTTAGTGGGGGACTTCTAGTGGGTGGGGAGTGTTTGGGGAATGTTATGTGTGTGCATGTGTCTGGTCTCTGGGTGTCTGTGAATTTCGTTGTATGGGTATACTGTGTATATACTTACAATGACAATAAATTATATTATATATTATATTATATATTATATATTATATACAACATAACTGTTGTGCTTGGCTAGGTAAAGGTAAAGGTTCCCCTTGACATTTTAGTCAGTCGTGTTTGACTCTAGGGAGCGGTGCTCATCCCCATTTCCAAGCCGTAGAGCCAGCATTTGTCCGAAGACAGTTTCCGTTGTCATGTGGCCAGTGCGGCTATACACGGAACGCTGTACTTGGCTAGATGACTGTAAACCACAGCCTGACATGCATAAGCCGGGGAAATTCCTGGGCTGACACAATCCCTTTCCCCCTTTTCTTCTAAGGCATCCATGAGAAGGAGTCCAGAAACTATCTCTTCTAGTTACAATTAACTATGTTTTGTTCCAAACTGACAACGCAGATTCATATTAATAATGGTTTGTCTGAAAGACACCACCTTAACACCACGAAAGGGTGGAAAAGCCTATTTTGAAATTTCTCTGTATATATGTAAGGAGCAACGGTATTTAACATACTGCATATAATTTTGGTCGCCATTCTTCAAGCTGAGCTGGACTTTTGTAGAGGTATAAAGATGAAGATACAGATGAAGGCAACCAAAATAACCAGGGGGTTGGAACAACTACCCTGTGAGGAAGGCCGAGATGGGGAAAACTACGGTGGTGGTGGTGTTGTCATTTAACTACAGTAGCTGTTTAACTACAGTTCCCAATATAATCCGCCCAGCATAGTCATCGGTCAGCGCAGTCACTTTTTCCGTCTCTAAGGAAAGGATACAATGTTTAGAGCTTTTTATTTGGAAAAAAAAGGTGAGGTAGGAAATGGTGGTGACCTAGATGTGGGTGGAATGAAGGAGGAGTGGCTGTCACCAACTATGGATGAATTCATGGAACTTAAATCTATAAGGGGCTATTTGTCATGATGGCTGCATATTACCTCAAGCTTCAGAGGAAGCTGCTAGGGAACACACACCTCTGAAGGCTAGTTGCTAAGGAACAAGACCAGGAGGATGTTTTCGGATTCAAACACTACTGTGGGCTTCCCACAGACATCTGGTTCTGTACTGTAGGAAGCAGGATGCTGGATTAGACAAGCCTCTCGTCTGATCTAGCAGGGTTCCCATTATGTTCCTCCAATTTATTTAAGCTGTAAGATGGTAAATTTAAATCAAGACACTTCCTACATATGAAAACTGTTGTACAGTGGAATAATCTGCCACTGGCAATTGAGCGATCCTCTTCTTTCGAGATCTTCAAGAAAAGAAAGGGCAGGAATCTATTTTGGGATGCTTTAAATCAAAGCTTGAAAAAGTTATGATTTACTCTACAGTGGCTGGGGGATTCTGGGAGTCATGATTCAAAAAATCAACTTTTCCAGGGCCTGTTATGGATCAGGAGTAAGAAAACATTTCCCCTCTTGTTACTTTGGCCTGCAGCTTTTATCATACCTCATAAAGGAGTGTGGAGGTCATAGTTTAAAATATATGGAGGTTTCTCACTCCTACTTGAGATGTAAGTTATATTGTTTCAGGACTGAAGATTTGGCCAAAAGATACAGGGGATACAGTACTGTACTATATATTAATGTGCATTTAAAAACATTCCTTCTGAGAAGACAATAATCTGCCGGATAGCTCAATGGTTCAGGTATCTGGCTGCAGAGCCAGAGGTTGGGAGTTTATCCCCACGGTGCCTCCTTGGCAGGAGCTGCACTTGATGATCCATAGGGCCCTTCCAGCATTGCAATTCTAAGACGATGATTCCACAAGTACTAACATAGATTTAAAAATATACAATCTGCTCACAGGAGATGGTGCAATATGCAGGTGTCTGGAGATACTACAATCTGTAACGTGTCCTTTCCTCTCTACCTGAGCAGGAGGTCTGCAGAGACAGGATGTGGTCTCTACAATTTTGCACCCAACATATCAACATTAGAACAATTCCCAGCTTGCTTTTGCTTCCTCTCTTGGAGATTGTTGTTACATATGACCTGTACGCTTCACTGACATTGTGTTGCATTCTGTTTTGTGTACAGGTGATGGTGGTGGCAGTGCAGTGATGCTGCACTTGTACTGATTTCCACTACTTATCACCACCTCCACTACCCAGCACACATTTCCACCCTATAGCCCAGAGCCATACCTAGCAATTCCAGGGCAAACAATACTAAATGAGCCCTCAAATCAGCTTCATAATTCATTATTAGAGATGGGCACGAACCACTGGTTTGGCAATCCATGCCAGTTCATCCTTTGGATGGTGTTTGATGCTTCCTAGCCCTACCTCCTCCAGTGGACGCCCACTCAGAGGCAGTACCCTAACTTCCCTGCCCCAGCTCCTCCAGGAGCTGTCTTTGAGTAGGGCACCCACTGGAAGAGGCAGTGCTGGGAAGTGCTGAATGCCTGTTCATCGAAAGTCTAATGGCCACAAACCACCGAACTGGCAGTTTGTGCCCATCTCTATTCGTGATCTGAAAATAACACAAGAAACAATTACAGGACTGGGCACCTTGCCAACATGTCTCCTGTTTGTGCTGCTATGCTCCATACCCAGGAGATCAGCAGCACTATCAAAGCTACAAGAACAAATTAAAAAATTAGATAGATAGATAGATAGATAGATAGATAGATAGATAGATAGATAGATAGATAGATAGATAGATAGATAGATAGATAGATAGATAGATAGATAGATAGATAGATAGATAGATAGATAGATAGATAGATAGATAGATAGATAGATAGATCATAGCAAATATATTAATACTCTGACTCTCTCTCTCTCCAGAGATCCGGTCAACCAAGCCATGAGTGGACGTCCCACCATTGGCTCAGCAGAGCCCAGTATGCTGAGCACCTCTCCTCTGCTCTCCCCTAGTGGCCTGGTGTAGTGTCATTTTTTCCTATGACAGTAGACCTGGTTGTTGAGCTAATTTTTGAAGTGTGAGGGAAGGGATATGACCTCTAAATTTGGCACCCTGGGGCAAAGCCCTGGTTGCCTCATCTTAGTTAAGCCCTCACGACAGCTGCTGACAGAAGGATGAAACATCTGGTTCAGTTGTATTTCATTTGCTCTTCCTGGTGACTGGCCCTTGGAAAAGCTCCTTGTTCATGCACACTCTTTCAGATTTCTGACACTCCTAGGCATATTATTTAAGTCTACTTCCTTCCCACTTCTAATGAATATCACCAATTATTTTTGCTGTGAAGTGATCTCTACATTGCTTTACAAAAAACAAAACAAAAAAAACAGAATGGTCATGAAATGAATAGATATATGTATATATCTTTTGGGGTCATTTATCTGCATCCAGCAAACAGCTTCAATATTGTTGTTTTACTAATCTTCTTAAAGATGCATTGTATATCGCTAGTGAACACTTGTTCAAAATGTGTTGGGTTGGGTAGCACCTGTATATTTATTGCAGCATTTTTATAAGATTAAATTATCATCTACTTCTGTACTAGGATACATGTACATTTGGCATCACAATTCTTTCTGGCAGCTGTATAAATACTGGTTGGAATACAATTTTCTTTCCTTGCTTATTAGATTATTTTCTGAACCAAGGAACCAATGGCAGATGTAAGACATTTATACTGTATAAAGCAACTTGTGGCCTTTGACGTGTTGGGCAGTTGCAGTGCCCATAATCCCCCACCAGTGGATGTGCAGGTCAGGGCTGATAGGAGTTCCAGATCAACAGTATAAGAAGAAACATGTTACTTATCCCTGGTGTACAAAGAATATGCATGAGGAAGGGGGGGGGAGAGACAGCATAGTGGCAGCTTCTATCCACAACATACAGTCATGAAAAAGAAATTAGACCCCCTTTGAATTCTATGTTTTTATGTATAAGGACATAATCATCGGATCCTTAGGAGGTCTGAAAATTAGGTAAATACAACCTCAGAGGAACAACAACACATGACATATTACACTGTGTCACGATTTATTTTACAAAATTTAAACCAAAATGGAGAAGCCATATGTGAAAAACTAAGTACACCTTATGATTCAATAGCTTGTAGAACCAACTTTAGCAGCAATAACCTGAAGTACTATAGTCATATTCTGTATGAATTATCAGTCTCTCACATTGTTGTGGAGGAAATCTGACCCACTCTTTACAAAGTTGCTTCAGTTTATTAAGGTTTGTGGCCATTTGTTTATCAACAGCTATCATAAGGTCCCACCACAGGGCTGAGGCCTGGACTTTGACTGGGCCACTGCAACACCTTGATTTTTTTTCTTTTTCAGCCATTTTCTTGATTTGCTGGTGTGCTTGATCTCATTGTCCTGTAGCATTACTCAGTTTTGACCAAGCTTTAGCTGTCAGACAGATGGCCCCCCATTTGACTCTAGAATACTTTGGTGTACAGAGGAATGGTTGACTCAATGACTTCAAGGTGCCTAGATCATGTGGCTGCAAAAGCCCAAATCAGCCACCTAGAGTGGTCGTAATTGGGATAAAAATAAAATAAATAAAAAATAAAATAAATAAATAAAATAAATAAATCATTACCCCACTACCACCGGACTTGATGGTTTGGTATGTTTGTGCTGCTATGCTGTTTTTGTTTTTTTGCCAAACATGGCACTGTGTATTATGGCCAAGCATCTCCACTTTAGTCTTGTCTGTCCAAAGGACAGTGTTCCAGAAGTCTTGTGGTTAGTCCAGATGCAACTTTGCAAACCTCAACCATGCTACCATGTTCTTTTTAGAGAGAAGAGGCTTTCTCCTGGCAACCCTTCCAAACAATTTGTATTTGTTCAGTCTTTTTCTAATTGTACTATCATGAACATTAACATTTAACATGCTAACTGAGGTCTGTAGAGTCAGAAGATAATGCTGGAGTTTCTGGCAATTCCTATGAGCATTGCACAGTGAATTTGCTTGGATGTCCACTCCAGGCAAGATTGGCAACTGTCTTGAATGTTTTCCAGTTTTTAATAATTTCCTCACTGTAGAATGATGGACTTGTTTGGAAACAGCCTTATAAACCTTCTCAGATAGATGGATAGCAATAATTGCTTCTCTGCTATCATTGCTGATGTGTTTCCTCCTTGGTGTTGTATTAACATACATCTGAATGCTCCAGACCAGCAAACTGTTAAAACCTTGGGTTTTATAGAGGTGGTTACACTTGCTGATGATCAGTTACTTAAGGGCATTGGTTAGCAGCACCTGGCTGCTACTTAATTCCTATGGAAGCAGTAAGGGTGTACTTAGTTTTCCACACATGACTTCTCCATTTTTGTCAAATGAATCATGACACGGTGTAGTATGTTATGTGTTGTTGTTCATCTGAGGTTGTATTTACCTAATTTTCAGACCTGCTAAGGACCAGATGATGATGATGATATTCTGATACCTATGATACATACAGTAGAACCATATAAGAGGGTGTACTTTCTTTTTTTGCCAAACATGACTGTATCACTAGATTCCCCAAACATGACTGTTCACTAGATTCCCTTCATAGTCCCTATATATGCACAAACATGGATTGGCTCTTCACAAGTATTCAGGAAGCTGCAAAATTCCAGTTTTCCAAATTCATGTAGGGATTGAGCGAACCAGACTAGTAAATTATACGGTTATACACACTGCAGCTGACATCACATTGGGAGCCCTTTGTGTGAGGATTTTGCAGTCAGTAACAGCAGAATAGCTATCAGCACTGCATGCTGAAGAATCCTGTGGTTATTTCAACAACTGAAACCTGAGGGGATAGGAAATTAGCCTGAAGCTTCAGTCTTCAAGAATATGCTACCACATCTTATTTAGTTACTGCATTTCCTATTATAAATATAACATTGTTAATTAAGCCAGACTGGAAAAGTGCTAAAGCACAAAAAACCTACTTACAAAGCGTGAGGAGTTGTCATTTCTCAGGGTTTTGGCATTCCCAAATGCTTCCAAGGCTGGGTTAGCTTGGATAATTTGATCTTCCAAGGTTCCCTGATAATGCAAAAGGTGAAAGGTCATCGGGGGAACACTCTTACACTATAGGTTGACCCATTTCTGGATCTGATGGAAACTTTTGCACAATCAGTGGAAGGCGATCTATGGGGCTGCATTTGTGAAAAATCCATGACCTCGAATACTCTAGTGAAGCAACTATAATAGAGCAATGTTTTGGGTATATTGGGGCACCACTAAGAAATAACATATTGAGATTTTGACACATTCCTTTTTTGGACTACAGCACCCAGAATTCCCCAGCCTGTGTGGCCATTGCTATAACCCAGAAAAGTAACTTTTCCAAGCTCTGACCATATCTTATATTCCTTCACTTCCTAGTCATAAACCAGATAACTGGATGGATATCATGGGATTGTATCTCCTGGGCTTCCTATTACAAGATAAATAGAAAATAGAATAGAAACTTTGAGAATAGAAAATAAGGAAGCAGATAATTTCACCCTAAAAGGAGCCACTCTGCCCAAAAGAATAAGGATCTCCAAAATACTGCTAGGAATTTAAGAAAATTACTGTTACTTCTCTGCCTGGAACTCTAGCTGGTACTCTGTTCCAGGTCACAAGGCACAAGCAAGCCAACTGGGGTTACCAAGACAAAGAACCCCTCAAAAGTAAGGCAGAAGGTGATACATCCTGTGATTAAATAAACCTACAGACATTCGCTGAGATGTTTTTCCCCTCTGCTCTTTAGCTACATGCAACCATTGCAGCTTGCCTGCTGTGATTCTCTTCCACTCTCCAGGTAAAAAAATCCGGCAGGGTCTCCAATCCCCAGGGCAGTCACCCATCCCACATGCAGGTAAGCCCTCTGTGGCAAAGACTGGGCATCCCACTTGAGCCAGGAATGTGCCCCAGTTGCAGTGGCTGCCTTTTTGTATGCAGGACCCATGAGCATTGACATCAGCACAGCCTCAGCTAATTGCTGCAGAACTGGTGTTTCCAAGGATGCTGCTCTTTCAACAACAATTTTGATATTTTCTGGTTACATGATTTTTTTTTCCTGGCAAGCTGAGCACAAACAGGACACAGCAGCTATTCTGTCAGCATAGCAACAGACTTATCTCCTTCGCCAGCATAACTAGTGTGTAGCTTTGCTCTCTAAGCCAGCTGCCACTGCAGACAAATGTTAATGCTTTATCATTATTATTAATGACAATATAATTAAGTTAGGAAATGAAGTTAGTAGTCTGTATTCAACATCTGAGAGCAGTCCAAGGTGATTCCTCCACATAATGGAGAAAAAACTCTACACGAACATTTCTCCTGTTGAGTTTATATACTTGCAAGCAATATCACTGAGGAATATCAACATGTGATGGAAACTGCCAGTGATACCTGCTGTTGTTGCATGAAAAAAATTGTTTTAATCTAAACGTTCAGTTCTACTTCTTTAGCATTCAGAACACCTTGACATTTTGATACCTTTGAAGCAATTTAAAAATTAGATACTGGCTACTGGAAAAAAAGTCCATTGTCAACATACTTCATGCTGAAAACATGGAACAGAACAGAATGCAAAGAATGGGACAAATTGTTCTAAAACCACACAGAAGTTCATTTCACTGGTGGACTGAAACATGTTTTATCACTCTACAAACAACTTCTCCATTGGGTCACAAATGGTGTAGGCATCCTTCAGTCTCGAGAGACTATGGTATCGTGCTCTGTATGGAGATTTTGGAACAGTGTCTCGTGTGGCTGAGAAGGCCAATTCGAGAGTGACAATCTCTTCCACATTGAAGACAAATACAATCTGTCCCCTGTCCAGCTCCCTGGTTTTGCTTGTTTCAGGACTGCCTCTTTGCCTCGGTCTGCTGTACAAGTGTCTCTTCAAATTGGGAGAGGCCATGATGCACCGCCTGCCTCCAGGCTGAACGCTCAGACGTCAAGGTTTCCCATTTGTTCAGGTCCATTCCTAAGGCCTTCAGATCCCGTTTGCAGATGTCCTTGTAACGCAGCTGTGGTCTCCCTCGGGGGCGGCTTCCCTGCACTAATTCTCCATACAGGAGATCTTTTGGAATTCGACCATCAGCCATTCTCACGACGTGCCCAAGCCAACGTAGACGGCGCTGTTTCAATATTGAATACATGCTGAAAATTCCAGCTCGTTCTAGGACTACTCTATTTGGAACTTTGTCCTGCCAGGTGATACCAAAAATGTGTCAGAGACAACGCATATGGAAGGTGTTAAGCTTCCTCTCCTGCCGTGCACAAAGGGTCCAGGACTCGCTGCAATATAGGAGTGTGCTCAGGACACAGGCTCTATAGACCTGGATTTTGGTGTATGCCGTCAACTTCTTATTAAGCCATACTCTCTTTGTGAGTCTAGAGAACATGGTAGCTGCTTTCCCAATGCGTTTATCCAGCTCAACATCTAGGGAGAGTGTGTCAGAGATCGTTGAGCCAAGGTACACAAATTCATGAACAACCTCCAGTTCTTGCATGGAGATAGTAATAGAGGGAGGTGAGTCTACGCCCTGGCTCATGACTTGTGTTTTCTTCAGGCTGATAGTTAGTCCAAAGTCTTGGCAGGCCTTGCTAAAGAGATTTATGAGTTGTTGGGGGTCTTCAGCAGAGTGGGCAACAATGGCTGCATCATCAGCAAAGAGGAAGTCCCGCATGCATTTCAGTTGGACTTTGGTCTTCACTCTCAATCTAGTGAGATTAAAGAGCTTTCCATCTGATCTAGTCCGGAGATAGACACCTTCTGTTGCAGTTCCAAAGGCCTGCTTTAGCATGACAGCAAAGAAGATCCCAAATATTAAAGCAAGAATTAACAAGTATAAACAGGAATCTGTGTAAAAGAATCAGTCCAAAAAGTTTTAAATGCTCTGGGTAATATACGGTAAAAAGTTTCAGAACAATTTTTGGAACACATTTCCTATGACTGAATTAGTTTTTGAATGATGACTAATACACGTTTCAGCTTAATTAGTCCATAGTTACAAATAGAGTTGTGCATGTGTTTTGTCTGTGTAGCCCAGTGAACAGTATTCGCTGCATTTCAGAAAATACGTGGCATATAAATGGAACAAGAACACACTCATCTACTTACCCCAGTCTTGGTGGCTGGTTGCTATGGAAGGAATAGTTAGGAGGAGAAGGAGAAGAATGGAACAAAATGTTAAAGAAATACTGAGAACTGACAAAGTGTAATTCAACCTCATTTATCAATGCATCTCTTTATCTAATTATGTAAAGACTTCTCTTTTTGCTACTGCACATCTTTATCTGTTAACAACTTCTTCATAGATATTTCTACACCAAATGTCTCAATGCACAGTTTTTGTGGTGAACCAAGAGCTGCTATCTCTGCATAGAGCCATGCCCAGATCTTCCCTCGAGTGCAAGAACAGTTTCTGCATTCCCATCCTTTCTTCTCTTCCCACATCCACAGGTATCCCATTATGATCTTGTGCTATAAATGTTCTACACCAAATTGCTTATCATTAATGACAGTGTGAAACTATAAGAATCTAGGTCAGATTGGCCATCACAGCAGAGCAAGACAGCATTCTTGAGGATCCTGCACCCCCTTTGAATAGACCTCACCACCAGAGTGTGATTGAGATACAAAATGTTTCCCCCCCTTCTCATAGTACCCACAATCTGAGCAAAATGCACTTTCGCCTCTCCCACCAGAAAAAAAGAGCCGAATCACTGCTCCACGAAGTCTCCAGAAGCATACCGCCCCCATCAAAGTATACTTATGATACCAAAAAGAACTCTCTATATTTCAGATCAAGAAGTCATATTGAGGCCAGTTCCTATACTAGAGGAGGATAAAACTCTTAGAAAATTCTCCACAGATTCTCCATCTCATAACTTTCAGGATGCTTATTACCATTTTGGAAATATATACACGTTAAGAGTAACTATACCCTTAGCCCGAATCCTTGCCTCTACAAACAATGGTGGTGGGATTAGGTTACTTCCTATTATTACCAGTCAAAAGCCACTGAACAGCTATGCTATCGTTCCTTCTTTTCACTATGCTTTTATGGTGAGAAAAAGATAGAAGAAATGATGGGAAACACAGGAGGGCTACAAATGTCATCGGGGCTGCTCATAAAATTCCACCTATGAGACAGGGCAGTTGCACAATAAAAGCTGCATCTAGAAGCAGAGATCTGAGCCGTCTAACTTGTGGATAAAGATACTATAAAATGTGAAATAATCTAAATTTGAGCTGATCTTTTGTCATCTAAAACTCCGGATAATGGACTCATGAACAACTGCCAAACTCACTGGGAAACAAGACCCAGAACCTTTGCATCAGCAGAATCACTTTGAAGTTTTACACCTGTACATTCAGTCTCACTCATGCAATTAACAGTTGGCTAACTGGTGCTTACAATGGCTCGGAGACAGAAAGTCTTCCACCTATGTAGAGGTAAATATTATTTACACAGAAAAAGAAAATAGTCACTTGAATATTTACATTCTTTTTCCCAGGTTCTCCAATCGCAGCTACTGTGGCAAAGTACTGAATGACCCGTTTCGTGTTCACGGTCTTCCCAGCCCCAGACTCTCCACTAGAAACAGAAAGAGAATCTAATTATTTATTCCAGGATTTTCTGTGCAATTAGTCTTGTCCATTTACAGTTCTGTTTTTCTTACTTTTAAAGGGCATATATTTTAATTAATGGTGCTCAACAGTTTCTCCACAAAGGCCATTCTTTCTAATGTCTACTACGAAGGATATAGATCTATTGAACCATGACTACACTGAACTCCGAAAAATTCTCTTGGGAGACAAAAAAATCTCAGAATCTCCAGTTTGTAGCCCAAAAATATAATTTTGACAAGAGCTGGGTTTCTCAATGGCTGTTAATCAACACTCACAATACAGTGGTGCCTCACTTAACGACGATAATCCATTCCAGGAAAATCGCCGTTAAGTGAAAACATCATAAAGCGAAAATAAAAACCCCATTGAAACCCAATGCGTTCCAATGGGGTAAAAACTCACCGTGCAGCAAGATCCTCCATACGGCAGCTATTTTCACTGCCTTTATAGCAATTCGTCCCTAAACACAGCGGGGAGCCATTTTAATCACCCGGCGGCCATTTTGAACCCGCCGATCAGCTGTTAAAAAACCCATCTTTTTGCGAAGGATCAGTTCCCGAAGCAGGGAACTGATGATCGCAAAGCGAAATTCCCCCATTTAGACCATTGTTTTGCAATCGCAATTGCGATCGCAAAAAGATTGTCGTAAAGCGGATTTATCATAATGCGGGGCAATCGTTAAGTGAGGCACCACTGTATATGAAAAGACTAGGTTCATAGGCAGTGTACCTGTTACCTATGACTAACAGTTGGAGGCGCTTCCTTGCAGAGCCAATACAACAGAGAAACAAATAGAATGCTCTATTAGATGAGCTCTTTGTTTAATCCAACAGCTCTTCTTACATCCCTAAGACAATTTTGGGTACTGTATCAACAGTTTTCATATGTTAAGACTTACAGCTTGCTGAAGATATGCACTAAAACTTCCAGAGTCTTTTACCCAGCATAGCTGAGAAATGCTAAAAGTTATAATCCAGAAAATTAACTTTTTACAGTTCTGCTCAGAAGCAAACCCAGGTACTGCATTAAAATAGTGGAATCCAAGGGCAAATTCATTCTTCCTTTACATCAGTGTAAAGGAAGCGCCTCCAGCAGTTAGTAGGTAAATAACAAGTAAGAATATGTGAAAGAATACTAGAAACGAGAAACTAATTAGGAAAGTTTACTTTGTTACTATGAGACAACTGAAAAGATCTACGTACGTGATCAACATTGATTGATTCTCTCGATCTGTGTTGCAGGGGAAGAAGAACAACAAACATCACTTAAATCATAGATTGTAATGGGAAAAAAAATACAAGCAGAATTGTACATCATCGTCATCGTCATTAACAACAACAACAGAAATCCATTCATACTTTCCTTAACAAGGGAATTGGTTCATGTATTATATTCTGAAGTGTTTTGTGGAGCAAACCCAATTCATATCAGGCCCTTTTTAAAACTACCTTGCTCCCAACTCTTTACCATGTAAGTGACTGCAGAAGTTGCTGTAAACTCCTGGCCATGCAGCAGAAAAATTGTACAGTATGATCAGATATGTTTCTTGGTAGGAATTCCAAAAGCAATAGCTGTTTCTGCCATTCACAGAGCTCCTCAAAGGGAACAGGAAAGCAGCAGACAAGCGAATATTCAGAACGAATTGTGACACATTAAGGTTAATTAGCATATCAAAGCCTGCATGACAAGGAAAACACTGTCAAGTAAAGACATCCAGATTAGAGGGTTTCTAATCCTGTTATGTTAGATGCTTCTCTTTCACCTGGACTCTTCCCATACTACACAGTAAAAACGTAGCAAAATCCAGGCTTACATTTAATATTTTTTTTTTGTCTCTGAACAAAATTTCAACCCACAATTCAAGCTTTTCCTCCCCACCTGCAGTTTTCTGCACTACACCAAAGGAGTGGAATTATTCTACTCCTGGGAAATTCACTGTTGGATCCTGCCCCTTATTGATTGATTGATTGATTGATTGATTGATTGATTGATTGATTGATTGATTGATTGATTGATTGATTGATTGATTGATTGATTGATTGATTGATTGATTGATTGATTGATTTCTATCCCGCCCATCTAGACCAAAGATCTACTCTGGGCAGTTTACAAATTTAAAAACAATAAAACCCAAAACATATTTTATAGGTCCAGGATGGTGAAGTATAAGAAATTAAGATACGGCAGGAGGGAAATCCTGCCCAAATAGCCAGGTTTTAAGTTTATTCCTGAAAACACCCAGAGAGGGAGCCAGGCGGATCTCCACTGGCAAGTTGTTTCAAAGGCGAGGGGCCACTGCCGAGAAGGCACTGTTCCTCGTTCTTTCCTTCTGGACCTCCCTTGGCATTGGGCCCCTCAGCCACCCGGCCTGGCTGGAACTAGTGACTCTGGCAAAACTGGGTGGGAGAAGGCGCTCTGCCAGATATCGAGGTCCTAAACCATTGAGGTCCTAAACCATGGAGGTCTAGCTAGATAGGGATGGTCTCTCAAAACCAATTATGCACCCTGCCTATTTAGTGATATACTTTGACATATATTGAAGGAATGTGGGGAGAGACGAGGCAGGAGAACAAATAAAATTGACATTACATGAGGCAAGCATACAATTTATTTTCAAAATGCAAGAGGCTGAATTAAAAGCTTCCGGCTCCTCAAAGTGTCGTTTGGTGCTACAAACATATTGAACTATGCTTAGTGCCCAGAGAGTTGTGTTGTGATACAGAAGAAAATTCTTATCCCTTTCAAGGCTTCAAGACAATTAAAGCCAGGAGGTGTAAAACAGAAGGGTTTCCTTGTGCCTCTACAACAACAGCTTATGCCTCTTAACGGGGAAATATATAAAATTATAAACATCTATATTACTATGCCAAGCATAATTAAAGATTTGGTTTTCCTGTTTTGGTATTCATCATTATTGTAACCCAGCCAGCTTAAAAGGCATCTCTTTGAATTATAACATGATACATTACATTTTTCCCTTTATAAATGGCAATATTTCTTTTGTACTCTTTACTGCTTTAGTTTTTTTAAAAAAACTGACAAGACTCCCAAGCTTGCTTGGTAATACGCAAGAACGTCTAAGGCTATGCACATACTGGTGTCCCAAATGTTAAACATGCACTACTACTGCCCTCTGATGGAAGAAATCTAACGCACTGAAATCTGCAGTCTGGTCGATGGAGGCAATATTGTACATCATAACCACACTGCTGCTCCAACATATGAGGAAGACATGAAATATGACAGAAAAGCCTCCAATATTTGGATGCAGCTCAGGCCGGTTATATGGATTTCAGTCACAAAGCATGTGCATAATTCTCCCCTTCTGAAAGAAAATTGTTCCAGTGTTTGAAAACATTGTTGTGGCCGCATGGTTCCTATTTAAGGAGGAGCCATTTGTCACACTTTTATCCATCCCCTTTCAGCCAAAGAGAAATCTGACAACAAAGACAAGTGCTCTGAACTGGTGGCTCCCAGCCAATTGTTGGGAGAAAGGGGGCAATGACATTTTAGTCTGGCAACGCACTGACATATTGTCTATCCCTATGGGAGAGAGTGCGACCAGGTGACTTTTGTGGCAGATGAACCTGCTGTGCACGTTCTACCCCTATGGTTTTCCCCATTAAGCAGGGAAATCTAAAGAAGGGGCTGTAATGCAAATTTCAGTTGACAAAGAAAGGAAGAGCTGGAGAGGGCATAACTTGCTTATCCCTGAAGGGCGGTATACACTCTTACCACCTTGGTTTAGGTAGTAGAATTTTGATATCTTTGTGCAAGGCACTGGAAGGGTGGCTTCATGTAGCTGTGTTATCTATTTGCATCTGAACCTGTATTTTATTTTAGGGCCTTAAAGACTGCATACTTTGGGCTGTGGATCTTCTCCCTTGGGTGATAAAAACATCTGGGACTTGGTTCTTGACCTATTTTGTTTTAGAGACCATTTTTCCTAGAGCAACTCCTGCTTTGGCATAACATCAGTGAATGGACTTTCTAATCTGCAATGGGGGGGGTTGTGCTTCTATTACTTTTGTGATTGTTTTGTTGGTTGACCAAAACAAAATCATATATTTGGAAGTTTATTGTGCTTGCAGTACTTATGTAAAGAAGAAAGGCCGGTATAACCATGTTGTTCTTGTTATACTCTATTGCCTGGAGTAATTGAACTCCCACCCACCCACTCCCCCCTCCATTGCCACTGTTTACAAAACCTCCTACAAAAGAAGTGACTATCAAACAAGGGTCTTAAAAGTAATTAACAACTGCAAAAAGCCAATTTCCTTAGTACAATTAACATTCATGTTGTTTCTGCTATTATTATTCTCTGCCAGGGATTCCTACACCTTTTTATAATACAAGCTTCAATGGGATAGATATGAATATCAACAGAGACTATCACCCTTCTGTTAAAAACCACATTGACTCACACATTTTGCAAATTTCTAGCCAACCAACCCTGGTCTCTGTATTTTGAGGTCATGTATAAAAATCTGCCATGTTACAGCTCTCTCTTATATATGAGGAACCGGATTTAAAGTTCACATTAAAATATAACTGCGAGTCTTTTAAGGTGCCACAGTGTCTTTGGCCTTTTTTGTTGTTGTTCTTTTGTTATTTTATTTTTCCTTTGTTTTTGTCTGTAATGCTTGTACAGACTTACAGGCTACCTCTTCTAGAACTACAAACTTATAACCAGGGGAGTGATTTTTTTTTTTAAAAAAAGGGCTAACTATTGATGGCAAATTGAAGGCCCCCAGTCTCTCTCTTATCTTAAGGAGCCATAGGGAGTCTTTCAAATACTGTCAAAAAAAGGATACAGTCTTCTCACAGCCCTTGAAATACAAGACAATGCTATGAAAAGAATGTGTGGCCACCCGAATGCACTGGGATCCAAGCAAACCAAGTTCTTCATCCACTTGACTCTCTCATCTCTCCCTATGTGTTTGAACACAGCTCTCCTTGTTCTCAGACATGAATGTATTGTTTGGGGTTTATGAAAATGATACATCTGGATTGGAAAGGCTGCAGGGAAAAAACTCTTGTCTGTAGGAGATCCACATGAAAAATGGTCCCTATGACCCCTTGGACTAGACCATAATGTTTTAAGACTGAGGGCAAGAGAAGAGGCAATCAATGGAGCCAAAAAACAACATTGTGGAAGCTGCCAAGCCCATTTTATGTTATGGAGATAACCAGCTAATTGCCCTTAATAGCTTGATCTTTCTTGAGTCTTTGAAATGGAGAAAAAGCAAACCTTCCCACAGATAACCCACACTAAGAGGAGAGGACAATTCTGATTTTGGAGAAAAAGACAGAACAGGTGAATCTGTGGTAGATGCATAAATTAACAGCATCAAATCATGGTGTGGTGTTCCTTTCTGAAAAGGTCATGCTATGGCAAACTTACAATCAGAGTTAGTTCACTAATATTCATGCCTCATATTTGTAAATAAACTCAAATGTTTTAAAAGTCATAGAGACTTCACAGTAAGTGACCTCTTCCCAAAGGAAACCAACCCCAATCTGAAGCTCTACTCATAGAATTGCTTACTGCTCATAGAAGTTAAGGACAGCCTAACTATAGTATTGTTTCTGGTAATAAAAGTAATGGTTACTAAACATTATCTTAGCCATTTCTCTCTTTCTCTTTCCCTTGGAGACCAATTACATTCACTGTTTTATTCCAAATGTGAGTGATGCCAAAAATCACAGGTCACTCCATAGTCTTTTTGCTCTTCACAAGTAAACATACCGTATTTTTTTGCACCATAAGACACACTTTTTTCCCACAAAACAGGGGGGTGGAAAGTCTGTGTGTCTTATGGAGCGAAGAAAACAGATTATATTTTCCTGTTTTCTTCTCCTAAAAAATTGGTGTGTCTTATGGAAAGGTGCGTCTTATGGAGCGAAAAATACGGTATATTCCAGGAGATTTTCACCTCAATATTTGACAAATGTCTGCCACTCCCCCACTTTTTAAAAAAAAGAAAGCAAGATTCAATTGCTTAAAATAAGGAAAATGGTAACATGCAATATCACTTACTGCGTAGCATATCATGGTATGCATTATCTGCAATGGAGAAGATGTGAGGAGGAGCTTCTGAACGTCTTTTACCCTTGTAAGCAGAGACCACCTCTGTCTTGTAGACAGGGAGCCATTTGTAAGGGTTGATTGTCACACAGAAAAGACCTGAGTACGTCTGGAAAGAATATGAAGAGGCCATAGAGACCTTTGATGAGGAAAGTGGGCAGAAGGTAGAAAGCAATTTTTAAAAGAAAACCATTATGTTTCCAGGGCTTAATTATTCACTGCTATGGTTAACAAAATTAAAAATAACCACCAGAATCTCACTGACAAACATGGAATGTAAAGGCTTTGTAACCAGAGCACTCTCCATTTCCCTGGCATTCTCTGTCTTGCTGTTATAAAAGTTGGAAAGCACCAATTTGAAAATGACAGGGATTTCTGCTTCCAGAAGATATTAGTGGATTCTTCCTTGCACCAGAGCTAGCGAAAGAGGAACCACGTACAGAATGAGTTGTTCCATGCCCAGTTCATAAGCAGCAGGATATAAGCAAATGTTTTACCTTTCTCTTCCTCAAAAGTAACTGGAACTGTTATCTAGTTACTTTTCCAAACATCTGAATGCTACAACTCATTGGCTTGTCCACCCCCTCTTCACTGCACACCCACAAATGTGCTCAAGGCAGTGGCAGGAAGAGCACTCCAAACCAAGGCTTGATCCATGTGTTAATCCTGTTATTATTAGCAAGTTGCTTTTAAAGTTATGAATGTGAAGATAACATCAGCTCTCCTACTGATAAAAACTATGCTGTTCTTCTAATCCATTTTGACCAAACAAAATAGAAAAATGCTCAAAATACAGTAACGGCAACATAAAACCGGACCATCTCACAATGGAAACTGAGGAACAAAATGACTGATGTCCCAGCTCTAAACACATAAAGAAAAATGAATTCCATTGATTAAGGGTGGGCCTCTAAGTATTATGTTTCAGTTTGTGGTACTGAATATGTGCAGAGCAGACATCCAGAAACACTTTCCAGTGACTGCTCTTAGGCCAGGGGTTGGCAATTAATTTTTATAGGGGGGCCACATGAAAAATCTGAACTGTGTTTGGGGGCCGAAGCAACTTTATTTTATTTACTTAAAAATAAAATCAAACTGTGAAGCTATGATTGCTCTCATTTTAAACTTGTTAATCTTCACAAATACTAAAGAGGTTTTTTTGCAGTATGTTAAAGATAAGCAACTGATCAGCTTTAGACAAAAAGCTATAAATGGTTTTGATGTTCAAAATTCTCTGTGGGCCGGACAGTAGCGGCTCACAAACTGTATGTGACCCTCAGGCCCACTTTGCCCAGGTCTGTCTTAAGTTGTGAAAGTCCTTGCCGAAGAAAGCCAGGCAGCTCTCTGTTTGTCCTTCTGAAAGCAAGAAAATAACTTTTTATTCAGGTATGCTTTCGACTGGGTGCTGAAGGAGAAGCTGTTTCATGAGTGGGTACTTTGTTTTCTTTGTTAATATTTGAAATTGTCTTTTTAATTTAATAAAGTTTTGATATTGATTTGGTTTAGCATTTTTATTTGTATTTTTATTCTTATTACAGTGTGTTGCCTTAGATACCATGTGTGGCTCTGAGTACCAGTTTGGGAAGAAAGATGGGATATAAATCTAACAGACAGACAAACAAACATCTAAAGAAAGTAAAATAAGACTGTTACTATATTGCACAAATAACTGAAAAGTCGTATACGGGTATTTACTGCATTGATTCTTGTTACATGCTCTTTGTATTGCTGTCTCCATCTTCATGGGGCAGCATCAATTGAACTGGGTTGATTCATTGCAGGGGACTACACAGCTCTTTAAATGGCTATAAAGACACCTGTGGTTGGCACTTTAATTCATCTACAGTTCTGTCCTGTCACTGCCTCCATTCTGTCCTTGTCCACAACCATCTTGTCCAAGTTCATTTTTTTCTTTTTTTTTCCAAGTGGCATAGTGTTTCATCAATGCTGTAGACAGAAAGACTTTAGCACCTATGTGATATAGCGCTAAAGTCAAATGGTTTATTTTTAAAAAAGGAAAGGGAAATAGTTTGGATAGCTGGCATGACTTCTCGATGGCGAAATCCTGCACTATCTCAAACACAGCACAGCACAGCACAACATCAGCACACAGAATGCCCCTGTGCATAGAATACAACAATATGGCCATTCACACAACCAAAAATGGCTTTAAAAACCCAGCACAATATAGAGTGATTTAAAATAAATAACCTCCCAACAGGTGTTCAAAAAGAAATGATTCCTTAAAGAAAAGTGTAAATTTTCCCCACATTTACAGTAATGTTGTAGTAATTACATGAGTATATTACAATGTAATTACATGAGTATACAGCAACACAGTCACACTCTAGCCATGCTTCCAAAATGATAACTATTGTGGGGCATGCATTTTGAAAGGTGGCAGAAATGTTTTCTGAAGAAGATGCAATCCAACCTATATGTTTTAAGATTAATTTTGAATTTAAATTTAAAATTAAAAAGCAGTAAATGACTCTTACATAGATCATCCAGTTAGTGTAGCGTCTGTTCAAATTGTGTAGCACAGAGGCCTCATTGAGATGGGTTAGCATGGCCATATCTTCAATCATGTCAAATTTTGGAGGGTTCATAGACTGAACATCGTCTTCCTTCACAGTCACTGTCTGGGAGTGGGAGAAAGGAGAACACTGAAGCTGCAGACTTTCCACTCCCATTATTTTACTGTATAAACCAATATTGAAGATTATTTTCAAAAACAGACTGCCAACAAGTGAGAAAGAAATTTTGAATGATTCTCACCACACTGAAATTATAGACCCTTGGGAAAACCTATAAATAGGAAAAGAAATTAAAACACATCTCGAAACTGTTTAAATGTGTTGCCTAGTGCCACCCACTGTTATAAACAATAGCATCCATGGTTTTCAGACAGCACGAATAATGATGGCTATTTCAAAGGAAAAAGGCAAATCATGTGGTAAAACATTGAGAACTGTAATTAAAAGCCATCACATTTTCCCAGCAAAGAACTGAAGAAAGGGTTTACTTGAAGGTGGTTCACATTCAAAGAAAAATATAAACCAGGAATTGTATAAAGCAATTTTTCCCCACATGAATGCATCTGCAGTGCTTCAGATTGGATAAGCCTAGTCTACAGAAAACAAGAACTTTAAAAACTTAACAGTAAGCTGAAATAATGGCTAAAATCTTCATCTCTCATTGCTGCTGCTGTTACTGTTTGTGTGCTTGTTATTTCAGCATTGTATGTTTACACTCTGACTAAATGCTCCAGTTACTGTAAATTGCTGACTGGAACTGGTTACAGGGATCTTATCTCTCCCCTGTTAGAATCTGTCATTCTGTTTCTTGGCTCAACTCAAAGTGGTGGTTATGACTTACAATATAAAGCCCTATATGGTGTGGGTCCAGGCTATCTGAAGGACCATATCTCCCCCTATAATCCCCCTGGTCTTTCAGTTCTTCAGGAGAGGTGCATTTAGTGGCATTTTAAGGCTGGTTTAATGTATTTTGGCTTGTGCGTTGGTGTTTTTAAAAATATGTTGGTTTAATCTTATTTTAATGCTAATGTCTTGATTTATTGTAATTTTAAGCTACTTTTTAAAACTTGTACGTTGCCTTGTGTCCCTTTGGTAGGAGAAAAGCAGAATATATATTAACTAAAAAATAAATTAAAAAAAATAAACATATGGCTTCTCCATTTTCGCTTTATTTTTGTTAAATAAATCATGACATGGTGTAATATGTCATGTGTTGTTGTTCATTTGAAGTTGTATTGACCTAATTTTCAGACCTACTAAGGCCCAGATGATATTTATTATGCCCTGATACATAAAACTATAGAATTCAAAGAGGGTGTACTTTCTTTTTCACATGACTGAATATTCAATGGTCCAAATTCTGTTAGCAGTTATGCTGGTGGAAGGGAAGTGGCAAACTGCCACTTATTAGCAAATCCTTACTACTACTTTTTGTACAAGCTGCCTGACTGTGTACAATGAGGAATCAAAGTTTGCTAATTAGCAATAATTTGCCAGTGCAAGTTACACCATTTCTCTTCTGCTAATCTAATCATACAACAGGATTTTGGCTTCTGAGTTAAATCCAGTACTAGCTCCAGGACCATTGATATCCATAGAACTTACATGACTCACAATAAACAAGTCCAGTAATTTAAATTGGTCTGCTGTAGGTGAGCCCAATGGTGTGTTTTCCCTCACCCCATCCCATATATTCAGTGTCCCTACAAACTGCTTTTGCAATTGTTTGAGGTTGCCATGATGATCACAAGCTAGGCAAGATCACAAGGAAAGGTCATCAGTGTGAGCCAGTATCTCCCTTCAGG
Source organism: Pogona vitticeps (assembly GCF_051106095.1). NCBI lineage: Eukaryota > Metazoa > Chordata > Lepidosauria > Squamata > Agamidae > Pogona > Pogona vitticeps. The sequence goes on along the minus strand of NC_135785.1, from coordinate 225,796,858 downwards.
TAAGTGTCTGTGCAGGTAGCCTGACTGCCATGAAAATATGATAGCTAAGGGGACCCTCTGCTTTCACAATACTGAAAAGGCCATCAAATGCACCTATTCACCTATTAACACAAAATGTATATTCAATAGTATTTCACAGACTATCTGGTAACCCTCACCTCTGCCAAGGCTTCAGAGCAGGATATGGGTGGGGAAGAGAATGGCATATATAACTGGATCTTTGTCAGCTGTGTTTCCTACTGTTGCCTACTACTGAAAGCAAAAACCTCTGGTCAGTTTTAGAATTAGCTTGTCTCTTCGGTAAGAGGATCACATACAGTGAAACCAGGTGGAAATGTCAAGAGTGTATGCTGTTCTGTCTTGTGTTACTTCCTTGGATTGTTACTTCCTTCTGTTTAAGATATAGTTTGATCCTAAGTTTGTATTCAGGAACAACTCTCTGTCTGCATTGTATCTGTTATGTTTTACTCTACTTACTAATCAAACAGGGTGGGGTTACTTACCCTCCCATCTGTAGTCTCAACAGTGACTTTGCCACCAGCACTCTCTTTCACCTCTGCTTCAATATAAGCCTGCTTTTCATCTGGAATCCAGCATTTTTTCTTCCCTGGAAAACACAACAATTCCTTTGTTTTTAAGCAAACACTAAAGATGGGACTATTTGCATTCATATATATGAACACAAATACCTCCACATAGTTGTACTTAATGAGGGTCCAGCCCCTGGGGCCAGACTCATGTGTCCACCAGTGGCGGTGACCCCTCTCTTCCTTCCAATCACTCCTGGAGCCCAGTTTGGCTAGCCACTCCTGGCAATGGGAGGGAGGACAGGTCTCTCTGCAAGGCTGCTGAGTTGCTATCTGAGCATGGCTCTGGGAGTGGTTGGAAGGAAGAGAGGGGCCCCCAGGCGTGATTGGAAGGAAAATATACCCCCATCTCTAGCAAACACATTTCACACATAACACTGCCTGCTACTAGTAGCAGCAGTAGCAGTTGTAGTTGTAGTCATACTAGCAGTTGCAGAAGATAGTAACAATTATAATAACAATAAAGATTCATGTCATTGTAATTCCCAAATGCTTGAAGCACTTTTTAGACTTGCATGAACAAGTCTTGTTAGGAGTCACCATGCAGTAAGACTCTGAAAATTGCCAAGAATTAGAGTGTTTCTTTTAATGTGCCTTTCATTATTGTAACCAGGGCGTTGTAATTAAAAGGGACAATGACATTACTGGCAGAAGTTGGAAAAAGAAATATTCTTTTGGACAACAAAGTCCAGAATTTCAGGGTCTCTGGAAACTGCAGTTCAAAAGAGTAACTTTTCCAAGCCATGGTTCATCATCTATTCTTTCTCCCTCGATTTTTTCCTTTGAATGCAGCTACAAACCTGATTTGTCATTGGAGAGAAATCAGATTTCCCCACATCACCATCTTGAGCTTATTCACAGATCCTATTTGCTTCTGTCCATTGATTTGGATTAGTTTAACAGAACTTCCTTTCATTTTCAGGGTTATTTTGCCTTGCTGAGAAATTGGTTTTGTTTACTGCAGTCTAGGTTTTTCTAGATCAGTTATTCTCTTCTCTGTCTTGAACAAGCACCAGTCCTATGAGTGTGTGTACAATTAGAACTCTCCCTGATGTAATTTGTTATGTAAACTGTGGGAATTTTCTCCTCAGTACAGAGCAGGGCCACCTCTGGTTGACTCTGAATAGGGGCTTTCACACCAACACAGCTGCCTTTTGCCCTCTGCTTCATACCTGGCAAGATAAATGTAACATGTTGTTTTACCGAACAAATAACTAATGAATCTAAACTTTCATTCAAACTCTGCAGACATTTTCTCCATGTTAGGAAGAAACCAACATTCCATTGTTTAAAAATGGAATTTTCCACTACCAAGAGTCAGAAACGACTAAACAACTAAACGATGACGGAGACAGTACTGACCTTCCTTGAGAATGTAGACATGAAAGTGTCATTTCAGAATTTGTCATTATATCATTGCCCATTATAACACACTATCTAATTTCTTTCATTCACCTATGTGCCAGATTCACCTCTTCATGCTAATTGATCACTAGGAGAATTAGAGACATGAGATCTTACCATCAAAGGCTACAGTCTGCAGCATCATAATCTCCTTCTCACTTTTGCGCAGGAAGGGTGCAGCTTCCCCGAATTCCGACATGTCCATCATCTTGGCAGATGAGCTGAAGAGTGTATTCCCAAAAGAGAAATAAAGCAATCTGGCCTGAAGTAACAAAATGAGAAAATATAAAATAGTTCATAAGCAGAGGTATAAGGACCTTCAACATAACATGCATTTCCAAGGAGGATTAAACTTGGGGAATATGCATACCCTCCCAAATCCTACAAAGGATTTCAACTAGGAACTTTTCTTGCAGCGAGAAATCACAGCTAAACAGTCATCAGGTATTATTGTCATTTACACGACAGATAAGACATTACCAAGGGATGCCTATGCCACCTTGGCAAAATCAAACTCATCTGATTTCAGAAACTAAGGACAATCAGTCCTGGGTGCTACAGTATTTGGATGGGAAATCACCTGTAAATACAGGGTTCTGTACTGAGGAAGGACCATAACTGTGTAGCTGAACACAGGCTTTGCATGTAGAAGGTTCCAAGTTCAATCCTTGCAATTTCTGGATAGGCTCAGGAAATAATCTTTTCTAAATCTTTTGAAACCTGCTACCAGCCAGAGCTGACTGTGCTAGGTTAGATAGACAATGGTCTAATATGGTAGTTCAAGCAAACAAAGGCTGATATCACGATATTAAATCCAGAACTTGAAAGCAGTATAGGCCAGATGGGTGGGGTATAAATCAAATAAATAAATAAATAAATAAATAAATATTTTTCAAATTATAGCTCCCAGAATCTCTTCTGGCCAACATGGCCAGCAACCATGCTAACTTTTAGATATCCACAGCTAGGCCACATCAGAAACTAAATGATTTATATATATTTTTTAAATTAAGTTTTCCTACCTATGCTTGATACACCCACTATTTAATGTCTAAGGAAGAGTGAATGGGAATGGGAAGAGATTTGAAACAGTCTCCAAACAAACATATGACACGGAAGCCCTTTCTTTAATTCATGATGGCCGAAATACATTAGAGTCTCAACTCATATTTAGAAAGCATTGAGGGAACCTAATTCCTTTGGAGCAGTTTGAACAATCAGACTTGTATATGAAGCTTGTGTTTACCTCCCAATCACAGGAATCTGTGGTATTTCAAGCAGATGATTGGGGGGGGGAGAGAGAGAACAATCACAGAGTGCCAGCCTTTTGGTCTTAATTGGCAGCCTTTTGGTCTTAAGTATGTGGTGTAAAAATTCCAAACCATGCTACGAGGATGTTTGAGACCATCACATCAAGAGGACAGGAATCATTTCTCACAGATGTGTACTATCAATTTCTAGACTCTTATGTCAGGGCAACAGTCTACAAGTGGGCAATCACAGAAAACCAAGAAAGGCCAAGATGCCCAATCACATCTGTCTAGTTTATCTGTCCAACACTTCCCACTGGTGGCTTTAAACACAGAATTATTGTACCTATTCTAACACCAATAACCAATAACAAAAAGAAAGAAAGCTAATTTGCAAGTTGTGGAGGGGAGGAAAAGTTGCATCGGAACCAGTAGACATCTTTTGCTGCTTAAAAAACTGTACTTCTAAATACTGTGCTAATTCATTTGGGGTAATTTGACCTTTAAGGTATGAGAACTCAGTATTTATGCATGCAGAAAAATGTATGTATTAAAATCATATATATATCCAGCCATTCTGATTAATAATGAAACAGCCAAGTCAACTCAGAACATCAATCAAAACCAATCGAAACTCAAGTAAGGACTTGAAAACTGCAGAATTTGTAGATTATGCCCTAACATACAATAACACCTAAAAACTCAGGGGCAGAAGAGGGAAGGCTGTTGTATGTTTTCTTTTTCTAAATAATATATATCTTTGATGGAGATCAAGCATATTTAAATGTTTTCGGGTATCATTTTCTATAGTGTTCTTAACTGTGGCTATTGTATAATTTTATTTGTATGTGAGCCACCTTGGGTAACCAGTGCGGGAAAGGTGGCATCTAAATAACATAAACAAGCAAACAAACACCAAGCTGGTCCTTTGTCCATCTTGTGCATCTACCCTTGAAATTTTAATTTAATTTGGTAGTGGCTTCCTCATACGGAGGCAGAATTGGCAACAAAAATCCACAAACCATAGCAAGAAGTGGATTTGTATACAAATTGAAAAGTATTTGCTCTCACAGCTCAGTAATCAATGGCGTTCCATATGCATTGTCTCTGATGCATTTTTGTATCACTTGGCAGGACAAAGTTCCAAATAGAGTAGTCCTAGAATGAGCTGGAATTTTTAGCATGTATATATCACTGAAATAGTAACATCTATGTTGGCTTCGGCATGCCATGAGAATCGCTGACAGTCAGACTCCAAAAGATTTCCTGTATGGAGAGTTAGTGCAGGGAAATCGCCCCAGAGGGAGACCACAACTGCGATACAAGGATATCTGCAAGCAGGATCTGAAGGCCTTAGGGATGGACTTCAACAGATGGGAAACCCTGACATCTGAGAGTTCAGCCTGGAGGCAGGCAGTGCACCATGACCTCTCCCAATTTTAAGAGACACTTGCTCAGCAGGCTGAGGCAAAGAGGCAGTCCCGAAACCAGCAAAATCAGGGAGCTGGACAGGGGACAGATTGCATTTGTCTTGGTGTGGAAGGGACTGTCACTCTCGAATTGGCCTTCTTAGCCACACTAGACGCTGTTCCAAGACCTCTATTCAGAGCATGTTACCATAGTCTCTCGAGACTGAAGGATGCCTACACCCAATGAAGAGTTTGCTTATAATTCAAATATTCAATTTAAAAAAAAATCTGAGGTTGAATTCAGCAAAGACTGCTCACCAAACTATATGTTGTGCTTTTCCCGAGTAGAACCTGAAATCTACTAGAATTTAATTCTGCTGAAAAATATAAAATACTTGCCTTAGCATTAAAAAATATATTAGGAAATTGGGATGTGGTTCTGGGGATAACTACAAATCTCTCCTAAGACTAGTAGGGAGAACATAAGAAGAGCCCTGCTGGGTCAGGCCAAGGGCCTCTCTAGTCCAGCTTCCTGTATCTCACAGTGGCCCCACCAGATGCCTCTGGAAGCACACGAGACAACTAGATCCCTTTCTCCTGATACCCTTCCCCTGCATCTAGCTTTTTGAGGTACCTTACTTTTAAGCCTGGAGACCGACCAGTTTCCTTTGTATACAGAAGCTGGAATGTTGCCATAAGGATAGAGAGCCTCATCGTCGTCATTGTCGTTTGGTCGTTTAGTCGTGTCTGACTCTCCGTGACCCCATGGACCAGAGAACACCAGGCCCTCCTGTCTTCCACTGCCTCCTGGAGCTGTGTCAAATTCACATTGGTTGCTTCGCAGACACTGTCCAGCCATCTCATCCTCTGTCGTCCCCTTCTCTTCTTGCCGTCGCACTTTCCTAACATCAAGGTTTTTTCCAAGGAGTCTTCTCTTCTCATGAGATGGCCAAAGTATTGGAGCCTCAGCTTCAGGATCTGTCCTTCCAGTGAGCACTCAGGGTTTATTTCCTTCAGAATGGATAGGTTTGTTCTCTTTGCAGTCCAGGGGGCTCTCAAGAGCCTCCTCCAGCACCACAATTCAAAGGCATCAATTCTTCAGCGGTCTGCTTTCTTTATGGTCCAGCTCTCACTTCCATACATCACTACAGGAAAAACCATAGCTTTGACTATTCGGACTTTCGTTGGCAAGGTGATGTCTCTGCTTTTTAAGATGCTGTCAAGATTTGTCATCGCTTTCCTCCCAAGAAGCAGGCGTCTTTTAATTTCGTGGCTGCTGTCTCCATCTGCAGTGATCATGCAGCCCAGGAAGATAAAATCTGTCACTGCCTCCATATCTTCCCCTTCTATTTCCCAGGATGAGATGGGACCAGTGGCCATGATCTTAGTTTTTTTGATGTTGAGTTTCAGACCGTTTTTTGCACTCTCCAGAGAGCCTCATAGAACTTTAAAAACTGACAAATTTATGGTATTCAGTATGCTAACTGTGCAGTCGAAAGCCTGTTTGCTCAGAGCTATGCCTATTGTGTTTGGTAGGGCTTACTCCCCGCTCCATGTTAGACAAAACATTCAATATTTGTTCTCATTCATTCCATAATTTAAATATTTGACAACTTACGGCAGGAAGGGGCAAGGTTATTGTATGTTTTCATTTCCAAATAATAACTGCTGGATATCAAGCATGTTTTCCTATATTCCTGTTTTACCGGAGAGGGGGGCAGGAGTGGTGGGGATGAGATGGAAAGTCCCTTGGGGAGTTTAGTGAACATATGAATCCATTTATAGAGATGTGCCATACCTCGCTTTTCTCATTTGTATGGGCCAGCAACGGCCATCTAGATGCAAAACAATGCGTGGATTTGCTGGGTTTAATGCCAGTTCTGAAAATGCTGAAACACCAGGCTCCTTGTATTTGAAACGACAGCCACGGTTAAGTGAGCCATAAGACAAGGGGAAAGAAATTGTCATTTGATTGTCATTCCTTGTGACATATTAGTCAAATTCTAAATTCAAAGAGAAAACTGGATTCAGAATCTCCTTCAGAACCCTCCAACCATAGCTGATCATGGAAACATGACCTTTTCTGGATCACCTCTCACAGAATTCCCTGGAAGTACAGGGAAACTGTAGTTCAAACACAAAAAACATAAATTATTTTTCCACATTATGGCAAATATTAATGTACAACAACAAATGTTCTTTGACAAAGACTAAAGTCCAAGTCAGCTGAAGTATTCTTGGAGCTGTCCAAAAAGTAACTTTTCCAAGTACTGTGGCAACTACTGATTTGAAAAGGTGGTTTTGTAATCTTGAAACTAGAGATCAATTCTTGCAATAAGTACCCAGTTTTGGGAGAAAAAAATGTTACTTTCCTGCTGAAACCCTTGAGCAAAATATTTTTCTGGTCCAATCAGACAATCTGTCTTCCATTTTGCAGTGTGCAATGCCTTGTGGACAGTTGTTGCAATTCCTCCTTAATTTTACATGTGATTTCTGACAAAACATTTCATCATGCTACAACAAGACAGCCTTGTTAGAACAAGAGGACAGGAAAGTCACACCGCCTTTGTGTGACAGTCTCCTTAACTCTAAAACACATGAGAAGCTCACAATTCCATACTGTCAAAAATAAGGAAACTTGTCAAAAAATCATGTCGCAAAGAGATTGACAACAGAAGCCTACACAAGGAAGGGACCTACTTTTAGAAAAATGTATGAAGGCTTTGTGGTGAAATGATTCATGATTTTACATCATTCAAACCTGAACTCATCATAACAAGCTGTTCTGTTTAGGGCCTTTTCATCCATTGAGACTTCCAATTAAGGACAGAGAAACCTGTCAATTTTGCTTTCAGATAATTTCAATTGTTTTCAGCTCTTCCTGTCCCAAACAAGTGACTTGATAATGTTGGTTAATTCTTCTGCATGTCCTCTGCATGAGTCAATTTCAGCAGCTACAGCTATTCCCAGCATAAAGGTGACCTGTTAAGCTTGTATGGCCTGTGCGTGCTGAAGACGAGGAGCATGTCAAGAGAAAGAGGTAGCAAATCTAAATCAATATGAACATGACTGATTTGGAACTCAAAACTAGACAGATTTTTAGTTCCAAATCAACACAGGAACTCAAAACCAGACAGATCAGAATTAAGGAAGGACACAAAGTACTGAGCCTGGATGGACACATTTTGTCAGGTTCAGTTTCACCAACATTCCTTATGAACATGTATTTGCAAACTTTGGAAAACTGCAAAAAAAATAATTAAATGCAATACTGAAACCAGATTCGCCCAATCCTAACTCTGAATGGACTTGGCAAACATTACTGAAATTTTGCAAATTTCCCAGGGAATGATGTACTGTTTTCACCATATGAGTGATGTGACTTTGATAAAAAGGGAAGTATTTTGTGGGTTAAATAGGCATTGGACAAAAATGATGGCATACAGATGAAAGCAGGAACAAAGTGGATTCTAATTTATGGAAACAGAATCGAGCTTATAGCCTTGGAGATGGGTGGGGTGGGGGATATACATTCTAAGAAGTAGTGATAAATTAAAGTATTATTTTTCCAGAAAAGGAGAAAGGAATGGGGAGAAAGTGAACTGCTATACTCCACAATCCTGGCCAATGTTTTTCCCTCTGCGGTTACTTCTGAGAACTGTCTTAGGCTGTGCATTTCTTAAGGGACTCCAGCTCAGCTCTGACTTAAGCATGCCATGGATAACTGATCCACCAAGACATTTAAGCTGTGCAACTGAAAATCTGCCTAAGATATTTGCAAAGATGGAAAACCTGACTTGCATATAACACATGATCAGTCCATCCTCAGCATAACAAGGAACCAAATCTCTGCTCAAAAAAAATGGTTCTTCCAGATGCATGAGCATTTTGGCTTTGTGTGGGTCTCAGCAGAAAAACCTGCTTCTGATCCATGCATTTACTGGCAGCATCTCAAAGCTAGTAAAGCAATGTTTGGTGTTTACAACTATCAGAACAAAAGCCCTTCCATCCAGCAGCATAAAATACAATACTGAAAAGTTTTAAACCAACTTTGGAATACAAATATATATATAGATGCACTGATAAATTCTGTAGAAGTAAGAGAGGTTGGTACCTACCCTGGAAAATTAAGGTCCAAGTAAGGGGATCCTACTTACTCCAGACTTTTTATACACCTTCCACCAAGGTCATCGATGATAATGATGTAAAAGGCATTCATTGTTTCTCGTGTTGCTATATTTGTCCACAAGGTCCTGGAAGAAGAAGGGGTGGGGAAAACACTTCAGCATGTATAACATTCTACAGGACATGTTTTGTTCATTGGTTTGGAATTAATTTTCACCCACCCTTTCATGAGGCAATATAAAGTTCACAAAACTCCAATTGGAGAAGGCAAGTGCTACTTCTCATCAGTCTAAAACAAACAAACAAACGTGCTATAGCTTAATTTGACACCAAGGCTACAAACTGCAAGCCATTAACTCTGAGACACCAGTCAGATATTTCTTGTCAAGATAAACAGTTTATAGCATTGTATGGGCAAATGCTCTCATGAGAGAAAAGAGACAGGCAAGAGGAAGCAAAAATATAGTGGAAGCCCAGGCTACACAAGTCTTGCATATGAACAGATCTAGGTGTTTATAAACTGAACACCAATAAACTGGTCCATGATTGGTACCTGTCTCAAACTGTTGCAGAATATACAATAACCATACAGTAAGACCAGTTAACATGCTTTTGAATTGCTTATCAAGTTATGTATTTTTCACATTTTCAGCTGCACATATGTTGTCTGGATGTAGGGAAGTTGTTCACATAACTCAGAATGCATTGTTCAGGTGCTTGGACTCCTGACATAGCCACACTCGCCTTCTTACCCCCACACACACACCCCACACAGTGGCAGATAGAGAGTAAGACAGAGTACACTATCTGAAAACAAAAGGTGTGGTTTTACTTTCAATAAACTGCTAAAGTATCCACATTGAGGATAACTTTCAGCTGCTCGTTAAACTCCATCAGGTTGAGCATTGCAGAGCTGTGGGTGCTACAAAACACACACACAAAACATAATAATTCTAAAAATTATGGCTAGATGTGTGGGCCAGGTTCTTTGATTAAATATCCCAGTGCATGCTGGAATTTTTTTGGCTTCTGCATTACAGTGAGCTATATTTCTTAGGCCAATTTTGTAGCTGATTTTCCGACCATACCTAAAGGGTGCTCTCACTAACGGTTTCTCATTATATTGGAAAGGAGTAACAAGTGTTGTTCAATATGTTTGTACATGATTTGAATAAAGGAGTGAAGGGGCCACTAATCAAATTTGCTGATGACATAGAACTCAGATGGTTACATGTTATAAAGAACTCGTTGCATTACTTATTGCTTCTTAGCCGTCAGGTTGCTGTTACTATGTGGGGCTGCCTCAGGTTTGTGTCAGAAACTTCAGTGGGTCCTAAATGCAGCAGCCAGATTGCTAACTGGATCTGTTACAGGAATCACATAACCACTCCACCACCCACCCCATTATAGCGGATCCACTGACTGTGTATCTGTTTCCAGGCACAAATCAAAGTGCTGGTTCTAAAGCCCTAAACAGCTTGGAACCAAGGTATCTCAAGGATTATGTCTCCCATTATGACCCTACTCTGGTGTTAAGATCATCAGGATAGGCCTTTCTCTTGGTACCCCCACTTTCATAGGTGCACTTGGCGGGGACACGGCAGAGGGTCTTCTCTGTTGCTGCTCCCTGACTCTGGAACTCCCTCCCACAGGAGACCAGGCTGTGCCCATCATTGCTGCCCTTCCACAAGCAGGTGAAGTCCTTTGTAGTCTTAGTTTGATCCTTTTTAGTATTTGTATACTTACTGTTTTTAGCTTTAAATATTGTCTTTTAATGATGGAAGCCACTCTATGATCCTTTAAAGGAGAAAAGAGGTTTAGAATGTATAAAATAAAATAAAAAATAAATTATCATTGCTCTAATCACAGAAATAATTCCTTATGTTGCACATTATTAATATGTTGCACTGCCATTACCAGAAGGCCATGAAAAGAGATGGAAATGCTCGCTCATTACTACCAGTGGCGAATTCTGATGTTGCACTTCAGAAATACTTACATAATATTAAAAAGAACAAAGAAATCTTCTCACTTAGAACTGATAAGATAATTCTATAAAACCTGATAAATTTTTTTGTTAAAATGTTTCCAAAGAGGCCTATAAATGCCCTTTTAAAGTACAGTAAATGTTGGTGTTATCACCACCACCAGAACTGTCATACGTTTATATAGTACTGTATATGAATCTTTATCAAAAGTTAAAATGGGATAAGAAATATCTTCCCTAAGACACATACAATCTAACACAACAAGTCAAAGCAAATTAAAGGAGAAGGGAGGGACTTATTATAATAATACAAAATAATACTGCACAAATTAAACTAATAATTTAAAGTGCACAATCGAAATAAAAAACAAAGGCATTAATATCTAAACAAAATTAAACATTTCAGAAGAGACAGCCAGAGTCCAAATGAATGTTTACATTGGCAGAAGTGCCATAGTATAGCTTAGAGCAGTGAAAGGCCTTTAATTAACAAGTCCCCAACTGAATTCCTAACTCCATGCCAAGTCATATAACTAGCATGCTACTAGAAGGAAATGGTGCAAATCTTTCAAGAGGAGAAGAGAGAATGGAATTAAATGATAAAACAATGGAGCTAGAAGATAGAAGAACCAGCAGAGAGAGCTGGTGGTTTTTAAGAGCAATCTTAAGACCTGGCTCTTTAGGCAGGCTTTCCCTCCTGTCATCACTTGATTATTTTTTGCTATCTTGAACTATATTTGAACTATGTTGTTTTTATTTTATTATATTATTTTTGTTTTTATCTATTATTGTTAGCCACCCAGAGTAGACTTTGGTCTAGATGGGCAGGATATGAATGAATGAATGAATGAATGAATGAATGAATGAATGAATGAATGAATGAACGAACGAACGAACGAACGAACAAATGAACGAACGAACAGAAAAGGACAATGCTTCTGACAAAATCTCTAAATCAGTAGATTGGCTCTCTCCTCCTCTCTGCCCGCGTGGCCAGTCAACGTGAAGAGACTAGATGAAACCTACATTCATCGGGGCAACTTCATAACAAGGAAATTTGAATGAATTCATATTTCATTCATTGTGTCATCCCACCTTAATATTACTTCTTATGCCTGTATAACTTAAGTTTGTTATTATGCCTAAAAAGTATCTTTGTAAATACTAGTTACATGACTTATAAATATTTGCATATAACTTTGTTCATTTAATTATTTAAGTTCAAGCTTTGAAATAAACTCAAAACTGCAGAAGTAGAGAATTTCTCAGAGGACAGGCTCAGAATCCAAGAGGACCTTAACAGAATGGAGACCTGGCTGAAACTAAATAAATTTCAAAAGAGGTATATAATTTTATGTAAAACTGTACATTTAGGCTGGAAAAATCAGATGCCAAAATAATGGGGGGGTTTTAATACCTGCCTTTACAGGAGGTTGTTAAACATAATGCATATTAGTATCTTTTGAGGATGCCGTAGCTCAGATTTCCAGCATTGGCAAGGGCTTGGACTAGGTGAACTTATAGTTTCTCCCAACTGTATAGTTTTATGATTCTATAATTCTGTGCTACAAACAGTATACCAGGTTGTAAGCAACCCCAAGGAAATGCTGTTCTCTATATTTTCCCTGCCTTTTTCATGCCAGAATATGCAGAAGAATAAGCATCTGGACACTGTTCGCCACTCCAGAGATGATTGGTACCTGTCTCAAACTGTTGCAGAATATACAATAACCATACAGTAAGACCAGTTAACATGCTTTTGAATTGCTTATCAAGTTATGTATTTGACCAACATCTTCAAATACCTTTGCTTTCTGCACAGTCTAAATGTGCACTCTTCTTGGCATGGGAATACTGCATGTTGCATCAAGTTGACTAGAGGCAGGAGTACTAACAAGGCTCCAAAGAGCCTGCCAGTGCTGAGCCTACTAACACTTGAAAAAAGAAAGGCAGCAGGTTAGGTGTTTGATTCCAAGATATCTACCCATTTAGCTATTTTTGAACAGCATAGAGCCCTTGTTTACATACTATAACTGCTCAGTTCTATCTGTTCAACATGCTATTTGAAAATGCTTGGTAAGAAATTCCAGTGGAAAATGTATTTGGGGGAAAAACTCTGGTAGAAAAGAAAGGCTTGTAAAAAAATAAACCAATATGGGTGTTGCTTGGTAGATAATAGAAGGATCAGAGAACTTCAGGGGAAGTTTTTCTCTTGTTTTCTCCTTGGGTATCATTCATGACCTAGATTAACAATGGACACAGTGGAAGAATCAGAAGATTCTTCAGATAATATTTCTAAACTCCAACAGGAATAAGATGTTTGTATGAATGGACAGTGTCACCGAAGCTACCAACATGAATCTGACCCAATTCTGGGAGGCAGTGGAAGACAGGAGGGCCTGGCGTGCTCTGGTCCATGGGGTCACAAAGAGTAGGACATGACTAAATGACTAAACAACTACAATGAATGCACATAAAGGAATGAATAGATATAAAGGAAGACACAGTCAAATTCTGCTCAGTTGTCGCAAACAGTCTTTTCTTGCTTTGTGCTAAATCTGGGGACATTTGGACAAAAGGGTTTCAAGTCATGATTTTTAAATGTACAAATGCTTTATCCCCTGTTCAGAAATAGATGGCCCTAAATGATTCCAGATTTAAAATAATAGAATCATGAAGTTGGAAGGGGTCTATAAGGCCATTGAATCCAACCCCCTGCTCAATGCAGGAATACAAATCAAAGAATATCTGCCAGGTGGTTGTCTCTCTTGAATGCCTCCAGTATTGGCGCACTCACCACTTCTCAAGGTAATTGGTTCCACTGCTCTAACAGTTAGAATTTTTTTTCCCCTGATATTCAACTGAACTCTGGTTTCCTGTAACTTGAGCCCATTGTTGCATGCCCTGCACTGTAGGATGACTGACAACAGATCCTGCTCCTTCTCTATATTTCAAGTATTTGAAAAAAGCTATCATATCTGCCCTCAGTCTTTTTTTCTCAAGGCTAAACACACAGAGTTCTTTAAATTTTTCCTCATAAGGCTTGGTTTCCAGCCCCCTGATCATCCTCGTTGCCCTCCTCTAAACTTGCTGCAACTTGTTGGTGTCCATCTTGACGTCTGGTGTCCAGAACTGGACACAATACTCAAGGTGAGGCCTAGCCAGTGCCAAATAGGTGGAAATAGATCATAAAAAATTGAAAAGACAAATTTGTTTATCTTCAAAGAAAATTAGCTGAACCTTAGCTAACTTTTTAACTCTTTCCTGTTCAAACAGTCTTAGGGGTTCCATGCTTGAATGAAAAGACCAAACTTGCTTATCTTGAAAAAAATGGTTTAAAAATGGTTAATTTTTTTTAAATTTGGATGGAATCCAGGTAATGGGGGTGGGGGTAATACTGATTTTGAAAAAAGCCATTTGAGAGGGAAGAACCTCTGAGTTTCTGGCTTTTTAATAAACTAGTTATAAGCATGACTGTTGTAAACATAAACATTGAGAGCAGAAGGTTTGGAAATTGGAACATAGCTTTTTAGTCTTCATTCTGCAAAGTGGGCATGGCAACATTAGTTTACCTGACAGGTTAAAGGGTGTGCATGTTTCTCCATTGTGCTCACACCTTTGCTTCATCATTTTATTAATCCCCAAACAGCTCTTCAAACTATTTTGGCACAGAGGGACTACAGGTACATCACAGCTGTTATTTCTTCTTGTTTTCTACCAGTAACCATAGTACGGATCACGTGCTCATCTTGACAACTCCAATGGCAGCAGTCAAGATGGTCTACAGGATACCCTCCTCTACTCAATACCATTCACACTTGTTGAAAAACAGCCCTGACAATTGCTTTGTATCTGGGTGAGAAGTGGTTAACTGATGCAAAAAGGGAGTCATCTTCTGGGATTTTTTTTGTGTGTGTGTCATGTCACTTTGTGAATTAGTGGATTTTATTGCACAACTGATCTGCTTAGATTTTATTGGGGCTGTCATTTTCCATGTTCCCCTCTTCCAATTATTTCCCACCACTTTCTAAAATCCCACACACTTTTAAAAAAGTGGATACTTCTATCACCACAAAGAAGGATGAAAGAAGACACTGATTTGAATAAAGATGGAAAAATTGAACACCTTTTTTTATTGATAGCTCTAGAGGACCTCTGTCTGGTAGCACAAAGAGAACACAGTGATGTCATGTTTTGAAGGGGAGGTAGGATTGCCATGTCCCAGGGAACCGGCTGAAGTCTTAGGGAATGTCTATTCTTCCTTGGGCATCTAGGTAAGGTCAAGAATCTCAATTCAAGCAGTGCTGGAAAAAAAATTATTTAGATGTCCTTTTAAAGTTTTAAAGCCCACCAACCACAGAAAATGGGGATTCCAGCTCCCATGTTCCCATATTATGTGATGAGATAGATTTCATCCAGATTCTGGACCCATTTGCTCAAATTCTTCTTGAGCCTATTTCAACAGTTATTCCAAAAATATCTTTACTCCTCTGCATTGTCTCTGCCTGCCCAGTACTGTGACATCAGGTTTAATTCTTGTGACATTACATGGGTCCACTTCCTAGTATCTGATTTTGACCCTGAAATCTCAGGGAGTGAGACTCTGCTATCCTGGCAACCCTAGGGATCAACAGATAGCAAAACCATCTGTAACTTGGAACAGCTTTCCTAAACAATGATGTGTGATGAAATGATAGTAAAAGAGACAATGATGAAGACAAAGAAGAGAAAATAATTACCACTACTACTATTATAGTATATTTTAAAAACATGCAGACATACCGTAATTTACTGGCTTCAATATGAACCCATTTTTCTTATAATTCTATCCATTTCAGGCAGTAGAAGAGGATGGCAAAGATAGGGTGTCAACAACTGTAGTCAATCTGTACTTTTATATATTTGCATTTCCTCAAAATTACAGCTTTTAATGTGTGAAAAGATTCCTTCTGAGTTCTGGAAAGCTGAATAGGTTCCACTTTTATGAAAGAAAGAGAACACAATAATTGCTCAGTTAGCCACCTCTAACACGGGACCTATAATCTTCAGTGCAATGTATATTAGCAAAGCTATTCGACTTAGTCTCAACAGAATATTGAATACAATACAATAAGAAAATCTAGGTTTTTAAGAAATAACCACAATTGGAAGGTGTATCTAGCACTTACATAGCATTTCTGTGGAAAAGTTTTCCTCAAATACAAGAAAAAAGTTGTTTATCTTTCAGTGTAATCATTCAAATATTATCCTGTCAAGCATGATTCAACTGGTAGTTTTCAGTCTGATTGTATTCCAGTCATTGCTCATAGTTCCCAGCATTTGACCTTGGGTGCCTTTTTGTGGAAAGGTAGAGTATAAATTAAGTAAACACATTAACATAGAAATAATTCCTACCAGAATGATATGTTTATTTATTACATGTGGGAACAAATAAAAAAATATCATCACTGCTTATGTAGAAAGGTCACTATTTTTAAGTTGGTATGCTAAAAACAAAAGCTATAAGAACTCTGATAAGGTATCCTGTGACTTGTTTAGTCTATTTTTAATAACACTGCCTCTTGGAAAAGAATGCAATAAGACTTATCTTTTCTAGACACACAGATAGTGTCAAAAGCCGTGCCAAAACTTCCAAGTGGTTGTCTGGATTGTGTAAAATCTACTTACGACACCTTGCTGTTTTCTAAATGAAGAACTAGAGGCATTCTTGAAATGATGGCTGATGTTAATAGTTCTGTTCTCTAATTTAATGCCCGGATATAAAATATCAATTCCAAGGTGAGAAGTGCAGAACCTTGCTGTATAATAAAAGACCAGTATGAGCAAACAGATTTCAAATTAATCCTTGTACCGCGGAGGCTCTTTGCCGTGATAACTGGCCACTGTTACGCAGTATTTTTCCATACCACTGCAGACCATATATGTTTTGAAGCTGTATGGAGACAACCCACCAAATCGCTTGACAGGATGACATCCACATTTCAGAAGGGTGGATACTTTTATCACCACAAAGGAGGACAAAAGTAGACACTGAATTGAATAAAATTCCATATGTCAATGTACAGTTACAGAGGCAAAGCTAGATTTTTATAATATAAACAAAATTCCAGTGAGTTAGCTGTTCAGAAGCTCACAGTAAATGGGCAAGTCCAAGGTCTCTCCTTTCGTTTCTTTATCTTTAAATCATATTAGGATTGGACAGCCCTTCAAACAGAGGACACCCTTCAGAAAGAGACCTGTCATCAGATGGGAGACTACTCCATGAAAAAAGGACACCTTTTTGGTAGGCCCTACCCTCTTTTATTAGCTCTCAGCAGTGCTAATGGCAGGTAGCATCAACAGAAGCAGCACTCCAAACTGCATCTTGAGATGGCTCGAGATGTGACTTGGCAAGATTCACCTTGAGACCGAGATCTCAGAGAGTATCGAGAGTAAGTTGTGTGGCTCTGATGGCATCATGATATGAGGCTGAGATTATCAACCAGTCATCTATATAAGGGAATATATTGGTACCTTGGAGTCAAAGGTAGGCAGTGACTGGTGCCATGTATTTGGTAAAAGTCCTTGGTGCTGTGGAAAGCCCAAATAGGAGTGAACAGAACTGGTATGTGATATCATTGAATCGGAATTGAAGGAATTTGTGGTGATTCGGGTGAATAGAGATGTGAACGTACACGTCTTGGAGATCAATGACAACAAACCAGTCTCCCTCTGAAAGGAGAGGAATGATAGTGTCTAGTGTCAACATTCTGAAGTGTCTAGGTTGGATGAAGTTATTGAGATTTCTGAGGCTGAGGACGTGCCGGAAAAATGAAGCATCGCCGGAGTGAATGCCAGACTGAGAGGAGGTGTTTTATCTTGATTAATACTGTCGAACACCAAGTCATATTCAGGTGGTAGTGGTTCCTCAATTTCAAGTTGTAAAGATTGAGCCGTTTTCATGACTAGTTGAGAGTAAGAAGTGAAGTCTTTTGATGGAGAGGGTAGGTGTCGGTAAATTACATGGTGATTCCTGTGATATGTCAGAGGCAAAGTCCTGAATCGGTGGAGATGAACCCGAGGAAGGAGATTGGTGGCAAGGTTTTGACAGCAATATTTGTGTGGGGGAGGGAGGCTGTGTTGTGGGAAGCATCTGTTTGGAATATCTCTCCATGTCGGGAGGAGGAGGAGGAGGACCCTTTTAAGTGGTAATAAACTGCAGTGATGCCTGGAGAAGGTGTTTGGAAGAATGCTTAGAACGCTTTGATTGAGAATGTTCTACAGTCAATGAAGGGCATTTCAGGGCTGGTTTAGCTGGAAGGGTTGCATGAGTCGATAGCGAATGTTGAGACCGGTGTCGACATTGAGGAGGAGATGGAGAGAGTGAAGGTGAGTATCAGGGTGGATACGGTAAAGTATATTGGACCCTTTTAGGCTCATCTTAGGGTTCTAGAGGATCATCAGGTAGATATGGGTCATATTGGTAGTATCTACCTCTTCTATCATCTTAAAACTGGTGTTGAGATGATTGCGGATAATAGTCTTCATCGTCAACACTGATTTCGATTTCAAAGCGGACTTCTCCTTATGGTGAGGAGAAGGAGTTGCTGGGCTAGAAATGAGCATGGGGGGATTTTGCCGATCAGGTTGAGGGTTTGGAGATTGTGCAGACTCCATAGCGCCTGGAGGTGGGTTCAGAGATTTCTCCCAGAGGTAAGATCTCAGACTCTGCAAATGCAGTTTTAGCGCTGGTTTAGTTAGCCTTCTACACTCGGAGCAAGAGTGTATCGGATGTTGTTCTACAAGACAGAAAAGGCCACAGTTGTGGCCATTAGTGAGCGGGATTTTATTTCCACACAGAATGCAGTGCTTGAAAGGCCTGGGCAGCATAAAAGAGTGGGGGAGGAAGGAGAGGGGAAAAAACAGTCGTGGGGAGTACGGGATCGGCAAACGTGAACAGAGAAAAAACCTGGAAGAAACTCTCAGGAGAAACGTAAAATAAAGAAAGATGATGGAAAGGGAATTTGAAGAAAATAAACGATGATTCAGTAAAAAGTATTAATTCAATAGATCGCTCTAGTTCTCTGAAACAGGTCTAGCCAACACGGCGGAAAAAAGGAACTGAGGGGATCAGTGGCAGGCGGAGCATGCGCTCCACGAGGGAACGTCCCACATGTGTCTTTAAGCTCTATAAACTTCTGAAAGGTTCAGCGCAGGCACAGAACAACCCAATTGTGTGCATTCACAGAGACCACGAGGAAGAAGCGCCAGTTTCATATGTAGCTCGTTGTGGACACAGCAGTCATCTGATATGCACTTAGTTTGTGCTAATTAGCCATGGCAACTTCCACATTGCTTCTATGAGCATAAATATGCAATAGGGTTTTGGCCATTTGCAATACAAAAGAAGTCACAAGATGTTAGTATACCTTTATATATATCAACTACAGTCCATTACAACAGTAAACTTTTGGCTTACACATCAACTAATTGGCTAATTGCTCTTTTAGATGCAGGAGAGTGGTGTTGACTTTAATATTGGTACATGCCTTCTGTTCCTCTGAGCAGTGAGGAATTCAAGGAGCCCTCTTATAAGGCTTAAGTTCTTTTTGGCTGAAGAATCACTTGTGGTACGTTTATAATATCCATATTTTCAAATATGCACGTTGCATATAAGTGCCAGCAGGAAGGATATGAAATCCCATTTAGGCTCTCAGAACAGATGCATAGAGAGAGGCTGAATTACAAGAACCTACATCTTCAACACATTCAATCCACTTTCTACTGCCAGCTGCTGCATCTTATAATCTACCAAGCACTCATCTGAGATCTTACCTGTATTGCAAAGGAATTTTAAATCGAACAAAAGCAAATATTAACATTGTTTTATCTAGTCCTGGACTGGAACCAAGTATTATGCTGATGTGCTCAGAGCTTGGGGAAAAAAATGTACTACAACTCCTCGAATATTCTAGCCAGCAAGTCAAAAGTACCAAACATGTGCTTTCTTTCCAGGTTTGATTGGGACCATAAACATGGTTACTTAGGATGCCATCAGACATGGTGACTGTTCTGCATTGACATATACTCTGTGTGCCATATAGCTGCAGACCATACCAATTGTAGGATTCACATCTAGATTTTTAAAGCCCTAGAGATTGCATTTTAACTGCTCAAACCATTATGTTAGCGAAATTTCTCCTGTATCTCCACCACACCCATCCTCCTCCTCTGACAATATTACCACTCTGTTCTCTGCTCTTTTTGCTCCTTTTTATATCTTGTTCCTGCCCATCCACTGTCTGCCTTAGCACATAAGTGAGTCAAAATGACACAGTGTGAAGACATGGATTTGAACTGTTTTGCTGTACATGCTTTTGTTGCATGTTCCTATTAATTCATTATCAAAGAGTACATCAGTATAGTGCAAATCCAGTTTATAATCAACCAGAAAAGTTTTTGAATACTTGACCCAAAGAGTTTTTTGTAAATGTATTCTCGAAGGCTTTCACAGCCAGGATCCAATGGTTGTTGTAGGTTTTTTGGGCTCTTTAGCCATGTTCTGAGGGTTTTTCTTCCTAACATTTCACCTAACTGTCCTCTGAAGATGTGGCTGGCATCTTCAGAGTACAGGAGTCAGAATTCTGTCTATGCTCTGGTACACAGTTTGTGGGATAGTTGAATATTTATAGCTGTGGGATCAGCTTTTGTCCTTTTTAGGAGACTGGGCGATTATGATGATCAGTGTCTTTTTGTTGGGGTGTATTGTTGTGAAAAGGGGGAGAGATGATCTGTCACTGTGATTGATGGGTGTTGTTAACTGGTCTTTTGTGTGCAGTGATCACCGGTCCCTGTGGCTGGGTACAGTTCATTGACATTTTGCAGGCTGTATTTTTCAGTGTTGGGAGCCAGGCTTTGTTGAATTTTAGACTTCCTTCTTTTTTGTTGAAGCTCTGCTGGGGTTTGTGGATTTCAACCTGTGCAGTCTAACATAATGATTGCTGGTGTTGTCCAGAAAAATCTACAACAACAATTTTTGTAGGTGTTCACATGTTTCCCTTGCATATAACTATTGATTTGAAAGTACTTTCTGAAAAAAATTTAAAACTGGTATAGCACCGAAATGGCATAGCAATATATCAGTATAGTGTATAACTTGTTTATATTACAACCAGAGCTATCATGTCACTTAAAACCATCAACTAATCTCGTGTGAGAATTGTTGTGGATTCTGAACACAAAAATTAAAAGGAGCAAAAGTACCCACTCACACATGCCACTATGCTGTAAATATCTTGATGTATGTTCTCAATACAGTATACACCTATCAATATTCCCAAAAGAGTGGGGAAAAAAAACATTCACATAATACAAAGAGGGGGGAGGAAGAGGTGAAATACACCAGCTGAACAAAATGTAGTGGATACTCATTCAAAAAGACTGAATTTGCATGGATTTGATAATAATGTCTGGTCACTGGAGAAAATATCAAAATGATCCTTGAGGCACGTGGGACAAACAGCAGCAGAAATGTCCATATGGTTGCAACCTCACTACCCCTTTTTTGTCCTTTAATGGCTAACCTTTTGATTAGGCAAAGTGAAGCAACAGCCTCAAGTAGGAGATGCTGGAAGAGAGTCGAACTATCCCCAATTGTCCCTCCTGAGTTTTTGAGTCATCCTACACTGTTGGAGAACAAAGCTGTACATATCATGTGGCTAGTGCAGGAGAAGATGTTATCTTGTTATTAGTGAAGTAAGAGTCAAAAGTGCTGGTCTGATAATCCTATATATGTGAAATGGGAAGAGAATGCCATCTTGTTGCTTGTGTCAGGTGGCAAAATGTCTTGAAAACTCTTCTTGGTCCCTCTTATCTTGCAACTGTTATTATATATATTGGGGAAAATATATGTCAGTTTTCACCAGAGCAGTGGTTTCGAATCTTGGGTAACTTGGTATTCTTGAACTGCAACCCCCAGAAACTATGGGCAGCAGTTAATGGAGAAGGCTTCTGGGAGTTGAAGCCCAGGAACAACTGAGGTTCCCAAGGATGGGAACTATGGCACTAGAGCATGAAAAATTACTTTGAAGAATTAAAACAGGACGCTAAAGACATCCAGGACTGAGCAATCCGTGCAAGAACATTATCCTATCACTGCTCAGTGATGGATGGCATGAGCATGTTATTATATTCAGAGTGGTCTTCGGCCAGATGGGTGGTATAAAAATAAAACAAAATGAAATGAAATGACACAAATAAATTTTCTTTAGAGGTAGATTCCAAGTTTTGGTTTGCTCTAAGACAGGAAACTGCAGCTTCAGATGTGCATGCATGAATTTGTTTCAGAAACAGGGAGGAGAGGTTTAAAAACAGTGGTCCCAGATCAGACATAACCCAGCTATTATTTCTAACAAGTACAGAGATAGTAAAGAATGAATTCCCCTTGAAATATACCAAATAGTTATCTGGACATAAAGCGGCACCTGGTAACTGTGGATGGGTCTTCAGTTATGGATTACAGAGTGAGGAGTCCCAGAATCCTCCGACTACCATAAACACTGGCTCTGGCCCCAATGTAGATCATTTCTTTTGCACACAATTGTGACATGAAAAAGAGAGCAGATTTGAAAACAGAGAAAAGTGTGTTGACCACACGCAGACTCTGTGCCTGCAGGGCTCACAAGGAAGCCATAATCATTAGTTCTTCTCCTAGCTGTGAAATCAAGACAATCTCTTGTGGAAGATCTCTGGGCCCTTTAAACAGCCTATAAAAAAATTGAAATGTTCTGTCCCCAATTAGTGAGCAAATGGGTGAATTCGCTATAAGGGGCGGGGAGAGAATCCCAAACACCTATCCAATACATGAATGACAACTTGCTCTGTTTGTGAAAATAATTAGATCCGTTTCACGCCAGGTGAAAATACCCTATTGTTCCTTGAAAGTCTACAGTTTGGATAGCTGCTAAGAAGTTGAGAAGAAGAGATCAAAAGAAAAATCTCAGATCACAAAAGGAAAAAAAATGTTGCATTCTTCACAGGTTTCAGAGCAGACAAAGGCAGGCCTAATCTCTAATGCGTTTTCAAGTGGACGAGAGCACTTCGCAGCCTGTAAAGCGGCTGCATACTGAAACACCAGCACAGAAGTGCCACCCTCCCACCCTCAGCCATTTCAGACTAAGTAGGGATAAATATCAAAGCCGTCATTACTCATTCTACCCTGCTGACATTCAATCATTATTGTATCTTAAAAACTTCTAAACAGGTCATGCCTTTAGCTGGAGAACTCATTTTCAGGAAGTGAGATTGATGGAGTTCTTGGACCTTTTAATAGGCCTCATCAACACTCAGGAATCAGCCACTGAGTTCCATATTGCAGGAAAGGGAGGGGTGATTTAAAATAGCTGAATGTAAAGGGATATTTGACTCTTCCCAGAGATGGGAAGGATTGCTTTTTTGGACTCCCATTCCCAGAATCCCAAAGCTGCATACATTTCTTCTTATGTATATTTTAATAAGGATGTAGAGCAGTGTTTCGCAACCTAGACAGTGTTTTTTGGGAGGAGGGTCATCACAAACTGTTTTCAGATGGGAGGGTCATGGGTCACCTTATATACATATATTATAGCCCTTATCAAATAATTTCTTTCCTGACGAGGCAAAGAGGCAGTCCCAATACCAGCAAAATCAGGGAGCTGTAAAGGGGACAGATTGTACAGTATTTGTCTTCTGTGTGGAAGGGATTGTCACTCTTGAATCGGCCTCCTCAGCCACACTAGACGTTGTTCCAAGACTTCTATTCAGAGCACGTTACCATAGTCTCTCGAGACTGAAGGATGCCTACACATTACACTTGACGTTTCAGAGTGGGAGATTAAAGTTAGCGTGTATGTGTATTATGAGAAACAAGCCCTTTTGGGGGGAGAAAAAAAATCCTCTTTTCTGAGAAGATATTGCTTTACCCCATTAAAAATGCCTTTTTATGCAAATACGGCAGGTGGTGAACAGGTTACTATTATAAAAGGGGGCCATGACTCAAAAAATTTGGGAAACACTTATGTAGAGGGTGGAAACCCATAACTGATTTACCTCCCAGGACAATATTCCATGGCATATCTATTGATTCCCATGCACACTTCCCTGTCTGGGTCTTTATGCCATTTTGGATAGGATAAAATATGTGATGGTAGGATACATTTCCCTATCCTTTGCCCAGAAGGACTAGTTAGCTAGGCCTAGTAACCAGCCCTAACTAAAACAGTCAATGTCCTATTTTATTTAATTCCCAATTAGTGGACAACTGCATGACTAGAGATTGAGCCTTGGAGCCAACTAAGGTACTGTGTTTTCCCGAAAACAAGACAGGGTCTTATATTAATTTTTGCTCAGAAAAACCTCATTAGGGCTTTTTTTTTTAGGTCAGGGGATGTTTTTTTTTTAACGTACAACCATCTAGATTTATTCAAATACAATCAGGTCATCTTCTGGTTGCTGAACAATGGTGGAGGGTGGGTTTTCACTTAACTAGGGCTTATATTACGAGCATCCTGAAAAATCATATTAGGGCTTATTTTCACGTTAGATCTTATTTTCAGGGAAACAGGGTAGTAGCCTAATTTTGGTGTCAGAGCAGGGATGTAAAAGAAAAAAGTTTGACACATACACACAACACAAAGGGCAGCATGTGAGAACTTCTGGGTGGCAATGTGGCGTTCACCCAGGTCATGAATATTCATATGCTATTTGCATAGATCAATGGGAGTGCTAGAGGGGTGAGTCACGAAGTATAAGAGATAGATAGACATATATAAGGTTTAGATAGGGTTCTAGAGATGAAGAATTAGAGTGTTAGTGAGAGAGTTTGGTGGCGTTTTGGAGTTTGGGCCTGGACAACTATCATTCATAATAGGTATTGTTGATAAAATCAACTGGTGGCAGCTGAGGGGCACATAACATGAGCTCCTAGTTTGGTGAAACAATCAGGGGCCACATGGAATCGTGACAGGCACCTTTGTAGATCACAGATTGGGAGCAAGTAAGATGAAGAAGATGCAGAGGGGTACCTTATGGGCAGAACATATGATCATGTGAGCAGATGCAGAGGCTATCCGGTAAGCAAGAAATGACTGCATAAGCCTGCCATTTCTCTGTCAGATAGATCCTGACCTAATGGATGATAGGAAGAAGTCAACAGTGAATAACAAAGGCTCACTTGCAAAGCAAAATATATTCTGTTATTTTAGCTTTCTTCTCTCGCTCTTCTATTTTTCTCAGAAATCATAAGAACCCTGAAAAATTTCCTTGGGCATTCTGGCCCATGTTAATCAGGAATAGTAACTATGATGGGAGGTTCTGGCATATGTGGTGCTACACCTGTGCATGTACTTTTTTAAAAAGTGTTTTAAAAAAACACCCCCAAACTTCAACTCTTATGTAACATAAGCCACACTCACCAGTTTTCTGAAATCTGCCCAGTTGTGCACCCTGGGGATTTCTGATGTTCACACATCCTCCAACACAGGCTAAGGAGGCATGACTATGTGTTTGATATGACTGGTAAAGATGCTGGATTTATTTTTTAAAGTGGAATCACAGGTAAATGGCTAGGAAATAGCTGAACACATCTTCAAGGTGGAATTGACACATGGCCCCTGGGTAAACCAGATTCTGTTCTCAATTTCTTAGTGTTTTGTTTTTATCCTATTTAAGTCTGGACATTGCACTGGTTGTTTACGGGAATTTGATCCAGCCTTAGACATGGCTATGGTAGACTCTCTGTATTAATAGGACAATTTAATCTAAATCTCATGAATTTCATTTGATCTGCTCTCAGTATGATTATATTTGGGTCTAACCCAAACTGAATGGTGGCTTCCAGAATGCTCTTATATGCAACCTAAATTTTTATGACATGAAACAAATTCTTCTTTAAGTTTTGGAAAACTGTCCAATTAGGACTAGGCTTTTAAACCTACAGCTACTGAGTCTAATCAGGTGGAAGGCAGAAAGAGGGTATCTGGATTGAGTTAATCATCACATAGATAACTCAGCAAAAGTGACCTTGTCTATTGTCGCCAAGGCATTTCCCCCTGCCTCTTAGGTCACATGCAGCTATTACTCGTCAATTGACCCTCTTGAGCTTCTATCAGCCTGCCAACGTTCTCCTAGTTAGAAAGGTTGCTGATAATGAAATTGAGGGTTGCTTTTAGAGTCTGCCTTCTAAACCAGTCTGCACTGTACCACCTCCTCAACTGGGCTACTGCCCTTGGAGGCTGTGGAAAATGTTGTTCCAAGATTTAGCTTCTATCTGAGCCATTTTATGTGGGGATATGGAAAACAGCATCTTGTCCTTCACTTCAAGCAGTCCTAATGGAAAATGTGGCAAAACTCTTGGAGGCAGTCCAGAAGCCTTGTTTCACAACATCTTTTGATGGCGTGCTACTTGAGAATTATTCCACATGATCTACAAGAAATTATGTGTCCCAGTTTAGCATGTGGGCTGTATGAAAGCTTCCACATTTTATTAAAAGGAAGGAAATAACTGTGTGCTGCATGTGTATAGGTATCATTGTAGCTGATTGTATGAATCTCTTTTTTTGCATTGCTTGGGGAATTCTTGGAGCTGTAGTTCAAAACTATGCATTTGCTCATCTTTAATTGTAGTGGATTTCTGCTGACTGGGTTTATATCCTTTGCTCTTTTCACAGTAGTGCTAGGGAGCTTGGTGATGGAGAAAGGAATTTTTTTCCTCCTCTCCTCCCCCCTCCCTTATTCCCATAATGCACTTGCAGGCACCTAAATCCTCTTGTTTTCCCTCTACCTAGAAAACAATGTCTGTAAAGCTGGGATGGAAAAGGAAACATTGTCTTTAAAGCTTGCTTTGTTTTCCCTTGCTTTGGCTGAAGAGTTGAACTGCAGTTTTATCTCTGCCGTGGTCAGATACCTACAGTTCATAAGCAGCCTTTTCCTCTTGCTTTGAAATATATGTGGGGTTTGCTACAGGCATTATTGTAGTTGTTTACTTCCCTAATGGAAACGACAGGAGGTGCTAAAAAAAAACTCCTCAAAATAGGAAATCACATTGCACCTCTAACTCCACCAGGCAAAGGCATTGTGTTTTCTCCTATGTCTAACTCAGAAATTTAAAAGGGAAAAACAACACTGACATATTTTCTATGCTAAGGGAAGGTAGAGGAAAGAGAAATAATGTCACTCTGCTAACAAGCTGATGATAGCATCATCAGCTTCATGAAAAACCAGTCAACACAGCAAAGTGATGCCAGCATTAAAACCTAATCTGAAATTCTATCTAGCTTCCTGGCTGCTGGGTTCTTTAAGCCTTCCATGGCAGTCTGTGTATGAACAGGAGGAGTCTCCATATTTGTCTTAAAAAGTGGGTTTGATCCATGAAAGCTCACATTAAAATATAGCAGTTAGTCCTTAAGAACTGGCTGGATAGTTGAGTGGTGTAGGGATCTGGCTGCAGAGCCAGAAGCTGGGAATGTGATTCCCCACTGTACCTCCTGTGAGTAGAGCCAGTCTGTGTGACCTAGGGCAAACTGCACGGTTCCTGACACCCCCAGGAGAAAACGGAAACACACTTCTATGTATACTTTAGCTCGAAAACCCTGAAAAGGACTGCTGCAAGTCAGAATTCGTTGTTGTTTAGTCATTTAGTCAGGTCCGACTCTTCGTGACCCCATGGACCAGAGCATGCCAGGCCCTCCTGTCTTCCACTGCCTCCCGGAGTTCTGTCAATTTCATATTGGTTGCTTCACAGACACTGTCCAGCCATCTCATCCTCTGTCGTCCCCTTCTCCTTTTGCTCTCACACTTTCCTAACATCAAGGTCTTTTCCAGGGAGTCTTCTCTTCTCATGAGATGACCAAAGTACTGGAGCCTCAGCTTCAGGATTTGTCCTTCCAGTGAGCACTCAGGGTTGATTTCCTTTAGAATGGATAGGTTTGTCCTCCTTGCAGTCCAGGGGACTCTCAATAGCCTCCTCCAGCACCACAATTCAAAGGCATCAGTTCTTTGGCGGTCTGCTTTCTTTATGGTCCAGCTCTCACTTCCATACATCACGACAGGAAAAACCATAGCTTTGACTGTGCAGACTTTTGTTGGCAAGGTGATGTCTCTGCTTTTTAGGATGCTATCAAGATTTGTCATCGCTTTCCTCCCAAGAAGCAGGTGTCTTTTAATTTCGTGGCTGCTGTCTCCATCTGCAGTGATCATGGAGCCCAAGAAAGTAAAATCTGTCACTGCCTCCATATCTTCCCCTTCTATTTCCCAGGAGGTGATGGGACCAGTGGCCATGATCTTAGTTTTTTTGATGTTGAGTTTCAGGCCGTTTTTTGCACTCTCCTCTTTCACCCTCATTACAAGGTTCTTTAATTCCTCCTCACTTTCTGCCATCAGAGTGGTAAGTCAGAATTACCTTTATTTATTTATTTCATTTTTATTTGTTTTGTGTTTCTTGTTGATATTCATATTCATGACAATTTTCTGGATAAATTATTTGCAAATGCCACAGAGAAATACGAAAATTAAGTACTTACTGTGGTATAAATTCTTGTGCTTTACATCCCACCTCATTAGATTGCCTGCATGGGGTACTCTAGGAATGGATGGCATCCAAAATATGGACAAGGCTTAGAATCAGCAGAATCTTGGTTTCAGTTGTTGAATATGGGTTAAAAATACATTAAAATGTATTTGCAAGCAATGTCCTCAGGAGACAAGTGGAAAAGGGGACATTTGATATAACACAAATAAAGGAACAGCAGAGGCCCTTGACCTTTTTTCCTTCATGCAGTGAGGCTAGAACCTAATGCAACTGGTTAAGTGCTGTTTTTCAGAGCTTATCATACAAGCCTTTAGAGTCTGAAATTACGAAGCCCTTTTATTTCCTTTCAGATGTCAAAGCCGTTCGGCTCTTATAAGACAGTTGAAATGTTACTCTTGAATACTAACATAAACAATATGCCCAGATATCTTCCAGTAATGTCCAGCCAAGACAACAGCTGCCTCCTGACAAAATTAGTTTCTAATAACATAATGCAGACTAGAGGGAGAGCCCAAAATGCATTGTAGCTGTCATTACTTTGAAGACATTATCTTGGCATACAGTATTTACCTTATTTTGCAAAGATGTATTTTAAGCACGCCTTGTTCCTCACCATTTGATTCTGCTATGAAAAGGATCCTGGAATAAAGCTGCTACTGTTTCCCCGAAAATAAGACCTAACCTGAAAATAAGCCCTAGTAAGATTTTTCAGGATGCTCGTAATATAAGCCCTACCCAAAAATAAGCCCTAGTTAAGTGGAACCCTGCCCTCCACCATTGTGCAGCAACCACAATATGACATGACTGTAAAATAAAACATCCCCCGAAAATAAGCCCTAATGCATTTTTGGAGCAAAAATTAACATAAGACCTGTCTTATTTTCAGGGAAACAGAGTATAGTGGTGCCCCGCTTGACGACGATAATCCGTTCCAGGAAAATCGCTGTTAAGCTAAATCGTCAAGCCAAAAAAAAAAAAAAAACCATTGGAATGCATTGAAAACCAGTCAATGCGTTCCAATGGGGAAGTACCTCATCGTCCAGCAAAGATTGCTCATAGAGAACCACCAATCAGCTGTTTAAAATTGCTGTATTCCGAAGCAGGGGTCCAGAAAGCAGCCGGCTGGAAAGCCATTTTGCGGACCTGGAAAAATCATTGTTTAGCGAACAAACGGTTCGCGAAGCAGGATCCTAATCAACGTAATGCGGATTTCCCCCATTGGAACCATAGCAATCACAAAAATCTCAAGCGATTTTGACGTCATGCAGGGTAAGCGTCTAGCGGGGCACCACTGTCGTTCCTAAATTCAGAGCAACTGAAGAACATGTTCAAAGATACTTTGACGTACAGGGTCCTTTACTAAGAGAAAGGCAGGACAGAAACAAAAACAAAAAAAGTTTTCATAATATTAGTTTTCATAATATTCAAGGCAGAGTCAAGATACCAGGCACAAACACTGAACATCCAAAACAATTTATCTCTAAAATAAAATTTCCACTGATTTTCATTCCACAACTAAGTTTTCACCTGCATACCCACTGAATCAATTCCCCTTAAATTAGATTAGGCATCCTTCAGTCTCGAGAGACTATGGTAACGTGCTCTGTATGGAGGACTTGGAACAGCATCTAGTGTGGCTGATAAGGCCAATTCGAGGGTGATAATCCCTTCCACGCTGAAGACAAATACAATCTGTCCCGGCCAGCTCCCTGATTTTGCTGTTTTTGTGACTGCCTCTTTGTCTCAGCCTGCTGGACAAGGGTCTCTTAAAATTGGGAGAGGTCATGATGCACTGCCTGCCTCCAGGCTGAACGCTCAGATGTCAGGATTTCCTATCTGTTGAGGTCCATTCCTAAGGCGTTCAGATCCCACTTGCAGATATCCTTGTATCGCAGCTGTGGTCTCCCTCGGGGGCGATTTCCCTGCACTAATTCTCCATACAGGAGATCTTTTGGAATCCGACCATCAGCCTTTCAGACAAATATTCCAAAACTGTACCATGGAAGTAGTCAGGATCAAACTAGATATCAAAATAGATATTCTTTGCAATTAATACATTTTTCTTAAAACAAAAGTTTTCCTTAAAAGCGGATGCCTTAGCAGTCAGCCTTGCAAAACAGCCCCATATTTACCTTGCAATTATCATTCACAAAATAAAACACGCTAACCAAAGATGTGGATATTGAACCTGAAAATGAAGAAACAGTTATTAAAATTGTGTTCAACAACAAATTTATTGGGTAATGGTGGGTAAATTTTAAAATTCCTCTTCCCCCCCATGTTCTTTGATTCCAGTCAAAAAGCAAAGGGGTTTCGTGTGTGTGCGTGTGTGTGTGTGTGTTTGGATGAAGCAGGAGTTGTAATTCTCTCCTTATTCTGCTTGCGGAAGCAGTTCTATCAGTGGAAATACTGGCTCCACAACATTCCCCTACTCCATTTTTTATCTAAACTAAACTGCATATGAAGACTGGCATGGCTGAACATCTACACTCTCACTGGGGAAAAATTACTCACAGGAATCTAGTATATCGGAGAGCAGGGAACGCCAGAATCTTAATTTTTAAGTTTTTCTTGAAACCTGAAGGTTTGTAAATCAATCAGTTATTTTGGAGCACTAAAAAGCCTTTACTTGTGGGAGCAATTACATCAACTATCACTTGCTGTCTGAAATACAGTTTGAAAACAACCTATCACCTTTATGAGAATGAGACCCTGATGGCCGGGGCAAACAATGTTTTTTATCAGTTTTGAAAAAAGGAAGCTGATTTTATCATCGATCTATAAAAAACATTTTTGTGTTAAGTCAAGTACATTTATAGAGTACACACACACAAATCTGAAACTGATTTTTTATTTCCCTTCCCAGACACAAATGGTGCCATCTACAAGTATAAAATGACAATTGCAAAAATAAGCTCATAATAAATATTTCATTAAAATGTCAAACACCATTACTGAATTAGAGACAATAAAAGCAGCTTTCAAAATATAATTGAAAGCATCAGTTGCATGTGTAAAAGAAGACTTAAGTTTAAAGGTACTTGTTGATATTTTGGCTTAACATCAATGCACTCTAAGTGGAATTTCTTTCAGAATGTTAATATTCTTAATCACCATCAAGTTTCATGCATTAAAATTCTATAGTTTACTAAATACATGCCTTTGCCTTTACCTAAATTTGCTAATTTTTATTCTTATTAAAATTCATTACTCTA
Source organism: Pogona vitticeps (assembly GCF_051106095.1). Lineage (NCBI taxonomy): Eukaryota > Metazoa > Chordata > Lepidosauria > Squamata > Agamidae > Pogona > Pogona vitticeps. The sequence goes on along the minus strand of NC_135785.1, from coordinate 225,765,339 downwards.
AAAATATTCATATATTCATTTACAAATGTATAGAATTTGAAAAAGTAATAAATGTTCTCAAATGTAGCAAATTGTAACTATATGATGAAGATTCAAACCGACACTACAGATCTTCGATATAAAGAATAGCAACAGTGTAGGTGTTCAAGATAAAACAGATATTTTCAAAAATCTGAATAACTAAAAGGCAGAGTATAAAACGAATGGCAGTTGACATTAGAAGATGAAATAAAGTTGATTATGCAAACCCATGGGTTTTCCCCCCCCTGTCGACATAGATTTTGGAGCCACATACTCCAATAGGCCAGAACATTTTAATTGCACATTCAATTTAATACTTATTATTGTGGTTACAATCTGCCTAATATGCTACTTCAAAAATATTTTGGAATACATACAATTTTTGTGTATTTTCCCTCTAATTTCTGTGTTTATGTGTTAAGTAACTGTACAAAATTCTACATACATACAATTCTTAAAAATCAATACTCATAAAATAGTTTAAAAGTGAAAATTTCACCCCACCCCAAACTAGCTTCCGTTACTGTAATGTTGTATATCTGGAAGATCTCTCACTCCTTTTCAAAAGTATGTCAAATTATTTCTTGTTTAAACAAGAAACAAGGCCTACACAGTAGCTGACAGCTGCAGGGGTAGCACTACTGTCAACATGCACAGAAGTTGGTATGTTTCTTGCAGAAACACATAATATACTATTTTTCATAAAGAACTCTCTACAAAAGTGGGATTTTTTTATTTGATTGGTTCTTTTTCATGAAATCTAGCACTAGAAAATCATATTCTACAGGCTGAGATTCACTGTCTCCGCACTTAGTTTACCACCACTCAAGCTGTGTATCATTGCTATCATGTGAGAATGTTTATTCAGTTCTTCTTGCTGGAATTTGATTAAGGCCTCCTTTTCTTCAAGTCGTCCATCCAACTGTGACTTCTGAACTTCCAAAGAAGATGCCTAAAGATACATATCACATACTGTTCAGGTCAAACTCTCCAACATGCATACTTTGTAAACTGGAGGAAACTCAGATTTAACTCCTCTATCACATCACAACATGGTTAAGAAAAGTGATTAGCATAATATTTAAATTGGGAAACCATAGCCTACAACTGTGCTGAAAACAAGTGAGGTACAGTGTTTAAAGTACTGAACTAGGACTCTGGAGACTTGTGTTCAAATCCTTGCTTGGCCACAAGGCTGAGTGATCCTGCTTAGTCACTGTCTGAATCTGACCTACATTACAAGGCTGTCATAGGATTAAAGAGGGAAGAACAGCCAGTATCCTTGAGCTTTAGAGAAAGGAGGCATATAAAAAGAACAAACTGGATCTGTTTGCTAACCAGCATTGCTGTTCACTACATTTAGATGTGACATCTTACCGTATTTTTCGCACCATAAGACACACTTTTTCCCCACAAAACAGGGGGGTGGAAAGTCTGTGCATCTTATGGAGCGAAGAAAACAGATTATATTTTCCTGTTTTCTTCTCCTAAAAAACGGGTGCGTCTTATGGAAAGGTGTGTCTTATGGAGCGAAAAATATGGGTAATTGGCAAACTAGAGTTATGCAAGCGCTTTTAAACCATTATTTGCCTGTTACAGTAGGACCCTCGTATCTGCTGGGGATTGGTTTCAAGCCCCATTGCGGATACTGAAAACTGGATACTGATCCTGCAGATACAGGCATTCTATTGTATATGTCTCTAGATGACAAACCACAGATGACTGATACATAAAATGAGTCTATGCTCATATGGCTGTTAGGGAAAAACTCACCACAGAATCTTACAGAACATGTATTTAATGAAATTATTGATGAGCATGAATCAATCCAGCCTTGTTTACTCACAGTACCATCAGTACAAGCAAGCAAGCCAGAAGAGTCTGCTTTTTAATTCATTGTTCAATCCAAAAGGAACAATTCATAAAGTGGAAACACACATCTCCATAACTGGGGCTTATTGCCATATGTTGTTTTTTAAACAGGCATGCTTTTGCCAGTATTACCAACAGATGTGATAATTCATAGAGAAGGAAAATACACTCCCAAATTGCAATCCAAAGTGACCAGAATATTTTGAGAAAACTATGATTTCAATTTTAAGAAAAACATTCACTACATTTAGAAGCAGAGTGCCTCACTTTTATCTACCTTAGTATCTAGCTTGCAAAACACAGAACAATGAAAACGTACCACTTGCTTCAAGTCCCATTCCTTGTTATTTTACTTATAGTACAATACTATAAAAGTTAAAAATAAAAGTTGCATTGAGTTCAGTGGGGCATACTCATTTGGAAATGAATATAAGATGACAGCTTCCTCCTACACCATTTACACAGTAGTACTTGCAACAGCAATGATCACCAGTTCAGTACTTTTAATTTCTTTTTCTAAATGTGGCATAGACTCCCCCCAAATAACTTACCTTAATGCTCAGTTCTTTTCTTGCCTGCTCTGTTTTGCTCAGTTCTTTTCTAAGAACATCTATGGTCTCCTCCATATCTGCTTTTTCCTTCTGCTTGACTCTCAATTTTTCTTCCTGAACTTTTGCCTTTTGTTGTAAACCTTTTGAAGAATTTTGAGAGAAAAACTTGAATTCTTTGCCAGATACCAGAAAAGCAACCATCAACATTTCTTCAGGGCTACTATTAAATTAGCTAGACAGCACTGCCACCTACTGAATGGCTGTCATTTGATATATAGTTTTCGGTGTTTCAGTATCCAAGCAAAGATACATTTTGCACTCTGTTGCAGAAACATGCTGAGACATCTGATCTCAAAGGGATAACACAAGAGTTTTCCTGCTGTCAAAGCTTATTTATGGTAAATTCAGAAATACTGCTATGTGAACCTGAAAAAAAGAATCACAATTTATTCTAGGAAGCTGCTTGTATTAAATTAATTACTGTAACCACAAGTTGTTCACTACATGAGCAGTACGGACTGTAGCTGCAACAATTATTGCTGCCTTTTGAACCATGAACTACCATTCTTCAGAGAGATGAAACAGTCACTGATGATATTGGTACAAATCTGCAGTTATGACATACACTGAACATTCCCTATTAGAGAACTCCCATTTACCAGCACTGACAACATTCCTGCATCATTACAGCATGCTGAGCTGAAGCTTTGGCCCTAGGCCTAAAACATAAAATGCTGTTCTTCAACAAAGGAAGAACATGTGAATCAACAAAAGATTCCAAGCTACTGCAATAGTACCAATGTTACAGAAGAGCAATTGGAAACTGCAAGTTACAATTGGGAATCCATCTATCAAAAGAAGTTACATTATTTGAGTATACCCGTAATGGTCTGTTTCTTGAACTAGCATAAGTTTTTTGTATGTCCACAGCAATCCCCTTGGTTTACAGTCTTACTAGGGAGATTCAAAGACAGACACTGATGGACCTAAGCCATTAGGGCAGGTGGAAGGGCTCATTTTTTAAGCTTTGCTTTTTTGTTTTCTCCCCATTAATTACATTAGTTCTGTTTAGTGAAAAGGCTGCATGGATGGTGGAGACACATGTGAACTTTGTACCCCCTCCCCAAATGTTGCCAGCCCACCCAGACCTTCATAAGAGCACAGATCCTGTGACCAGAAACCATAACATCAGATGAATGTTCTTACATGCTCTGTTTCATTCAGGTGAATGGCATGAAGGTCTGAATGACTTCCAGGAGGTGTACGACATGGGCACAGGTCTCTACATTGCCATTACCCATTCAGCCTTTCCAAAGTTTCCGGAATAATGTCTGAATAGACCTACTGCTTCCTTCTGTTGATGTCTAAGGAGTGAAGTGAATTATGCCAGCTCCACAGTTGGTCTCATTCTCCATCATTCCACATAATTTCATGTACTGCCCTCATTCACTTCCCTTCTTTTTGTGCTCCCTAGCATAAGGGAAACAGCTGCAGATTTTTCTTGTGGCTGAAAGCTGACACACAACATTTGCCCTTCCGCTCCAAAAGTAGATTAAGGTCTCTAACACTGTAGAAGATGCAGAAAATCTTACAATGACTGGGATACGGTGCCCTTCAGGTAACACAGGACTGCAGCTTTCAAAGAGTAACAAATACATTTTGCAGGTCTGAACTGTAAAGCAACACACCTAAGAAAGTCAGAATTCTTCAGCACTTACTTGATATTTTCGCATCTTTATCTTGCAACTGTTTGTGCAACTCTTTTCTATGCTCTTCTGTTTCTAGCAACTGAGCAACCGTTCTGAAAAATTGAAAGACACAGCAGTAAGGAACTTCCAAGAGCCAGCCTTTATAACCTTGGGCAAGCTGAACAGTCCCAGACTGCCCCCAGAAGAAAAGAATAGCAAATCACTTCTTAGCATTCTGCACCTGGAAAATCCTTGCAGAGGGTCACCATTAAGTCAGATTTGACATGATGGCACATACTTATTAAAAAGAATGAACAAGAAAAGTCTTTCATCAACATTTAACCATTACTTGAGCTTACTATTTAAAAATCAGTTTTCTATTCCCCGAATTCATTATCCTTTAATCAATGAAATAATAAAATGTTTCTACATATTCTAAAGAATTAGAAACAAATGTTCCATAAAATAAAGGCAACGAATAACCACCATTAAAATTTGCAATTTATGGTCTTGCACTAGAAGTTGCTATGTAAAAAAAATTGTTTTTGTTTTTTATTAGTTCTATTTAAACAATCCTGCAGATGTATAATTTTTCTTTATCTTACTTGACATTCAAACTTTATACATTAGAAAGTCTCATAAAATAACCACAGATCTTATCTTACACTTTTACTGTAAGGTAAGATTGTGGCATTGTTCTTTTCCACTGCCATTAACGTCAGCTGGGTTTTTCCCCTTCCAAAACCTATGTAAGGAAACAACAAATGAGTCTAATTTTGAAATAACTGTATGAACACAGAACCACCACCACCATATTCTTATTTGTTTGAATAGGAACCCAGCTATATGCGCTAAAAAAAGAGAATTGGATTTGAATTTGTCAATTCAGAACAGAGGCATTTACTATGTGTTACTTGTTACTATATGGTACTTATTTCTTACTATTTGAGAAAATATCTCAGATGCAAAAATCAAGGGTCATAATTTAATGTCAGAACTTTTTGGGGGGAGAAATTTCACTACTATGAAATTCTTCCTATAAAAATTACATTCCTGTGTGCATAAGCACTTTCTTGAGATTTCTTCTTTGCAAAACTTTTACATTATTTCCAAACATTATTCAGAGGTTTTACATCTATATAGTTTTAAAAAGCTGTTTAGGTATATTCTGAGGGGCTTTCACAAAAAAAAAATATGGGCATGGGAGATCATCATTCCAGATTAAAGCATAATTGTATCTCATTAAGGGTACCATTTTGAACAGAAACTTGTTTTTAAAAACATGCACACAACAATAATTGCACCAGTAGTTTCTGCCCTGTGGTGAGGGGTCTACTTGCATGACTAGTGTTGCACTAGTTGCCAAATTGGTCACATGACAAACATCCTGTCAAAAAATGCGACCTGCTTGTGCAATTACCATTAGGTGCAATGTTTCCTTCCCAGTGGGATTCTGCCTAAATAATTTCCTGTTCACTGCACCGCAAAGCCATTTGGCTCTTTTGATTATGATCTTCACAGTTTTATTATTCCAGAGAAAAAAACCAGCACACAATCATTGATAAAACTGAGAACAATGGGGAAAAAGGCACTTCACAACATTTCCAAGTATATTAAAAGCTGCTTTAAGTAGTTCTGATCGAATCCAAAGCATTTCACTGAAACATACCATTCTTTTAACTTGATTTTTTAAAAGTGAACTTACTTGTCCTGCTGTTGCCTGAGTAATTCATTCTGCATTTTTATGGCCTCGTTTTGTTTATTCAGGGAATTATACATTAGCTGTAGATCATTATAGTGTTTTTCCATTGTTTCATGCCTAAAAGATTAAAGTGTTCTTAGTAAATAGAGCTAATGCTGAGTCAATTTCCATAATGCAGTATTTTGATCACACATTTATGTTTTTCTTTTAGAACCTTACTGGGTTTTTTTATGGAAGTGTCTGCAGATGTCTGTGTGTCACGGCTCAAGAGCAACTTTACTCAGAATACAGTAGTACCTCGGTTTACAAATGCCTTGGTTCTAATGTTAACTGGAACAGAAATCCATTGAAAATAACGCCTGTTTACGATTTTGTTTTTGGCAGTACGAAGCAAGTTTCCCCTATTATCACCTCTGGTGGACTTGTGATAAAGCAAAAAAATTTGGAGCAAAATACATACATGGCTTGTTAAAATAATCAAAAGGCATGTAGATTTTAGGCCAGAGCTCTTTCTGTTAGGTATAATACCAGAAAGTGTTGATAGACAAAATGTATATTTAATACTGCATATTCTAAGCGGCGAGGATTATTTATGCACAGTACTGGAAAAATGAAGGAACACCTACAGATCAAGAAATAATTAAAAAGATATTGGATTGCGCCAAAATGGACAGACTAACACTGAAAATCAAAGGAAAAGAAGATACAAAATATTATCAAACATGGGACTTATTCTATCAATGGTTAGAAGGATGTTGTATAGATTAGGAGGGTAATGTGTGTAGCAGTTGTTTTACAAATGATTATAAGTTGTACCCTGGTGACACAATGTTAAATCAATATGGTTGGATTTATATAATAAAAAAAGGGAAAAAAGATTAAAGTATTCTTAGTAAATAGAGCTAATGCTGAGTCAATTTCCATAATGCAGTATTTTGATCACACATTGATGTTCTTCTTTTAGAACCTTACTGGGTTTTTTTATGGAAGTCTCTGCAGATGTCTGTGTGTCACGGCTCAAGTGCAACTTTCCTCAGAATACAGTAGTACCTCGGTTTACAAATGCCTTGGTTCTAATGTTAACTGGAACAGAAATCCATTGAAAATAACGCCTGTTTACGATTTTGTTTTTGGCAGTACGAAGCAAGTTTCCCCAGGATGCATTGTGCCTGGAGGTTTATAGTGCCGCTCCCTTTCCTATGGCAACCTGCGTTTCGGTTTACAAATTTTTTGCATTACGTAACATCCCAGAGAACGCATTAAATTCATAAACCGAGGTACTCCTGTAAGCCTTAAATGATTAGACTGGGAACAGCAGACTCGCTTCTAATAAACTGGTGCTCAGCAAACTTTTCCATGTTGTGGATTACACAGAAACTGATGTATTGTATTGAAACCTGGCTATCAGTTCAGGAAGTCTGACATCAGGAGGTGGTGATCATATGCAGTGACAAAATTCTCCACTAAAAACTGATCACGTACCAGTCAGACTGATCCAGACTTCATGTGGATGCTTACTCCCAGGCTCTACCTAACCGTAGACACAATGGCTTGGCATCCAGCAGTTGTCCTTACACTATGCACAAACGCAAATTGTGCAAGTAAGTGAAAATCAAATCTATCCATGCTTCTCTCTATGCACACTTGCCCAATCTGTTCTAAGTACAAATGAGAAGGGTTTTTATTATTTGCTTTCTTGTGCAGGGGGATATTTTTCACAAATCTATTTCCTTAAATATCTTGCAGGGTGGTGCAACATCTTACTTTTGTATAAGATCAGTGTGCTCTTCTGCAATTGTCTCCAGTTTCCTATTGTGTTGAAAGAGTTGTTGCATATCACTTTGTGCTCGTTCAGATTCTACCTGCTGTGCATTCAACAATGCCTTAAGATCTTCATTCTTCCGCTCTGCATCTTTCAGCATTGAAGCAAGTGTCCTAGCCTTTTGGAAAGATGTGAAAGTTAGTCCACTCCATTTCACAATATGCAGAAAAGTGTTGTCTCTAATGGCATCCATCCACCAGTGAGATGGACCCTGCTGACAGACCCGATTCTACCCTATATGCTCTTCAACTTTACCCTGGAGATTTAGGACCATTCCGATAATGGGGTTGTGCAAGAAACTGTAGACATGTCTAAGGATCCCATTTTTAGTTTATGACAATTCCAAATATTACACTAGCAACTTCTACAGGGCAGAGGTCTGTTTTTCAAAGCAATGGAAGTTTCTAAAGCAGTGCAGGCTTTAGAAACTCCAAGCATCCTGATTGCAAATCAGTTTCAATAATAAGAATCATTGGGCAAAGATTTGCTCTCTGAAAAATTGTGCCTAATTAAAGAAATAATAACTAGGGATGGAACTTGCATTTTTAACAAAGGGAAATACTCCCTCCTCATTTTAATTTTTTGTCGTTGCTGTTTAATCCCAAAAGAGAGCCTCTAAAACATGAATGATTTATATTACTGAAACATATCCTTTCACGTTTCACTCTTTTATCTAATCTTCCTTCCTTCCTTTCTTAGTCAGATTGCCTGGGAAATATTTCATCAAATAGAGTCATGAGGACTGCTGGTAGTAGCCAATCAGGTATCTATGGGGAGCACGAATTCTGAAGCTACAAAAGGGCCTGGATTGGTTGGAACCCAATAGGAGTACTCTGCGTTTTCTTTATTCCTTGTTTGTGCCCAAGGTTCTGGCACTCTCCCACTTCACTTTTGCTGCCCTGCCTGCCTGTGCCTCTCTTGGATTCTTTCTTTTTCTCCTAGATTTCTGGGGTGATTTTCCCCCCTATACTTTGGAATACTTTTGTTTCTGCTGGCAAACAGACTGCCTATGCCAGTGTGTCTCCCTGGAATTTTTTTTAATCCCCACCCCACCCAAAATTGTCTGGTGATTTCTTCCTGTATTTCACCCTTTCCTTTCTTGGATAAATTTTGCTAAAGAAAGCATCAAATGGCAGTGGGGAGAGATATCTGCCCATGTTCTGCTGGCTTTGATTTAAGGAGATTTGATTGCATTTTTGCCATTATTTGCTTGGTCCATTTGGGGGGATTTGAAGAGAGGGGGCTGTGTGTGTACACGTTTATTTTGATATCCCCACGTGTGGCTGTGTGCACACTTTCTATTTTTGATTTGTTTTTAAAAATGTTATTTGATGAATTTACTGTGTATTTATTATGTTAAAATTAAATACTTTTGTTTAGTAGTTACTGTTGCTGGTTGTACTGTTACCTTCTGTTGGAGTAGACAGATTCTTTGTTACCTTTCCTCTCCTTTTCTGGATAATTTTTCTGGATTCTTTAAGGCTTTTTTGGACTAGCACCACAAAACATGAAAGGAAAAAACCTGAACAAACTGAGCCAAAAGAGACAGTCCTTTTTGTATTAAACTAAAGGACCAGTGTAGAAAAAAACATGAAAATGAAAGAGGCACCCTGAAAGAACCGAAAACAAAAATTTTGCCATGTTCATTTCTAACAATAATACATATTGTTATAAATGGATTTGCAGTGGTTGGCGTAAACTTGTAACATAATTCTCATGTCAAAATTTCGATTTTACCCACCTCTGATTCAGCTTGAGCTCTTTGGCAACGATATTGGGCAATAAGTCTATCAGCTTGAGCAAGAGCTAATGCCTTTGCTTCCAGAAGGTCTTGTAATCTAGTTTCTTTAGACTGCCAATAAAACAGAAATTACACTTTGACATTGAGGCATAAGCAGCATATGTATATAAAACAAACATACAGATTTGTAACAAACAGTACTTACTGCTAATGCAGTTAGTTTCTGCTCATACACATCCATTATTTCAGATACTCTTACATCTGTGATTGCTTCCTTCATCTGCAGGAAATGTTGACAGCATGAGCTACAATATGCAAGGCATAAGAAGGGTAATGATACAAGTGTTGGCAAATGCCAAACATTTGTTAGTCTTCTTACATTAACAAATAACACAATAATGTTCATTAAAGGCATTAATGGAATCCATATAATTATACTGACACTTCCTAAAACAAATTGCCATGTTTAAAATAATGAGTTCCACTTCAAACAGAACAAAGTATTTAACATTTATTTATTGTTATGTGTTATCTGATCAGAACAAACTTATAGAGACCCAAATAGGGCTTTCAAGGTAGGTGAGAGATTTGAGCAATGTTTTTTTTTACCAGTTCCACTCCCCTAGTCCGCTTCCATGGCTAAACAGGAATTTGAACCCAAGCCTCCTACTCCCTAAATCTATCCACCACACCACACCGGTATCTATTATTAATCTTGCATACTTATCTTTCCAATGACAAAACATATTAACTTCAAGGAACTAATTAGGAATGGTTAGTTTAAACCCAGTTGGTAGTCCCAAATAGAGAAGTCCATTGACTCTACTGCTGAATGACAAATCAACACATATGTAAATCCCATGGATTTGCTGATCTGCTCTAACAGGCACAAAGAGTTGGATTTGGGCCATAATATTCTAAAGTGTACTTCAACTACTTGTAAATACATCTCACTGATTTCAGAGGGCTTTCATCGTATCTCTAGTTAGTGTAGATTCAAGTACCATTCTGAATTACCTCACTCTTTCTAGTAGTTGTCTTCACACTGTCTCTATCACTTCTATCACTTTATGCAGTGCTGTCTATACAAACTGACAAGCGGTGACCCTTAAAGTCTAAAAAGTACAGGACTAGAACAGACTACTGAATTTTATAAAGATTAGGAAAAGGTGGTTATATTCAAAAGGACGTATGTTAAATTGATTAACCTCCAGGCTGGATTGGAGTTTCTGTATTAAGTCCTGAATGTTGTGGGTTTCAATGTCATCATTTGGCGGAATAACAACAGTGCATTTCATTGGGTTAACACAGGTCATGGATGTCTGTATGTTGCTTCTTTTAGGAACATGCTCTGCCTCCTGTTGTCTGTAAGAGTTATTGGCTGCAATGCTTTCACCAAGCCTATATGAAAAGCAGAAACATATACAAAAGAAAAAATCAACAGGTAGGAACTGTAAATAAATTATATGTTGTATTCTTATGGATATTGTAGAAAAATATTGCCCCCCCCCAAAGAATTAAAAACATTAACTCGGAAGCCAATTTAGAAATATCCATAGAAAACTCACATTATGGCAGGAAAATCTGGCAATGGTGCTGCTTCAAATAGTATTCTGAGTCCTGCTTGGACTTGCTCTCTGTGGTCCGATGTTAAAGCAAATGCCAAAGGTGTAACCAAACGGTGATCCTAGACATAAAATATCTGTCAGTTTAAACAAGCAATCTTTAAAGATGTTAAGCAACACATGCATGAACTAATAAATATTCCCTTTATATTTCCTGTAACTTTCTCTTATGAAACTGAAGTATGTAAACCGAACACAATCAAAAACTTTAGCAAATGAAATGTCACAGTATATTCTATTTTGCCATTTTAAAAAATTACTTGATTTTGAGATGAAGCATCTGCATGAGATAGATATAAGATCTGCTATATCCCACATGAATTAAGAATGAGACAGCATCCCTGTACACCTTTATACCTACACTATGAACAACAATCTTTAATAACATGTAATTTTAAAAACATAAAGGTAGGGTAGAATTGCATTGGAGTCAGAGAAGCTGGCATGGACAGCAACGTTTCTGATCTCTTTCCTCCCACTGCCTTTTATAAAAAGGCATCTGAAGGAGTCTGTGAAATGGTATTAGGTAAGTGAAGCATCAACAGAATGGGAGAATTAGCTGTATTTAGGAGCTGGATGCCTCTCCCTTCAGACAAAGCACCTTTGAATGCAAGCCACTGCACTTGTTCTCAAACTTCAATCAAGGTTGTAGTTTACTGAATTCTGGTTTATGCTTGTATTTGCACCCATCACCACAAAGCAAGGCTTGTTAGTCAGTTAGAAACTGTGATTAGAAGGCATGGTTACTGATGGTTTAAAGAAGCCCGATTTTGCAAGCCCCAGCTTGCTTTTATATTCCAACCTAGAACCAAAGCTTTGCCTCAGCTATCTATGTTGACAAAAGGAACTGTCAAAAAGGGGAGGAAAAAAGGAGACCAGAAATAGGGATAAGAAGTGTAGTTTGGTTGTCTGCAAGACACCTCATTGCTGAAGTCACAAATCACAACTAAACTAAATCACAGCTTAGCAAATGCATCCCATATTACAAAGTTTGTTTCTTAGGTATGACTAAATAGAAGTTGTATGTTTTTAAAATTTTATGAAGAACCATTACAGAAATGAATGGTTTCAGGACGTCCTCCTTTAACTGCGATATAAACTAATAAATATGCACACAAAAATCTTACTTGAAGAATCTTGTAAAAACTAACTTCCATGTTAGAAACAAGCTGCTTTAGCTTGCTCATGAGATCCAGTGTTTTTAAGATCAGATCAGCAGCAAGTTTGCTAAAAAAAGGAAGAGACCAAAAAAAAAATTTTTATGGTTAGTGTACACATACTGAAACTTCTAACACTGCATAATTCTAACTGTAACTCTGAAAAAAAGTCAGTTTCATTTTAAAAATGGAAAAACACATGATTGATTTTTTGCTAAAATATGAGTTTTATGTTATTGAGAACAAAATATCAAAGTTGTAGATAACAGATTTGGGTACATGGAACAACCACCATTTAGGTAATCAAGCTTCAACGTCTCCTACTTCTCAATGAATTTGGGGAACATTATTGCAACAGTTATTAAGAAAAGGTTGAATTCCCCTAACTTTGTTCTCTGAATGCAGACAGAGTCAGACAACTACAACCATGCTATTTATTCCTTACCAACGTAGGAATAAATGACAACAATATTAGTATATGCAAAAATCTGTTCCCAAATTTCATGTTTTTGTTGTGGCGTCCATGCTTTGGAACTCTCTACATGAAGAAATTCGTTTAAGTGTATTTTTGTTTTCAATCTGCCAAGAGGCAAATATCATTGGCCAGTAGCTCCCTAATAAATACTGAAACCGATTATTCTGTTTTATCCTAACAAGTACATTTTGAATTATTTGTGTATTTGTCATTTTTATTGTTCTGCATATATGGATACAAATCCTTCTAAAAATGGGTTATAAGTAAAGTCAACATATAACAAAATAATATCAAAACAAAAATTCATTGGGTCTGCTAACATGTAACTTTAAATATTTTAATGCATTTTAAATGGAAATTAACTATTAAATTAATAAACTAAATAATTCTACATTGGAGGGATAGCTCAGTGAGATAGGTATATGGCTGCAGAGTTAGAGGTTCGACTTCTCACTATGTATCCCAGGAAAACAGCCAGCCTGTGTAGCCTGGGCAGGTTGCATAGGCCCACAGCACTCCCATAAAACAATGATGGTAAACTATCATTGTTCTATACCTAGAAAACCTTGAAAAGGTCACCATAAATAGGAGTCAACTTATCGGCACATAACTAAGTAATTCTATCACTGGAATGCCAGTTTGTATTTTCCAAAGCTCTTTGCTTCAGCATTTGGAACAAAAAATTGCAACTCTGCCTCTTTCGTTTAAGCTGAATTACCTTCAGGGACAAGAAAAAAGCTAACATTTACAGATGGGCATGAATTAAAAAATAAATCACCAAATTCATTCAAAAATGGCCAATCTGTTGATTCATGTTTGTACAAATCAATGCATATACGACTCAATTAACTTTTAGTAGTTTTTGATTCATCCATTCATTTGGCTATAAAACACACACACCCTGGCACCTAGAGACCAAGATTGCAGAGAACCTTCCAATGACTCTCCTCTACAATCCCTCCATGTTCAGTGAAGATAGGGTTTCAGATGTCCAAGTTATACACCCAAATTACAGAGAAGCTTCCCATGACTCTCCTCTACAAACCCTCTAAGTTTGGTGAAGAATGGCCAGTTGCTAAATGGCCCCAAGCCAGTTGCTAAATGGCACTTTCCAGGGGTGGGCACTTTGTGGATTTATAACTTGGATGTTTGAAACCCAATCTTCACCAAACTTGGAGGGTTTGTAGAGGAGAGTCATGGGACACTTATTGATGATTTTGGCGTTTCTAGGTGCCTGGGAGGGAACTTTCCTGGGGGCAGGCCCTCCTGTGAGGGAATTTTCCTGGGGTCAGGCCCTCCTTGAGGGTGTACAACTTGGATATCAAAAACTGAAACTTCAACAAAAGTGTGACTGTAGAAGAGAGTCAGGGGAAAGTTCCCTGCAAATTTTGTCTCTCTAGGTGCTTTTGGGGGCCGTTTTATAACTGTCAATAGACCTATACCGACATTAAGCCTGAACATATAATAGCAATGTGTGTAGCAAGCACTGGGATATAAATTCTAGCCACAGCACAAAAGCCCTTTCCCATGTAAGCAGGCTGGTCTGAATGGGACTTGATAGGCAGAAGCCTCAGTATGACCAGAAACCAAGGTAAAATAGGAAACATGAAAGCTTCTATTCACATTCAAACATACAAATGTATTTAGTTATTAAAGTGTTTATAGAGCATCTTACCTCAAAATACCTTAGGGCAAGTTTCAGACAATAGAAGAATTTAAATCAACAAACAATTCAAATACTGTAGTTCAAATATCTGAATTAAAGACAACTGAAAACCATGTTTTCCAAGGTTTGTCTGTGTGTTTTGATTTCTGCTTACCTCAATTCAGAGTCCATTACTTTTACTCCAAAGCCAGAATCAATCCCACTGCATGTAAATAGGTTTTCTATCAGAGATGTACATTTGCTAGCTGTCAGAACTTTGGTGACATGTGTTTTTAGAACATCATCAGTACAAAGCAGTATTGTTCTGTTAAGGATGAAGCCCAATTTATTTTGTTGCTTTTCATCTCTTTGAATAATGCTTTTATTTAATGTTTTTAATACATTTTTAAACTGAATAATATATTGTTATCAGTTATCTTTTTTAATGATAATGATAAGGTAAGACACCTTAGGTTCTTCTGTGGAGAAAAACGGATTAAAAATATTGTAAATAAATAAAATAAATATAGTTCAGATTATGAATGAGTTCACAAATAAACCTATGCTAGCCTATGGGAATGATTAAAACTCTTTAAAGATAGAAGGCAAGATCTTACTTATCAGGAAAAGATATGTATTGAACCACAACATGCTGAAAACTTGGAAATTCCAAGCACATTTATAATAGGTCATCAATAAAGAAAGCTATTTTGTAGCCACTTTTCAAAAACCCAGAATATACTAAAAAGGACAATTTTTCAAAAATAATTCAAATGGCAATATACAGATAACAAAGAGTTCTTTCAGATTGAGCATTTATTATCTGAAAAGTATCTGATAGTTTTATTTGTTACATGTGCAGAATATTCCTAGTCCAAAAATGTCAATTACATTTCTCCAAGTTCAAGAGGAAACATCTTAAAAAGGGTTCCCGAGTATAAACCCCAATAGGATTTCCCCCTCATAAAACTATAGAGTTCAAGATGGTTTTCAGAGAGGAGTTACACAAACAGAAGTTTTTAGTTAAGTACAAAAACTATCCTTCCCAAAAATCTCAAATCCCCTAGCAGGAATAAAATTTTTAAAAATGATTGTTTTAGGGGTTTTTTGGTGTGTTTTAAAAAAGGATTTCAAGATTTTCTTAGTGGAGAAGAGATTTCCAGAGAAATGACTCTGAAAAGCAACATGTGGACATTTCTCTTCACTAGTTCCACACCTAGAGAAAGGGAGGAAGAACTTCTCTGCTATCTGGAACAGCCCTAGGAGAATTGTTTTTACATACAATATAAACCTGATCCATCTGAATATTCTGCTAAAAAAGAGTCACTGGTAAAGTCACAAATCCTGACTTTGGCATTACTCAGCTGCTGTGTCCTTCTGAAAAGCATTATAGCAGCCACATTAGTAAATTTGATCAGTTTATAATCGGGTCTCTTGTCTGCCACCCCAATACCAAACAGTGCACCTAAACACGCAACATCCTATGGCTTTCTGGTCAATCATAAGAATTCAGGGAAATGGATGTAGCTCAGAGAGGAAGGTATGGAGCCTGTCTCTGCGGCATTTATTTCTTTTGTCATTCCTTCCAGAATCTGCATGTTAGATCTGCCTTGGTTCTAATGGGCCTGCCAGATGGCAGATAGCTTCTGCTCAAATTGGCCTCCTCTTTTGGAACAGGATCAAACCCTTGCTTCATCTGCTCTGCAGTTGCTCTGGCAACCAATGTCAGGCAATTTCCTAACACCCTTGGGTTGTCCTCTACCTTAGGTGTCACAGTCAACTCTGTTCTAGTAATACAAGGCCCTACTCTCCAAATATGAATTGCAGTGAAAAACTGGAAAGCAAAAAGATGGACATTGTAACTAATTCTGTCTCCCTTTTGAAATCTTTAGCAAACAAACTGAAGCTGTGGTAGAAAAGAGAATCAGCTTCTTCAATAAGGGAGGGAGGAAGGAAGGAAAACTGGTAACAAAATGAAGAGCAAGAGAATCAATCCGCTCAAAATTCAGGAAAGAACAAGTCTGGCAAGGACACAGTCTCTCATAATAGAGGACTCTTGAATCCAAACTGACTGATTTACTAGTCTTACGTGTTGGAGTGAGGGGGAGGAGCCACTTACACTTAGGATGGCCTAATTATATTTCACCCAAAAGTATTTGAAGAGTACAACAAATTGTCTATAGTTTGTATGTATATTAGGGCCAGATTTCAGTTTTAAATATTATTTAAATGAAATATATTTAATATAGTTTATTTCACACATGTTATGGTAAAAAAAGAAACACTTCATCAAGGATATTTATCAAGATGTCAACAGCTCTGATCATTTTTTCACATTTCTTTTTTGCCAACACATCTTCAGTTAAGTGATCTGAAAAGTGAAGATGGTCGAGAAGAACAGGTAGAAGAAGATCCACGAAGCGCACAGCCACAACACTACTGCCTGCATCAATAACATCCTGTAACAGAAATACTACATGCAAGTTAACAAATAAAGAAGTTATCCTCCTGCTTCCATCAAGCCTACTATCTAGATCCATGGACAGTTACCCTTCACCTTGAAATACTATGGAACATTTGCTATTCCCTCCATTTTTATTTATCTTTGCAAAAGGAGTTAAATGCTACCTACACCAGCTCAATATAAAATGTCATTGTTGTTCATATAACAATTAACCTAAATGTTTCAGACCTGAAACACACAAAACTTTGTAATATAATTCAAATACCATTAATTGTTTAAGAAATAATTTACAACAGAACGAAGCTATAATCCAATGCAATGAATAAAAATGACTTTTTCTTAAGTCAAACACACATTTTGAACTTTTAGAGGCTGAAGTCTCAATGATTATCATAGCAAGTCACCATTAGAGTAGGCCTATTAAACCAGTGAGGATTTGGTGAGTCAACTCCTCCATAAATTCTATTAATTCAAGGGTTGAATTAATAGAATAAATTCTATTAATTCTATTAATTCATAGTTGTGACTATGCTAATCAACAGGATATCACCCACAAAATAGAGAAACAATGCTTGCACTGACTACTATTTAGCTATTTGTTTTATCAAGATAATTAGAATTACTTTAGGTTAAAGGGCAGTGGTTTATCTACTACAAAAACAGCTATCGCAGTTTAAAGTGAGGTAAATTGATTCTTTGGGGGAAAGAGGGAAGAAAACAACCTGTTGGCTCAGCTAATGGACTAATTGACTGAAAAGCCATTTCCAACCAATTCTAGAAGAATTAGATACCTCAAATATCTCCTTAAACAGCTCCAAGGCAAGAATTGAGCAGTTTTCAGATTCTTCCAAAGGTTGGTTTGACCAGTGTACTAAGACAACAGATGGCTCTGAAGGTTTAGATCGAGTTGCAAGTCTTGTACTTCCACAACTTGTCATATTTGGTTCTAATATTGCTTGACATAAAACATGGCGGAGTTCTGGTACTGAACAGAAGGCAAGTAGCAATTCTAATACCTAAAAAATGCAAGAAGTCATTATTTCTATTGTCACAGCAAAATACTTTTTGTGACAATATTTAAGACTTTTACAAATGTATTCCCGCCATCATAGTGGGAGGACAACTTGATGAAACTCAAATATAATTGTCCAGTTCCTTCAAACATCAATACTGCAATCAACGTTCTGGCATTTTTAGAAAGATGTCATATAGAGGTCTAAACTGAAGTGCCAATCTCAGCTAGAGGTGACTCATTGAAACAAGCGTTTCTACATATATTTTAATTTACCATTCAGCAACTGATTCAATGAGCCTATTAAAACAGAGATTAGTTGTCAAAAATTAGCTTTGATTAGGCATTAAATTGGAAGTATTCCAAGGAATACTTGGAATTAAGATTTTGTTAAGGTGTACCAGCACAAATCTGTTTATCTGTACCTTTCCTGAAGAATCAGCGTCCCTTCCATGAAGGAGGCTCAACACTTGATTGAGGCAGGATGTAAAATGCTCATACCTATTTTGTTGAAAGAAATAAAGAATGACTTGGTGGGGAAAGTGCTTAGTTCAACCTATTATTTCAAGAAGTGATACAATACAAGAAGTAAATGTTGGGGTTTCTTTTACTTTGGCAAAAGATAAATAAAATGATTTCATGGGATCTGAAAGAAGCATTGTTCACTCTTTGTTTTAAAGTTTTTAAAGTAGAGTTCTAATTATTTTCAACAAATGACAATTGAAATAGGCCGATTCCATTTGCTCAGAAAATACAATTTATGTACAGATGATCATATCTGGCCTCTTAAGAAAGATACAAACAAGCCATTTTGCCTGCACAAGTAGCCACTTCATTCTTTCCTTTGCGCAGTGCCATACTTTAAGCCAGATGCCCCTATTTAACCACCTACATATCCATGTAAACTAAACGAAAAAAGATTTCTATCTTTTAGAAAAAGATAGGAAACTAAAACTTCAAAGCATGGTTTATTATTGCTTGTTGGCCACAACAAAAATCTAGTTACGATTCCGACTTAATTATAGCTCAGGAAAAGAGGTGGCATCCATAGGTAATTTATTCATATTTTAATGTACCAATTTTCAGTAGCCAAGACTTCACCATCTGAACTTGGCCACTCTCTACTGGAGTCTATGTATCAAATATGAATCAGTAAAATGGTATAAAAGCAAAATAACATGATGTTATGCTGTCTGCAGTACAAACGTTTGGGAATTGGATGTTCTTTCCAAAGCCCAATAAGGAAACAGCCAATTCTTACACAGTATAGAATAATTTCAATTAAGTAACATATATCATTTAGCAGTTATTTATTTAACTTGCGACGTGAAGAGAAACATTTGGGATAAGCCAAACATAGGGATCTCTGAGCTGAGCCAGTAGTGTAGCCCTGTGGTGTGATCTCTTTTGTACTTCACCACAGAGAAAAAAATATGCTATGGATGAAATCCTGTTGCTTGGCATGGTAAACTGCTCATTGAATCAGTTGGGAATTGATGAGTCACCTCCTCTAAAAATGATTCAACAGGCCTGCTCTAATTGTTATTTATTAGGCTAAGCAACAGAATTTCACCCTATATTTCATAATCTCTACTTACATTAATTTTAATTTAATTACATTTAATTTAATTTACATTAATTTTTAATTTAATTTAAAAATCTTGTTTCTGCTGCCTTTGAATATAACAGACTTGCTGTTGATTCCAGCATAATAGGAAGGATCCATTAGTACAATTTGGTGGGAGGCACATGTGGTCTACTGGCTTTACTTTTTAAGAACATGTATCCTACAATTTGGCATCTGAATGTTGATGGTCAGCAGAAATATATAGTTTGCAATCTGTAGCCAGGCTGCAGTTTTTAAAACAATGAGAGTGATATGGCTGCAGTCACAGTCCTCTCACCATATTAAGTCTAGAACCTATGTACAGGAGTAAAGAATCGAAATGTGAAAAGCAATACAGGATATAGATTCTGTAACTGATAAAATCAAGCACTAAATGAAAGGTTGGGGAAGTAATGCAGGCACGTTTGACCTGTAAACAATATAAAAATATAAGCTTTTTTTAAAAAATAGATGATCCCACCACATTTGTAGAGAAGTTTAATTTTATAAATCATACTTCATAAGATAATCTGCAATCTTGGGATTCATTAGAAGATCCATGAGCAGATCAACAGAATACTTTCTTGTTAGTGTTCCATCACCATTCACAAGAATGTTGAATATTAACTGGAAAGTCTGATGAATGTTTCTGGAATGAAAAAGCTAAACAAACAGTTGAACAACCATTTAAGCTTTACAGCTGTGACACATCCACTTATATCATAGTAATCATCTGAAACATGCAATATGATTGCAATAAATGTAATTCAATAGGGCTGTAAAAAAACTCATTGTGCACAGAACAGATCCAGACTACTAAAGCATGTTGTAATTCTACATTCTGCCACAAATATTCTTATCTTAAAAGAGTACCATGTGAGGTAGAAGCTTCTTTTAGAAAAAGAAACGTTCTCACCTTTTCTCCAACTTCTTCATTTAATGTAAGGCTTGCCAATATTGAAAGTGCAAATACAACCACTGTTAGACTACTGTGGGCCAAGAAACTGATCAGAGTGCGATAGAAACCTTTCACATTAGTCTAAGAGAGAGAAGGAAAAATTGTATTTGAGAACAGCACTACAACTTAAATCAATACATTTTAAGTGTAATTAGGCAAAAGCATTAACACCAGCTGCATATACTGAGTGTAACAGTGAAATATACTAAAACTCAGATGTATAAAAAAATTATCTGGTGAAAGGTTTAAAATGTGACACTCTTTGCAAGTAAAAAATAACCCCCATATCCTTACTGACAACTTCTCTTTTCCAATAAAATATATAGGTGCATATACTGCAAGTCTCTGGGGTCAAAACCAACCCACAGTGTAAAGTACATAGACAACACACTTCATAGCTAAGAAAGGACTGAGTACCCACTCCTGAAGTTTAAAACATAAAATAGTGTGCTATTTTGTGCACATGGAGTTATCACTATTATTTAAATATTTAATTATGTTTGGTGTTACTTGTATTGCCCAATAATGAATATTATAAGCCTTTTCAACCATTTTTCACAAAATATAGAAACATAGAGATGACATCTTCTAGTGGCAGCGATAGCAGGCCCTATAGGTTCTGAACCTACATCTCTTAATATCCCCATCTTTTTAGTCTGTTATGCTTCCAAACTCAACCCAGGTCGATTAGGAAAACAGAATGTTCTCTTCACAGGTATTCAGTTTCCAATCAATGTCAACTCTTGTATAGCAGCATTTAAGTGAAAATTGGACAACCATATGTTAGATCTGCTTTGATCTGGATTCCTGAATTGAGCAGGGAGTTGGACTCAATTGCCTTATAGGTCTCTTCCAACTCAATTATTCTACGATACCACAATTGACCCGTACTGTGTACTTTGCAAAGTATGGGGGAAACTATCTGGTTAGAGGTGTTCTCTTCCATTTAACGAAGAATAATCTCAGGTTTGGAATTCTGGAATAAAATAGCTGCACTGCTGTGCATTGAAAACAGAATCCCTGTTCTTCCCACCTAACTTACAGTTGTCTGAGCTGTTTGTTGAAAGAGCCGAAGCAAGAGAAATTATATCCAAAATTGCTTCAGAGAACCCTCTATTAGTACAATTCCTATTCTCTAGAATTTGGGGGTTGCAATTTATGAATCTCTCCATGTTTCATTAACATGAAATTACATAACCCAAGGAAAACAGAAATGAGATATATATGCTAAAACTAGAATCATGGATGGAAAGTGCTCAAGCAAATTCTTCAAATTCCACACGCTTTGAAGTTCTTGCTACCACACACAAAACCACCTTGAAATAATCAACTCCTACTTGTTCATTTAAAATGCCAAAATTTCAGAAGAGCACATAATTTCCCTATTCTTCTCTGCAATTAAAATTTTTCAATAAAGTTTCTCACCAATGACTTGATGTGTGCTTGAATTGAAAGACTGTGTCGACAGAGATTTGCCATAAGTCCTAGACATGGTATAGTTAACTCATCTTCTGTAGATTGACTAAAATAAAGGTCACAAATTACCAAAGAAAGCAAAATATTTTACTGTTTTGCAGAAGAAAATATCAACTGATATCAGGAGAAACCATCATCGTATATAACTCAGTAAAATATAATTCGAAGGAAATATGTATGTATTTGCTCCTACTTCTAAGAGCAGCTCATTCTAAAGTACAGACATGCTGGCAGAAATCCTGATGTGTTTCTCTGTGTGCACAATACTGATTAACATCACCATCACCAGCAAATAATCACTGGTCAGAGGCAGTTCTTTGGCAATTTCAAGGTGCACATGATTTTGTCACACTGTGTACAAGTTGCATGCACTCTGCCTTAATCAGAAGTGATTTGCCACTTGTGATGACATCATCCCCACTGTGTGCACAGAGCACCAACACATAATTTCAGTCAGTGATAGAAAACATGTTAAAAACATTGCTGAAAAAATACTAAGTGAGCTTCAGAAGTACAGAACAGCTTTCAGAAAGAGAAGATGCTTCGCACTAACAATTCAAATTTAAAAAGGCATGCATTAAGAACCGTTGTCTTCCACTATATATGTCAACAACTCCCTCAAAGTACACAGACTAGCATCTGCTTGCCCTGAATTTCAGACTTAATTCTCCAATATAGACATGACACAGCTCTTCTGGAGCTTGTACAAGGAGGCACTCAGAATCTAGCTGTGGAAACATAAACTATATAAAAAAACAGTAAGATAATCTCTACCTTGCACAACAACTACAAAGACTGCAGAAGGCTGCAAAGTTTCTGTGGGAAGAGCCTTATGCTCTGCCTGCGAAGAACAGGGTACTAGCCAGAGAACTAGGTATCTGACTATAGAGCCAGAGGTTAGATTGATTCCCCACTGTGCCTCTTTGCCAGGGGCTGGACTTGATGATGTTAGGATCTAGCTCTGCAATTCTAAGATTATGATGAACTACAAGAATTGTGTGGGATCTGACTCCCCTGTTTTTGTTGTTGCTCTGACATTTGACAACTACATTCAGCTTTCAATATGCAGTTTTTGCTGCTGCTTTACTGTAACACATTTCAAAGTCTCATGGCACTGTGGTTAAGCTGGACCATTGCAGTGAACCTCTGCTCATGACCTGATTTTGATCCCATTGGGCTCAGGTAGGTGACTCAAGGTTGACTCAGCTTTCCATCCTTCCGAAGTCTGAAAATTGTGCCCTCCACTGGGGGGAGGGCATGTGTCATCTGTACAATTAAATTGCAAACTTGCCAGACACTGCTTTAAGCGCTATGGAGTGGTATACAAGCAGCACACTTAGCTTTTCAAAGGTTATTTTATTTTACTACATAAGTTTCCCTGAGAATTTTGGCTATAGGGCAAATCTCAAGTGAAACACACATAACAATGATATCCATTCTCTTTTGCTGTTCCTTCTGTTTCATCTACCTGCCAGAGCACCTCTGTTCCTTCCTTAGAATTCATTATCATAACAGAACCTTTCCATTAAGTCTTTGGCAGTTTCTTATTTCTCACATACCACTGCAACAAGACCCATACAACAAATGCATATCACTCTCCTGTTTATTTTTGCCTCCTTTCTTATTTCTTCCATTGTCTAGGCAAGGTCTGTGCTCTTGGGAGTCTGTGACACACCACATACATTAATGGTACCATTTAAACAGAACTCCAATAATGCATTTATTTAGCACTTGATAACTTCATAAGATGAGTTACCCAGTGTGGTATAGTGGATACAATGAAGGACTAGGCCTCAGGAGGCCCAGGTTCAAAACCCTGCTCAGTCATGAAAGCTCACTGAGGTTTTGGAACTGGCAAAACCACTCCTTATGTATCTCACTTACTTTGAAGCCCTATTAGGGTTGCTATCATTCATTTCTGACTTGACAGCAATTAACAACAATTTCCTAAGATGCAGCTCAACCCTAGATATGCTAACCCAGAGGTAAATCTTTCTGCATTTAATCACACTTTATCCTTGCGGAAGTGCACAAGGATGCGGATTTAAAGACTCATTTCTACATAATATGATAATAATAATGTGCCATCAAGCCAATGAACAGTGTGAATATACAGCTGTAGCCTCAGTCAGCTAAACCTTTAAGTTTAAGAAATACTTACATACGATTCATAAGGAATGAGATTAAATCATCAGTATTAGCACTGGTATGGAATACTCTTGAATTGTAGGTCAATTTCTGTAGCAGCTGGGTACTCTTAAAAATAAGAAAAGTAATTTAAATAACTAAAACACCATAGCTTATTGAGGCTCAACTTGTGAAGATGATACTTCTTTACACCCAGTTTCATTAGTTTTAAATTCAAAGCTATACTGTTTCAAAAATGTATTAAAATCATAAGCTATTTTATTTTTTCTCAGTTTATCAGGCAAACTACTAAAATCAGGACTCAAGCTCATGCATGAGTAATTAAAAAGGAAGGAGGATAGGAATAGATAGTCTTGATTGATTAGACAATCTGTTTCTTTCTGTGTGCCTCATCAGTTTTAGTTTTAGTAAAGCCCAAAAGCACAGTCATTATGAGGTTGACACTTATAACAACCTTATTATTCACACTATGAAGAATGTGAAACAGAAAACAGGAGATTTTCAGTCAGAAAATTATAAAAGTGTTTTCCTCTGGAGTTAACATATTGGTAAAAACGCAATGGCTCTAATATTGCAGCAAAATGTGTAATTAGGGTCAATAACGCACAGGAAGAATAATATCAATCAGACTTCTGGGAACACCTATCAACATAACTGTGATTCAGATCTATACTTGAACAACAGATACTGAAAAAGAAAAAACACAAAATCTTTAATAATCTCCAGGCATTTTGATTACTTCTTGACATGTTTATTTCTTCCATGAATTTTATCCAATTAGTATCTCTTTTCATTTCTGAAACCAAAGAAATTAATCACTGCCCAGCCAAACTGATTTCCAAAGGATTTCATTCAAATTGTAAAAAGTAATTATTGGGTGACTACTTACAATATTAGGCCTTAGAAGTAATTGGTTCTGCATTCTTGGGCTATGGACAATTTGGATGGTATTTTCATTTGGAAGAAATAGATTACTAGGAGTAGATGGGATACTAATACAGTGGAATTATTTCAATGAACAAAGACTGAATTTGCCAAAATCCTATACAGAACAGGCTGACAAATATGGAAACCAAGCAATGGCTCACACACTAGAAATATTACATTCTGATCCCCAAGAAAGGAAACAGCAAAGAATGTAGTGATTATAGTACCACAGCATTATATGATCATTGTGTTAATTTCCCATGCAAGCAAAGTGATGTTAAAGGTGTTGCAACAAAGACTTTATCCCTATAGGAAGCAAGAAATGTTCAGTGTTCAGGGTGAATTCTGGAAAGGAAGAGGCACTAAAGATCATATTGCAAACATATGTTAGCTACTGAAGTGTACCAAAGAATTTCAGAAAACCAGCAAAGTCTTTGGCTGTGTGGGTAATGAGAAGCTATAGAGTGCATGTGCTCTCTGGGTGGTTAACAACACAATAAAGCACATTAAAATCACATTATAATCAATGAAACTAAGTACTTTGCAATAAAACAGAATAAAACCATGTTTCTAGCTAAAATTTACCTTTAAATTAAACAAATTTGAGCATCTCAAGTAGTAAAGTACTAATAAAAGGCAGCTTAAAATAATGTTTTTACTAATCTCTTCACATGTCAGTTAAGTCTGATAAATAAAATTACATCTACACATCCATCAGGAAACTTTACAAAGGGAAATACTATTTATTTATTTATTTATTTATTTAGTTAGTTAGTTAGTTAGTGTGTTTCCCCGAAAATAAGCCCTAAAAAACACATTAGGGCTTATTTTCAGGGACTGTTTTTTTTTTTTTCATGTACAACAATCTACATTTATTCAAATACAGTCATGTCACTTCTGATTGCCACACAATGGTGGATGGCGGGGTTTCTCTTAACTGGGGCTTATTTTCGGGGTAGGGTTTATATTACAAGCATCCTGAAAAATCCTACGAGGGCTTATTTTCAGGGAAACAGGGTAGTTAGTTAGTTAGTTTACATTTTAGCTGTGCCATTAGCAATGGTCTCTGAGAGGTGTATAACAATATTAAAACTTGTGCTCAAAACACAATGTTTTGATCACAACTTTATTTTTCAGTATAGTTTGAGGGGACATGCATCAGCACCATTAATAAAGCTTTAAAAGCTTGGATGTTAAATGGGAAAGTACTACAACCATCATTCTGTGTTTAGGGGGAGAAAGGTGGATAAACATTACCAGAAAAGAATAAGTAATCTTTGTAAGAAAGATTTTTATTATAGAAGGCATTAAGCGTTATGTTACCTTACCTGGAATAATACTGGGTCACTAGAATTCACAGAACTTCGAAGAATCACACCTGCCAGAACACTGCACAGATTGTAAGTATTCTGAAGGGTTTCTCTAGTTTCATTGTGCAGAACTAAAATGTAAACATATTTGATACAAATTGTATAGAATTAACATGATAAACAATATTTTTAGAGTAACACAAAAATCAGTTGAGATAAAGGATAACCTTATGGTCAGTACAAAATAAAATACAAATACAAAAATAGGTGATGTCTTTATAGACCACTAGATATCATACAATGCATGAGCTTTCATGGATTTAAAAAAAGCATACTGCTTATATACTGGTCCATAGCACTTAAAGCATTCTCTGGGCAATTTGCAAGTTAATTATGAAGGCTACCCATTGCCCCGCACCCAGCAAGCTGGGTACTCCTTTTACCAACCGCCGAGGGCTGAAAACACTACTTCATCAGGCTAGTACCTATGTGAAGAACTTAAAATCCAAAAGTTCTTGGCAAGATCATTTTTGCCAGGCCTGTCTTTGTTAGATGTAAGTCAGAAGAGGTGCAGGAAGTAGTATGGTTGTTCTTTTAAGGTTTCAGCTGAGGCAGATGTGGATTGAATATCAAGCCCCAGTTTTTCAAACGAAGAAGTATAGGCCATTGACACTCACACCTCCCCATTGGACCTTTCTTTGAAACAAACCTGGGGGGGGGGAGAGAGAGAGAGCAGGAAACGATCCTGACTTACATTTAAGAAAGATGTGCCTGGCGAAATCCATCTTGCCAAAAACTTTTGAACTTAAAAGTTCTTCACACTGGGCCTGATGAAGTGGTATTTTATCCATGAACGCTCAAGAACTGTATGATGATTTTTTTTACTGGCTTATAAAGGTATACCTATCTTTGTATTTGCATTTACAAAGAATCAGATAATATTTCAGAAACTGATTCAGAGGAGTAATACATCCCTCCCAACATTCTAATTAAATTTTAATCAGGATGTTTGAACCCACTTTTGTGTATTTTGTAAAATGTGCTGGGACATAAGAGAACTACATCTAGCAAACTAAAAAAGATATTTAGTTTACTACTGCATTTCAAACCACACAGATTTTAGACAAGTTAATGAATAACTTAAAACATAATGAAAATTTTCCTGAAATTTGTTTTATCTAAAAGCAATTATGTAGTTCTGCCATTTCTCGGGTAATAAAGGTATCATATCACCACAGGCACACCAGAGCCTTACATAGGCCACTGCCTGCTAACACAGAGACAAAACTGCAGATAGTGATGTAGGTGTATGTATAACAGGGGTCTCAAACATGCGGCCCAGGGGCCATTTGCGGCCCCCCAGATGATAGTTTGTGGCCCTCGCCTCGCCTCCCCCCCAAAGTGCCCACACATCCTCTGCTATCAAGAGTTTTTAAAAAAGCTTTGCCTCGCTCGCCGGCTCTCTCCCAAGACACCACGTCTTGCACCCTCCATCCAGAACTGCAGCCCACCTGTCTGCTGGCTAAGGAAACTCCTGGGTGGCTTCCTCGGGCTCTTGCTCCGCTTGGCGGAAAATCTGATGCTGAAAGCCTCACGCAGACTCTGCCTCCAGCGGCCCCCAGGTAAATTGAGTTTAAAACTCCTGATGTATAAGCTTCATTCCCAAATGCTGGTGCACTCCCTGAGTTATTCTAGACCAGGGGTCTCAAATATGCGGCCCGGGGGCCATTTGCAGTCTGCCAGATGATAGTTTGTAGCCCCCGCCTTGCCTGCCCCCCATAGTGGCCACGTGTCCTCTGCTGTCAAGAGTCAAAAAAAGGCTCGCCTCTCTCGCCGGCTCTCTCCCAAGACAGCGCCTCTTGCAGCCTCCATCTGGAACTGCAGCCTTCCAGCCAGCCCGCCTGTCTGCTGGCTGGCAGGCTGCAGTTCCGGATGGAGGGTGCAAGAGGTGCTGTCTTAAGGGAGAGCCGGTGAGTGAGGCGCATTGCCAACCCTTTTCCCCAAGCGCCGAAGCTGCCGCCACGTGATGCCTGAGAGTGGAGCTCGCTCCCGGCCTGTCCTCGAAGAGCACCTTCAAACCGCCAACAGCAGCTGCCACCACTGCCACCTCTTTCAAGGAAGCGGCTCTCTGGCTCTCTTTCTCTCTCGGCACCCCCAGCACCAGCCCGGCCAGCAGCTGTTGCAGCGCCCGGCGATGCTTCCTCCTCCTTGTCCTGCTTCAGTCACCTCGGCTCTGCAGGCTGCCTGGACACACCTTGCAAAGTTTACTCCCCTGTCATGGTGGGGGTAGCTGCTGGTGGTGGTGGTAGTGAAGAAGGAGCCAGAGGGGGTAATTTCCGGCACCCCTCCTCCTCCTCCTCGGAGCCCCAGCCGGCCTTCGGATACTCCTGGGCAGCTTCCTCGGGCTCTTGCTCTGCTTGGCGGAAAATCTGATGTGGCCCAGACTCTGCCTCCAGCCGCCCCCAGGTAAATTGAGTTTGAGACCCCTGTTCTAGACCTTTGCACAAGAGGGTTCTTTAACTGTGTTGAACTGAACATGACACAGAATCCCCATATTAAGAACACAGCCTTTCCAATGGCCATTACAATTTTGCATTGTCAAGAGTTCTAGGATTCCTCAAAGAACTAAACTGCTATGTTCAAGAACCAGTCAGAAGTATTTCAATAATTTTTAAAAAAATTACAAGTGGTTCTTATTCCAAAGACACACACTAAAAACAAATTTGGAAAAGTATACAAAAATCTTACCCAACAGTAAGCAGTACAATGTACAGTGGTGCCTCTCTTAATGACGTTAATTCAATACAGCGAAATCACTGTAGAGCGAAAACGTCGTAAAGCAAAATGTAAAAAACCATTGAAACGCATTAAAACCCGGTTAATGCATTTCAATGGGCTAAAAACTCACTGTCCACCGAGGATCCTCCATACGGCGGCCATTTTCGGTGCCTGTATAGCGAGGAATCCATCCCTAAGCACAGCGGGCAGCCATTTTGAGCACCTGGTGGCCATTCTGAAAACCCGATGATCAGCTATTTTGATCGTCATAATGCGAAGAAGCGGTTCCCGAAGCAGGGAACCGATCTTCGCAAAGCGAAAAAAACCCATTTAGACCATCGTTAAAAGATCATCGTGAAGCGGATTCGTCGTGAAGCGGGGTAATCGTTAAGCGGGGCATGACTATACCACATTCACCCTTTAGCCCTGAAGGATGTTGAATAAGCAGCATTAGTAGTTTAGGACTCACCTAGTTGAGACAGCAAACTTAATACATTCAGGGTCAACGGAACACTTATATTTGGATCATCAATAAGTTCTACTAAACAATTCAAGCATTCACTTGGTAAAATCTGGTTTGATGCAAATAATTTTTCAAGTTTCAGTCCTGCAAAAATCTAAAAGAAATATATATTTAACACAAAGTTAACAGTAGCAAACAGACGGAGCCAGAAAGTCTCTAAGTATTTAGGAATCCACTTATTACATAATCAACCTCTTAATGATTTACTTCATTGAAAACTCCATACAAATACTGGTCCCTTGCAGATGGAGCTTTATTATCCATTCATCGTGCCTCAAACAGTCATTCATTCAGAATATATTTTTACAAGAATTTTACAAGGGATCCAGACATCACCACTTTCCATTTATATTTTCTCATTTTCCACAAAACCTCACCAAAGCAAAAGAACAGAATAGCTGCACAAGACATTTTGATTGATATCTGTTCGAGGCATCTTTACTTTTACAGTGGTGCCTCGCTTAACGAGCGCACAGTTTAACAACGAATCCGCATAGCGACACGGATTTTGCGATTTTTTTTACGATCGCATTGCGATGTTTAGATAGGCTAAACATTGCACTGCGATGATCGGTAAGCATTTCGCTTACCGATTATTGCATTGCGATGTTTTTAGAACAGCTGATCGGCGGTTCCAAAATGGCCAACCGCAGCGTTTTCGCGCCCTGCCCTCACTTACTGAGGTGGCGAAAATGGAAGTCGGATGGGGAATCTTCACTTACGGGTGAGTTTTCTACCCATAGGAACGCATTAAACTGAGTTTAATGCGTTCCTATGGGGTTTTATGTTCCGTTTAGCGATGTTCCCGGATAGCGACGTTACAGTACAGCACCACTGTACTTTATTTAGATTTATACCCCGCCCCTCTAGACAAAATCTACTCTATTAAGAAGCATTTCCTTTTAGTTTTTTAAGTGAGATCAATTCAGCTCATTAGTGCTAAGCAATTCTGTGTTTCTGCTTTTCTGAGGCAGCTATATTAGGGCTGTTAAGGCATGTTATGGGCAAACCTCTTTTAACTAATCTGCCTGTTATTAACATACATACAATTATGACCCTGATATAAAAATAAAAGTATAATTATGAGTTTTAATTACGGATAACAACTATTTTCTGACCTGGACTCTAGTTGCTCACACAATTGGGCCTTAAGAAGTGGCAGTGTTATCACATTTGCACAAATAATTCTAATATTCAAGTACTGTACAAAGAAAGAATCAGGGAGTTGAGAGGATATTCCACAGGAAATTACCCATAAATGTTTTTCTAACTGTTTCTACCCCACATTTCATTTACAGACAGAAATTTACATGGCTTTAATTAATTAGGCAACATGTTAACCAAATACGTATCAATGAACTGATACAGGCTCTTTAATAGACACCTACGTCCAAGGCTCTCGATCTGCAGTATTACCTATTAAATACCCTGTTTTCCCGGAAATAAGACCTAACCTAAAAATAAGCCCTAGTAAGATTTTTCAGGATGCTCATAATATAAGCCCTACCCCAAAAATAAGCCCCAGTTATGTGAAACCCTGCTCTCCACCACTGTGCAGCAACCAGAAGATGATGACATGACCGTATTTGAATAACTTTAGATTGTTGTACATGAAAAAACAATCCCCTGAAAATAAGCCCTAATGTGTTTTTTGGAACAAAAATGAACATAAGACACTGTCTTATTTTCGGTGAAACACGGTATTTATCTATTTCCACATCCTCTCCAAGGTGGGACTAATTCAGAATTAAACAAAATAGGGTTTAGATAAATGTTGCATAACACTGTTTCCAGCACAATTCAAAGTGATGGTTCTCACCTACCTTGCTTTCCCCAAAACAAGCAAAAATCTACATTTATTCAAATACAGTCATGTCATCTTCTGAAACATCATAATAACTCTCCAAATCCTGAAATCTGGCCTGGATTTCTTGTGACTCCCTCTAAGACGGGGGGAGTAGTGGTGGCAGTGGTGATGTTGCCATTAAGGGCCCCAACACGAACGGCCCTCAAGCCCCTTCCATTGCAGGACCAGACAGGTTCTATCTCGTTTCGGGAATGCACTTGCACTAGAGGGAGTTGGAAGTATGGATCCCACTGGCCTGCGTGGACAAGACATCAATCCCAGCACAACAAGTCCCTGGTGGTGGGTGGAGTTTCACTTAACTAGGGCTTATTTTGGTGGTAGGGCTTTTATTAAGAGCATTCTGAAAAATCATACTAAATCTTATTTTCAGGTTAAGTCTTATTTTTGGGGAAACAGGGTATAAAGTCCTAAATGGCTTGGGTCCAAACTATCTCAAGGACCTTGTATCCCTTTAAAGGAGTTGTTAAACTTGATCCCACCAGCTTCACAGGTGTGTTTCAAGGGGACACAGGAAAGGATCTTCACTGATCCCAAACCCTGGAACTCGCTCCTGCAGGAGGCCTGGCTGGCCCCATCTTTGCTGTCCTTCAGCAAGCAGGCAAAAAACTTTCTCTTCTGGCAAGCTTTCTCTGACTGCCTGAGTGGGTTATTTTTAAAAAACTTATTGTTGTACTTTACTGCTTTGTATGTGTTTTGTACTTTACTACTTTGAATATATCTTGGTTTTACTTTTGTTTACTATTCTTAAGAGTGGTGTGTGTTTGATCATTTCAGTAGAGTATACTCATTCTTGTTAATTTTACATAATGTCTTTTAACGAAAGGCTGAATAAAATATTTTAAATACAGTATATAAATAATAAACATAATTTTCTTAAGACACTTCTGCTTTTTGAAAGGACTCACAAGCCACCTTTAAAATATTTTTTAAGTTTAATAACCTGATAGATACAAAATATTACCTTTCAGTTGCTATTACTTAAAACCCCCAAAATATCACAAGCAGCTAAACAATAAAAACGGCTACAGAACCAACAAGATGTCTCAGACTCAATTATGTGTAGTGTTTGCACTAGTGTGTGTGTGTGTGTGCATATACACACACACCTGCAGCATTGCATTCCCTACCACCGTACTTCTAAATAACAACTGGCTGTCACAAATATATATCCTACCTAGAGGATGTTTTGTACCCAGGGTTAAAATTGAAACACTTGGGGGAGGGAATAGCTTTCATAAAACCAGTCTCACATACTTTGTAAACCTTCTTAGGGTCGCTGGAAGCCAGATGCGACCCAAGGGCACATAACATACAGTACTTCTCTACTCATGAGCAGGTCCCATTATGCCCAATGGGACTTGCTGCCAGGCAGCTATGTTTAGGGCACTTGGGGTTATCGGCACATCGCTCTTCCGTACCCATTACTTTCCGAATAACTCACCATAGAGCTTAATCAAGAAATAAACTGTCCTGGGGGGGGGGGGACTATGAGTGAATCCTAAAAGGACAGTAGCATCCCCAATAGCCACAGAGGAATGGCCACTCAAATTACTGTTCGGGGCGGGGCGGGGGAAGGAAGAGCGTTTCGGACCCGTGCCAACTTTCTTTTAACTACCTTTCCCCCCGCTTCACCGGCTTCTAACGGTACGAGGGGCCGGAGAACAGGGGGACGAAAAAAGGTCCTGAGCCGACCCGTACCGCCGTGCAGTCGCCTCTCACCTCCAGGCTCCGCTGCAACAGCGCTGCGTTCGGCTGGGTGCGCGCAGCCCGATACTGCGAAGCCGCCAGGAGCAGCGACTTCATACAAGCCGAGGCGTCCATGACGCTACTGCTGCTGTTTTCAAGAACAGGCACTGACGCTGCTTCTCGGCGTTCCCAACTTCTCAAAAATTCGTGTTTGGCGCCCTGGCCGCCATCTTGATGCGGTCACCTCCTGCCGGAGAGCGTGACCGGCCGCTCCCCGCCGAACCCCAGTGCATGCTGGGAACGGTAGTGCTACGCCTGAGGTGTTTGTTATGCGCAAAAATAAAGGGTTTAAAATTGCGTGGAAGAAACCGGAAAATCTCCCTACACACTGTTGCAACCGATGTTTTCGTCTGTGACGAATGATGGACCTTGGTGGTGGCTAAGGCGCCTTTCCCACACACCAAACACCTCTTCTCAAATTCTCTCTAGTGACAAAACCATAGAGAGATGAAGGAGAAACAATTCCCTCCCCTTTCCCCTCCCCCGCTTTCCCGCCATTTGCTGGAAGCGGTTTTCGATACGGCGCCGTGGAAACGACCTTAAGGGGCTCCAGAAAGAGACCCGTATACACCCATTTGTTTTGGTTTCGTGACGTCCCTGAGGCAGGGTCTTAACGTGCATGATACTTCTACAAACTGTTGGTCTAGGTTTCCGACTCGCCGGGTGCCTGTGGTTTGTTCGTCTGCAAAGCGAATGTTAAGTCCCTTTGAAGTTTCTGGGAGGCGGCTTCGATGGACGTGTGGATAGGTTACGGGGCGAGACTGTCTCCTGTCATCGTTCATTTGTGAAACCGTACGCGATAAGGCTGTCTTCTGCTGTGCCATACGAAATTTTAAAAACCACCTTATTTGATTATTTATTTAATCATTGCAGGGATATCCGGCTTTTGCTCCGATGAGCAGCGTGAAAAACCAGCCCACGAAGAGCATGTGGTAGAAAGTTTTTCACAAGCACAGTGTTGTGAAACCGCCACTTGAAGTGCGACAGGAATCTTCCTTGCAGCAGAAAGTAATGTGGGCCACTTTTGATCACGTTACAGTGATCCAGATTTTTGCTGTTTATCTCCTTGTTCCCCTTGTGCAATACCCCCACATTCACGTTTATAAATAATTTTTAAAAATTACTTGATCCATTTGAGAAGAGTTCTAGTCTACAAAAAGTGACGCCACCACAAAACATAAAGATACGACAGATCTCCTTCGGTACTTCTAGGTTGCATATTTAGTGTGTCCTTGGACTATGACATTCACTAATGCAGGGAATGTATTCAGAGGAACACAGTAATTGTGTGGCTGGTAGTGCTTATGTAGCCACAATTCTCATAATCCTTGTCTGCCTAAAACTGGGCATGAAATCCTCTTTTTCCAATTCAGTTTCCTGCTGTTGGAAAGAAGTATTCATTTATTCACCTCCTCAATTTGTGCTGTTAAATGGCCTAACACAACTATCAACACAGCACAGACCCAAGAATCAAGTTAACAGAAAAAAGCAGTTTCTAGCACTGTTAGTCCCATAGTAACTGATTTCAGTTTTCAGAAAAAAGCACAGTGTAGCTATTACAGGTATACTGTAATTTTAACACTTGGAATTGTTCTAGGGAAAGAACAAAATCAGAAGAAAAGTGAGTAACTGTCATGCACCCCCAGTGTCCCGTTTGTTTTCCCACTCACACAGGTTCACCTGCAGACACAACTTGTTCTTTTCACACTTTTTCGCTGCCACCAGAGGACATTACCCTCAACAGTACCAATTATGAATCTCAGACTATTGCTGCCAAATGTAACAAGGGTTATTTATGGTTTGGTAGGAAAATCACAGAAATGAAATCATGGATGTTCTTTTATTATTCATTCAGTCAATGTGGATTTGATTACATGTGAGCTTGCTTGTATTCATTCACTTTAATCAAGGTCTCAATATATTCTGACTGTCCATGTATTTCTTGCAACTTTTAACTCTTTTATATTCTCTAACACACCAACATTACAATCTCTTGTCTAAACACTTCACAATCTTCTTCCTAACTGACTCCCTGTCCTGTCATAGGCTCATGCACTAGAGCTCTAAGGGGACTGACAGGAGTGACGCGTGGGGGCTGTCCGCCACAGTAACAAAACATGCAGGCTTGTTAGCAAAAGGTTTTCCAGATTTGGTAGACATAGCCTGAGATTAATTTCTTCCAACAAAGTGGTTGTGGGCCTTGCACTGGATAGACAGCTCTGAGTAGCAAGGAGGCTTTATTTTTAAATTATTATTACTATTATTTTTACGGACATCATGGCAACACTGATTTGGGATGCAGCAGCTCTAGCACAATGATGTGCTACATCTAGTCTCAAAGATATTACAACATATTTTATTGTCACATACAAAATGCTTCTGATTCCTTTCATTCTCTTTCCCATTCTCTTTCAATAGCACCTAGTCATGTAGGTCTCCGGAGCACTTTTACTTCAGTATTCCCATTCCTGATTGCTGGATATTTGTGTGGATCCTTGACATGTGTTTGATAAGTTCTTGGAGTCTTCATAATATTTTGTTATTGTTTGTATTTGAGAAATCAAGTCCTGGATGAAATGTTACCTTGCTGTGGTGACCACCCATGTGTGGTTGCTCATTTTTAATCTATTTGCTCTGCATAGTATTGTCTCAGATCAACATGGGCCTCTTTGGTGGCTCCAGGGACCAATATTGCCCCTGAAAGCCTTTAGCGGCTGCACAGACTGCCAAAAATGCTTTTAAAATGCAAAAAGAGAAAAGCAACTGGATAGATGTTTACTACCTGTTCTGAAAAAGTGCAAAAAATGAATTAAAAAATGAATTACCAATATAGGATAGTAGTAAATTAATTACTTCCCCTGCTCAGTAGAGGGCAGGGAAAGTGGGATTAAAAAAAAACACACTATATATAGATTGTTGCTGAGGTACTGCATCAGTTTTCTTTATCTTCTTTTAAAAAGTTGGTTGAGAAGCTGCCTGCAGCCAAAGGCACAGCTATAGATTCAACTGCAGTCAGTTTCGTGACTGGCCCTTTACAACAAGGCACAGAAAAGATTAGTTTTTTTAATATAATTGATGCAGCGCCTCAGTGATGGTGAACTATTTTGAGCCCGAGTGCCCAAACTGCAACATCGAATCAAGATTTATTTCAAAGTGCCAACCCTGCAATTAAAACCCAAATACTGAGGTTTTAGTTTAGAAAAAACAACTGCTACTGCAATGCAAGGGTTAAATGCTTGTGGTTTTTCCCCCTATGGGCGGTATTAACAAATACATACTTACCGGTCCTCCAATCCCCCATTGGGCTAGACTGGCAATAGTCGCCATTACACCTTTCTGCTGGACCACTGCACCAGCAGAGGGGAGTGCCAAAATTCGGGATCAGTTAGCGGGTAAGTATTTCTCAGCGGTGACTTATGGCTCGCATGCCCACAGAGAGGCCTCTGTGTGCCAGCTGTGGCACACGTGCCATAGGTTCGCCATCGCTGGTCTATATGCAGTCAACTTTCCCACTTGCCCTGCCCTCTGCCAAGCAGGGGAAATGATTGCTCTAAGCCACTTCACGATATTGGCACACTGAAAGAGGAAAGGTTGCTTTAGGTCAGTTCCAGTGATTGCATGCACTGGAACCAATCCAAACCAGAGCGATCCTCCTTACACCAGAAAAATAGATCCCTTGGTAGGGATCAGAAAGATGTGGGTAGGAACACTCTGTGTGTGGACTGCTGTGTTCTAACAAATAACACACCAGTTTGTCCCTGCAACAAAACACATAGTGGTCTAGTAAACAGACCATGTTGTCTGCCTCTTAGCATCAGCTACTATTTCCTGTGCTTGCAGTTGTCTAATTGTGTTAATATATTCAACAGAAAGGTGTTAAATCCTGTGTAAGGTAGGTGCTACCATGTTTCACGTCGGCTTCTAACATGCTGTTCTATATACAAAGTCTGAGTAAGCCAAACAAGGGATTTCAGTGACAAAAGGGCAGTTACTTAACATGATGGAGAAAAATATGTTTCCTGTTGCTTTAGCAATTAGGGCCTGAGCCAATGGTTTCAGATTTTATAATAGAAGAGGTTTAAACCAAAGGTAAGCAGAAAGTAGATTGGGATCTACTAATAGATCTGTGAGTGGTCTGTAGTAGATCAGTGTTTCTCACACTCAATAGGATTTTCCCCCTAAAAATAAGTAGTGTTCAGTTCTTTCCAGAAGGTGGTTATAATTCTGGCTGGATTACTGTAATGCACTCTACGTGGGGCTGCTGGGAGAAAGTGTCAGGAAACTTCAGCAGGTCCACAGAAGGCAGCAGCCAGATTGATAACTGGGCATTACATAACTCTCCTGTTAAAGCAGCTCCACTGGCTGCTAATCCATTTCTGGACAGAATTCAAAGTGATGATTCCAATTTACAAAGTTTTAAATGTCTTTGGCCGAAGCTGTCTCAAAGACTGCATCTCCCTTTCTGAGTCTGCTGCTTAAAATCATCTTTCACTTGGTCCCACCAACTTCACAGGGGGCCGTACTGCAGTGGATGCAGGAAAATGGGCTGAGGCTGAACCCGGACAAGACGGAAGTTCTGAGGGTGGACGCCCTTGGGGTTGGTGGCCTGGGTGGCTCTCTCACATTGGGGGGCTGACCCTGGCTGCTAAGAGTGGGGTTCGCAGCCTGGAGGTACACCTGGACCCGACGCTCACCATGGAAACCCAGGTGGCGTTGGTAGTTCGCACTGCCTTTTTCCACCCATGGCGGATTGCCCGGCTGCGACCCTACCTTGACATGGGGGCGCTCACTACCTTGGTACATGCACTCGTAATCTGAAGATTAGATCACTGTAACGCGTTCTACCCTTTGAGGCTGATGCGGAACTTCAAGTGGTGCAGAATGCAGCGGCCAGACTCCTTACTGGAGTGAGAAAACACCAACATATTTCTCCTGTTATGGCCATGCTGCACTGGCTGCCCATCTGTTTCCGCATTGAATTCAAAGTTCTAATGCTTACCTATGCTTACCTATAAGGCCCTAAATGGTTTAGGACCTCAATACTTGGCGGAGCGCCTGCTCCCACCAAGATCTACTCGGATCACCCGCACAAGTCAGGAGGTGAGGCTGAGGAGCCTGACGCCGAAGGAGGCCTGGAGGGAAAAGACTCAAAGCCGGGCCTTCTCGGCGGTGGGCCCTTGCCTTTGGAACAACCTTCCTCCGGAGATTCACGAGGCCCCTACGCTGGGTACTTTCAAATGCCAGCTGAAAACATGGATGTACATCCAAGTCTTCCCTCCTGTCAACTACTGATTTCTTTTGCTTTGCTATTTATTATTTATTTATTCCTGCACTATTTGTTATTGTTGTATGCTAATGTTTTTGCTTTTTAATTGTTTTGATATTTTGTAAGCCGCCCACGTCGTGAGGGACGTGGTGGCGCTGTGGGCTAAACCGCAGAAGCCTGTGCTGCAGGGTCAAAAGACCAAGCAGTTGCAAGATCGAATCCACGCGACGGAGTGAGCGCCCGTCGCTTGTCCCAGCTCCCGCCAACCTAGCGGTTTGAAAGCATGCAAATGCGAGTTGATAAATAGGGACCACCTCGGTGGGAAGGTAACAGCGTTCCGTGTCTAAGTCGCACTGGCCATGTGACCACGGAAGATTGTCTTCGGACAAAACGCTGGCTCTATGGCTTGGAAACGGGGATGAGCACCGCCCTCTAGAGTCGAACACGACTGGACAAAAATTGTCAAGGGGAACCTTTACCTTTACCTAAGCCACCCAGAGTGGTAGAATATACCAGATGGGCGAGATATAAATCAAACAAACAAACAAACAAACAAACAATTCATGTATATTTATAGAAATGTGCTAGACAAAATAACTATGCATATTCCTATGAAAAGGAAAGAGTTGAAAGTATTGCTAGATACTGAGAAAAAGGTGTTCAGTTGCAAATCTATGTTGTTTATATGTAATTGCCATTTCAGTATTTGTATCAATAATAATTACAATTTTATTAATCTTAAAAACTGTTGTTTTAATCCATATTTTTATTTGTAGCCTATTAAAAAACCCTAATTCCATAGGGAAGACAAGGAAAGCAAGCTGTAGATAATTAATTTTTTTATCCTTTTTGTCCTTAGTTTTGAAAAGGGCTCTATCAGGACTGCTGAAATAGATTAAATAGATGCACCTTATGTTTATGGAAGTTCCATCTGGGGGTATTCTGCCTGTGTTGTAGTTGCATGACAGTCAGAATTGTAGTTCCCTTCAGCAAATGCTGGGGGGAAACTCATCAAGTAAATTCTGCTGGTCAGGTAACTGTTAAACACAGAGATGCAGGTAGATGCTGCTTTCATCCTTGTTTTCTAGGTAAAGTGGCTTCAAGTTGCTTGGGAAGTCCTTTTAGTGGAGGTGTGAGTGGAGTTTGGATGGCCAATGACCAAGGATGCTTTCCATCAGTGGTGGAGGGTTGGACTAGATGAGCTTTGAAGTCCTTCCAGTGACAGTTTGGAATTGCAGTAAAAATATTTATTTATTTATTCAAGGTGGATTATAGTTAAAATAGATCTAAATTGTTAAAAACAAATTTAAACAAATACATTGGAACATCACAGCTTAAAAGCACTCATCAGAAATAAAATGCATCATAGCATAAAAACAATTACCAGGAATAAATGAAATCAGTTTTAAAAGCATGGAAAGATAAAAGGTCTTTGCCTAGTATTAAAATGACATCAAAGCAGGTGCCTGGTGAGTTACTCTGGGTTATACGTGGTCATTCGTTTTCTGAATATGCACAAGTACCACATTACTTTTGTATTGACCTACAGCACTATTACATCATATTGCTAATGACTTTATCAACTTGAGAAAACATTTCTCAAGCATCTTCTGAGGTGGACCAGATAACTGCAGGCTGAAAAGTTTGAGAAAAAGCTCATAGGCCAGAAAAGACATACTGTGTAAAGAGAATCTATCTGCACTTGTATCATGAGAACTAGGTAGAAGCAGCCACCTGGGAGGCTCATATAGTGATTGTCCCTTTAGATTTATTTTCAGTATGTGTCTGCTGGTTTTACATATTTTTCTAATGACTTTGAGTGATTACATCTAATATGATCCAGGAGCTGAATTTAAATAATTGATATAACATGTACAATTAGGCTCTGCAAGAGCTTTCTGTTTGTATCACTCTGGTGCAGTGGTTCCCAGCATTGGGTCCCCAGACGTTCTTGGTCTGCCGTTCCCAGAAGCCTTCACCACTTACAGTGCCGAAAAGGGCTTCTGAGAGTTGCAGTCCAATAATGTCTGA
The DNA here is from genome assembly GCF_051106095.1 of Pogona vitticeps. Classification (NCBI taxonomy): domain Eukaryota; kingdom Metazoa; phylum Chordata; class Lepidosauria; order Squamata; family Agamidae; genus Pogona; species Pogona vitticeps. Next base: position 225,724,928 of record NC_135785.1, on the reverse strand, counting down.
GAATTCAAGATTAGGAACACTGCTCTAGTGGCACTAGCTGATTTAATATCAATAGCATGATATTGTTCTAGTAAAGGGAAGGCAGAAGCACATTGTAGAAAAAGATCTCTTTGCCTTTTTAGGGGAGTTGTGATAATTAAACTGTAATTTCAGAGAAGACCATGAATTTGTGAAAGTACCAGGCTCAGATGAATTCACTTTAGCAGATCACATAGGATTCAGTAGAGAGAGAGCAGAAGAAATTGCCAATCTGAACTTGTTAGTATCTTCTAGAGGTGGCTTCTTTGTCCAATAGGCATGGCTATTGTAGAGCTACCTTAACAACTTTCCAACAAGGGCTGGCTGCCAATTTCCTCCTCCTTTGCTTTCTTTCCTCTTTGTCCTCAGGTACCAGCGCTGGCACCAAGCCTTAGGGGGAAATGATTTAAAGACAAATGGGTTCAAGATAACTGACATCCCCAACAAGTGTCCCTTTGCTTCCTGTCTCCCCATTTTAAGGCTAGGAGAGCTAATATCTGATTGCCCATTAGATTGACTCATGTGATCACATTGTTTGAATGGATAGGAATATATTTGATTATTTAAAAAAAGCAGAAGTCTCAATGGCAGATGGAAAAAGTAAGAGGGCAGGGAATCCAGGCTGATTCACATTGACTTATTTGTCATGAAGTCAGTGGAAAAGAATGTGAATTAAACCATTCCAATCCCAGAGCATTTCCCAGATTGTTTGATAATGTAGTTGCACCCTGGCTGACTAATCTTGATACTTTTATTAAGTTTTTCCCGGAGATTTTAATTGGTCTACTCTAACTATAACTTTGGATGTTTTATTGTATATTGTTTAGAAATTCAGGTAAAAGCATCAAGTAAGTAATACCTTTAGGTGTATCAGTACTGTCAAGTGCACAAATGTATCATCATAGCTCATCATCAGCTCATAGGCATCCTTCAGTCTCGAGGGACTATGGTAACATGCTCTGAATCGAGGAGTGTCCTCTCCAGAGCATGAAGCCCGGGTAAGGTAATATGGAGGATAGGCTGTTACCCAAGCAGCAGATCCCCCCTCTCCACATTGCTGAAATGGTCCAATGGAAAGGCAAGAGCCAATACAACTGGTTCCAGCAACGTCGCAGGAGTTGGCAGAACGACACGAGCTGCCTTCGGGACTCCAGCTCCGGATTTTGCCTCGAGGTTAACTCCTGAAGCCTTTTCCATTGGTGGATATAGCCACAAGGCAGTGGAGGTTTGAAATTGGAGTTTTCCTTCTCCAAGATGGGCTGCCTTCCATGGCACAAATGTATACAAAATACAAAATCCTGTTTCTCTGAAAACAAGACCTAACCTGAAAATAAGCCCTAGTATAATTCTTCAGGATGCTCATAATATAAACCGTGCCCCCAAAATAAGTCTCAGTTAAGAGAAACCACCCTCCACCATTGTGTAGCAACCAGAAGAAAATGAAATGATTGTATTTGAATAAACAGAGATTGTTGTACAGTACATGAAAAAAAAAACATCCTCTGAAAATAAGCCCTACTGCGTTTTTTGGAACAAAAACTAATATAAGACCCTGTCTTATTTTTGGGGAAACACAGTAAAAGGAATGGAAGATCCTGTTAGCATTGATGTATCTCACTGAAGACTAATGCCCTTGTAAAACTGAGCAAATGGAGATGAAGGAGGTCACAGGAAAAGGTCTCTCAATCTGATTAGTCAGGCAAAACGTCAACATAATCAGTGTCTTCAGTTTCTGTGGGGTGGAAAAGATAAACAGATTTAATATTCTGATTCTAGTGTAGAGAAAATCTTGAAAAATATACATATCAGGCTACAGTTTCTAGATCTTCCACTGGCCACGCTGAGGATAAAAGCTAGGAGCAATCATTTGAAAAAGAAGACCACTGTTAATGACCCATGATAATGGGTGGAGAAGGACTGCAAGGTGAGATTTTAACTCAAAACACCCCCCCCAGTCAATTGTCCATCTAACGACCCTATTCAGACCAGGGGGAAGTGAAACCAATGGGGAAGATACATTAGGAGTCTCCTACCAACTCTCCTCAGACCAAAGAAGCTACTTGGATGAGTACTGAAACGTTTCAACTTCATAAGGAAGAAATCCAGTTGCTGAACGTCCAGATAACCTCACTTGGATGACTGAGAATCTTCACAGATTTAAAAAAGAGTAACTTTTCTAAGCACTGGACTCATGCAAGGCTAATATTTTATCAGCAAAGCACAAGCAATTATATTTAGAAATCTCTAAAGGTCTTATCATGATTTCATAACAATGCTTCTGAATGTTCATAATTAAGGCAGTGCTAACATGGGATGAATGTAGAAATTCCTGAGCTGGGATTTTATTATTAACTCCACTGGGGGTGTTTTTTTTCCTTAGGAAAGAATAGTCCCCCCTGATGTGTTATATTTTTATTCATGCTGTAAAAACAGCTTGTAAATTTTAGACAGTAGGACATAAATGATTGTTATTCTCATAAACTGTTACGCAGTTTGTGCTTAGCTCTGCTGGCTAGGTATGGGGTTTGTCCAAAAAATCTGGAGGCAACATGGTGCCTACCTCTTTTTATTTGTTACAAGATCCCAATATCCATAAATCACATATTTCTTCCATAAGCCCAGTTATCTTTTATGAATATTAAAGTATGGCTTAACCCTTGTCCCAAATGTACTCTAAATTTTCAGGTTATTAATTTAGCCTCGTTTTGTTTACCTCTTGTGCTTTTAAATTTCTGCTCTTCTGTAGTTCACATGTAGTTGGTTTTTTAAATAAATGGTTCTTCACAGTCTGATAATGAAGCATATAGGTTTTTAAAAATGCAATCTGTGAGCCAAAATATATAATTTGCTTAATAATATAATATAACATTGAGGATTATTACATTTTTGGGTCCTTTCTTAACTTGCAGAATAAGCGGCCCAGCCTTTGCTTTCTTATTGTTTTGCATAAGCTTAATTGAAATTCCTTGGGTGGGATCCGTTGCCTCTTGCAAAGCAAAATACAGTACGCCTATCCAGAGAAAGCTTCCAGTGTGGTGGAAGAATCTTGTTCTTGGAATGGGAAATGAGACTATTTTTGTTGCTTCTTCTTTCTCTTAGGCTGCAAATGGTCCCTAAAAATTTATTTTGGTGGGATGGGGAACAAGACAAGAGTGATGAGGGAACTTGGGAGGGTGGGGTGTGTATAAAACTCCAATTCCCCAGCAGTGATAATGTTAGGTACAGAGGAATACGATAACTGGTAGAAGCAAAACGCTGGATTCAACCTTCTGCCTTTTCATTGGCTGATCATCAGCAAGGCTATCCTAAAATAAAAAAATTAATGCAAACAAGAACTGCCATTTAAATGTCTGAAATTCCACCCTTAAATTATAAATATAATTCTGATAATTTTTTAAAAATTGTGTAACCATGTATCTTACTAGTTGTTTGTCCAACGTGATATATTTAGTTGGAATGAATATATTTATGTAATGTGTCATTAATTACATCGGTGTAAATATTTTATTGTCATTAATTATTTAAACATGATCCTGATCATTTGCAAGTAACATGAGAGAAATCCTAATCTTGGTTTAGGAACTGAGGCTACATTAGTTTCTAAGAGGAGTGCATACATTTTCAGCTCTCATTTATGCTATGTTTCATTCAAAGGGTCCCAACTAGTGTGGAGCTATGAAAATAAATGGCATTTACTAGTCACTACATATATAATTTCCATTAATTTCAATAGGTGTACTCTACCGCCTAGAGTGGTCGAAATGACTAGATAGGCGGGGTATAAATAAATAAATAAATAAATAAATAAATAAATAAATAAATAAATAAATAAATAAATAAATAAATAAATAAATAAATAGTTGGCACTAACATTATAGCTAACCCAAAGGTTTTGTAGTAGGTATGGTCAGACTAACTGGTCTGGCATTTCACACTGCTTCAGCTTTCTTCTAATTTTTAAAATAATTCCTCTGTAGTACTGTATTTATTTAATTTTTCACAAACCCAACCAGTCACTCACTTATCACAAACTCAAAAATAATTTCTCTTTGAAGAGGGAAAAAAGTCTGTCCCAGATTGATTGGACCTACAGTATGTATGTGGATTTATGTATGTATGTATGTATGCATTTATGTGGATGTTTGCAATAATTCTTGTGATAGACAATCAGACATCTTTTAATTTGCTTCTTACTTGATGCTTTTTAAAAATTCATATGCTGATTAATGGTTCCTCTTTCCAAAATGCTCCTGTCTTATGTGATTCATGTACCTATTATGTCTTAAATGAAATTGACTTTTACATACACTCAAGCTTGAAGACACAGTACTTCTATGTACTCATCCTGGCTTCTACCCCCCCTTTTTTTTAACAAAGTGAAGCCGTAGCAACTGAATTGCCTTCTTATTTGTTCTCTTTTTTTCCTAAGGTGGAGTATGCCCTTAGTTTTAGTGTCTATTTGTAATAAAATAATCAACAGCTTTTTAAAAATATCTCGTTGGCTTGGGTGGGTGTGCTTTTCTAATTACTCAAAATGCTTTTAATTACAACATAGATGCTGCACTGTGTTTAGAAGCTCTTGAAGATCTCTGTGTTTTAATGTTTGGTCTGGCTTTCCTTGGCCTTTTGCATTTTTCAGGTTCCCTGGAAATTACTGTTGGATATGTGTTGAATGCGAGGGACGTGGTGGCGCTGCGGGCTAAACCGCAGAAGCCTGTGCTGCAGGGTCAGAAGACCAAGCAGTCGTAAGATCGAATCCACGTGACGGAGTGAGTGCCCGTCACTTGTCCCAGCTCCCGCCAACCTAGCGGTTTGAAAGCATGCAAATGCGAGTAGATAAATAGGGACCATCTCAGTGGGAAGGTAACAGCGTTCCGTGTCTAAGTCGCACTGGCCATGTGACCACGGAAGATTGTCTTCAGACAAAAACGCTGGCTCTATGGCTTGGAAACGGGGATGAGCACTGCCCCCTAGAGTCGAACACGACTGGACAAAAATTGTCAAGGGGAACCTTTACTTTTACCTTTATGTGTTGAATGCAGGAGTTGAACGATTTAATTTCATCTTATTTTTCAGTCCCCATTCCTTTGAGAAATTCTGTTTTACTTTCCTTCTCCTCCAGTTTTACCTTCATAACACTCCTTCAAGGAAGGTTAAATGAAAATGCTGGCAAATAGGTGCAAATTTCCCACTTCTTGAGAGAAGATTTGAATCTGGCTTTTCCTAATTGTAATCAAGTTCTTTTAACTGCTGCTATCACCATACCCTTGCTTTCTCCTTTTGTCTTAAAGACAATTTTATTGGTGAGGAAGCCCCTATTTCAGATTTTAATCATGATCTCTGTCTCAATAACTGATTTTGTTAATTTTAAAATCTATTTGTTTTTCTTGTATGATGAAATTATTATAGAATATAATATTTCTCGTATGATGTGTTTATTTGTATGTACATCTCTTACCAGGAATCAAATAACTGTTATCGTAGATATTCTGAGGTTGTTGATCAGATGTGGATCTGTTTACAGGGTAGCGCAGGTTGATTATTAGCCCTTGATTTGGTTTTTCAAAGGTAGCTATTAAATCCTTTAAAGTTTTGAAGTCCTGTTTTGGAGCACCTTCACAAGTCTACAAAATAAGAATATTACTGTTAAGATTAGATTTCTTCCTGAAATTTATGGATAATAATTCTCTTGGACCCAAGATTTATATATAACTGTCACAGCACTGAATATAGAGTGACCCCACAATAAGTATTTTTCTTTTAAGAAATAAAAACATATTGACCTTGCCGGGTTTTTTCGCTACATTCATAGAGAATCCGGTTTATCAGGGATATGATGCCATCATGGCTGAGAATGATACTCGCTATAGTAAAGTGACTGAAAGACATTTTAGTTTCTTTGAATAGTTAAACATCTTTTGTTTTGTTTTGTTTTGAAGGTAGTATACCAGTCACTTAGAATAGCCTGTGCATTGTTGGGTGTATGATGAGGCATGAATCAGCAAGGACATACTTATCAAAATATTTTAGCATGTAGATATAAAGATGTTTTCTTACCTGTATCATGAAATGTCCATTATGTTTTCTGAAGATTCGGTAAGTGTAGATAAAGTGCTCATACCTAATTTTTAAAAATAAGAAACATGTAATAATTTGTGAGAGCACTTGAATATTCATAGATGGTGGGAAATCAAACACATTTAAATCTGTGCTTTGTGGCATAAAGAACCATCTAGTACATACAGACTCTGTAGTAAATATTTGCCATATGTTTTCACATTATGCCAGAGGAAAGCTGCAGTTGCCGTCAATAAATTCTCTGTTCCTCTAGTGAACAATATCTAACCACTGCTATAATTAGATACGTAGCATTCTAGAAACAGGTATATGTTAACATGCGCATGAGCTTCCCTCTGAAGTTGGCTGGGATTGGCGGCAGTCCTTACTGCCTTCTGATGAACTAGATAAGAACTTTTGAACAAAGGAAGAAGCATCTCCAATGAAGGTTAAAGTTAGTTTTGTTTACTTGTCTGCAGTCATGAATTAGGATATCGATGTTAGGCAAACAAATATTGTTTCCTTTTAGTCTGAACAAAATTATACTGACAGATTAAAATGGGTATATTGCATAGAAATCATACTTTAGTACTGCACTTTAGTACAGCAGAAAATACAAGTAGGCTGAAATCCTCTTGCTGAGCATAGTAATTTGCAACTAGAGCAGGCCCATTAAATCAACAGAATGCATACAGGAGTTGACTCACCAAATCCACCACTGATTCAGTGGACCTACTCTAGTTGTAACTTACGACTGTAAAAGCAGTAGGAGTTTAACCATTGTTTTAACTTCCAGGAGTATTTGTAAATACTTCATACGACTTGATGGTCCATTAGGATCATTACTGATCACAATTGCCACCATCCAATACATTTAATTCATATATGGAAGCTGTTGTCCATGTGTACTGTACACCATGCTTCTGGATATAGCCATGCCACATCCAAAAGGGTGCTTATCTTACAATGTGTGTGAAGAAGAGATGGTAGAGACTGGGATACTTTCATATGAATTAGGTGAGCTGAACATCTCTTACTGGGAAACACGTTGAATTTAAGACTTTCACCAAACTTTTTGGTAGAAAGGGTTTAAGTACCACTGACTATGAATACGTAAGGAGCCTTCCAACTGATTAAATGCGTTAGAATATGGGTTCTCTAACCTGGGAGATTTTTAATAGGCTTCCACTAACTACTCTTATTGCATATATTATCTTGTTCTTGATTCCGCCTTTGAGTCTAGGCCACATTCCCAGAGTAAATTTTCATAAAGGCAGAATTAATTTTATGCATGCAAATTCATTCATACTGGGATCATATCTGTACATGCTGAGGAAAAGAACTGTTGCAGAAATAGCACCGTTCTTCCTCAAAACTCCAAAAATAAAAAAGATTGGATCTGATTCTTGAGAAGTCATGCTTATGGTCCATAAATATCATAAATCAGACACTTCATAGGCAACTACACTTCTCCACATTTGACTTATTATTTTCAAAGGAGAGAAACCAAGATAAGTACAGTAGTTTATATAAATGGAAATACTTACAAAACACAAAGGCACAAAACTCCTGGTATACTCTCACTGGCTCGTATTAGAAAGCTTCCGTTTTGTCCATTCTTGCTCAGTAGTTCTTCACAGCCTTCTTTAGTTATATTTTCGTGGAAAAACTGGAGTTCCATTTACCTATGGAGTTGTTCCCAGACAGATTCTTACGATTTAGGTCACTGGAGGACCAGTTCTGTACTGAAGTGAAACAGAACTGTTGAGCAAAGGATGTTGAAATCAATACGGTGGTTTTCAGCAGTGTCGTGTCAGTTCTATACTGTGATTGTCTGATTGGGGTTTGGTGTTTTTTTTTTCCTCCTGTGTAAAGCCTGAGAAGATGGCACAGGAAATTCAAACTGATAAATGGATTAGTCGTCATCAAAGTCAAGAATGCAGTCTTTTCTGTTTTGTTTTATTTTTAATTTCCTGGTTGTTGAGACAGGAGTTGCCAAACCCAATTAAGTTATTCCCGTTCATACATTTTTCCCTGTTTCCTTTCACCACAACATGTATGGCAGGCATCTAGCACTAAATATACTACTGTCAAACTGTCTGGATAGCTCAATGTGATATCTAGCTGCAGAGGCAGTGGCTGGGAGTTCAGTTCCCCACAGACATCTCAGAAGAATTAGCCTATGTGGCCTTGGGCAAGCTTCACAGTCCCGGAGCATGTTCAGAAGAGGGGGAACGGTAAACCACTTTTCAGTAGTCACTGTCTAGAAAAATCTGGAAAGAGTTGCCATAACTCAGAATTGACTAGACAGCACACAATTATTATTCTACAGGTAAAGGTTCCCCTTGACAATTCATCCAGTCATGTCCAACTCTAGGGGCAATGCTCATCTCCATTTCCAACCCATAGAGCTAGCGTTTTGTCCAAAGACAATATTCCGTGGTCATGTGGCCAGCGCGACTAGACACAGAACGCCGTTTACCTTCCCACCGTGGTGGTACCTATTTATCTACTCGCATATTGCATGCTTTTGAACCGCTAGGTTGACGGGAGCTGGGACAAGCAACGGGGGCTCATTCCGTCACATGAATTCAATCTTACGACTGCGGGTCTTCTGCCCTGCAGCACAGAGGCTTCTGCGGTTTAACTCGCAGCGCCACCACGTCCTTATTATTATACAACTGTCAGCTCTTTGGTCTTGTGAGTGCAGACTAATCCATCGCGAATATATGAGCCTTAGACTTAAGAAGAACTAACTTTCAGGATCTTTTTGTATGCAAAGGTCCAAATACAGAACAAAGTCAATCTAAAACAAATGAAAAAAAGTGTTTAAAAGATTGGATGGTACTGTTCTCAATCTTCCATCAAAGTGTTAAAAATTATAATCTTAAATTGCTTGCTTCAACAGGTAGTAAGTCCCTATCATGTCCTGCTGAAGCAAGAATATTGGGTTTCTATACTGGGTATTGACAAGTTGTCCCAGTAACTCAGTAATTTTTAAAAATATCAGAAGTGCTGCCCATTGTTGTATTTGTTCTCAATTGTAAGATATAATAATGTCCCACATTTTGACTTCCTTGGTCTGAGCACTTTTGCTGGTGTGAATGAGAGAGATGTTCTAAAGGTGGTGCAGGTTGGTGGAAGGGATGCTAATACACAGTCTCTGGGAAGTATTTGGCATCCCTCACTCTGCAAAAAAAAAAAGAAAAAGAAAAAAAGCTGCTTCTCTGTGGGTGCTGCATAGGCCAGAGTATCCTTACCCCTTAAAATCTGGATCCAGATAACATTTTTTGCTCATTTCTGTGAGACCAAGGGTGAGAAACCAGCTGTTCTTGCTGGAGTGCCGTCCTGTCCTCTCCCTATAGAGAAAGGGGGGCAGACTTCACCCGTTTCCCAACCTTGAAAGATTGAGACTCTGGGAAAAGACTCCATGTGTGTGGTGAAGTAACTACAAGTCTTGACAATGGAAAATGTTGGTGGGAAAAGAGCGGAAAACCCGGGTAGCGGCGGAGGCGGGGTTTGCAGATATAAAGAGGGGAGAGGGGGAATTGCCTACAGGTTGGGAGTGGATTTGGATGCAGGACTCATGGACTGGGAAGTGGGAAAGGCTTCGTATACCTAAGGAAGAGGCGGACTATAGGAAAATGAGGGAAGTGACTCCAAGGCCATCTTATTGGGGTGAGACAGAGGCAATACAGGCAGCAAAAATGGCTGCCATATGGAGGATCTTCGCTGGACAGTCAGTTTTAAGCCCATTGGAACGCATTGAAAGGTTTTCAGTGCGTTTCAGTGGGCTTTTTATTTTCACTTTACGATGTTTTCGCTTAACGGCGATTTTCCTGGAACGGATTATCACCGTTAAGCGAGGCACCACTGTACCTTACTTTCCATAGCATAATTTTCTACTAGTTAATCACATGTTGTTCAGGGCTTCTGGCAGGATCAAATGTTTCTGAAAATTGTCAGCTATATACACACATTGTAGTCATAAGGGGAGTAGGGAATGTAACCACGGAGTCTGGAAGAAATGAGAAGGGAAAGGTACTGTTGTAGCGGGCACACTGAAGCCTCTATTATCTCAGGCCTCCAGGAGGTGCTCACTCTTCTTCTCAGTTGCTGCCACCAATATTTCAGTTTCAATACCAATTACTCAGTGAGACCAGTGTTGCTTTAAAACTTAAACTTGTTTATTTGATCAGTAAAATATAATAAGTAAATCACAAGTTGATAATCAATTTTTCTCACACACTAAACTCACTGACACACAGAACCCTACTCTCAATGACTTTCTGGCACACTCTCTCACAGACTCACAGATCTCTCTCCTTCATACTCCATACACCCCCTTTTATATCCCAGCCCCTCCCCCTTTAGCACCACCTTCCATTCCCTCATTGGCTCCTTTTCGACTGCTCAGCGGTGACGGACAGGTGAGGGCACGGCTGAACGCTACAACTGTCTGGGACAATTTAAAACTTAAATTATATGATCATTCACAATCTTGATAATGGAATCCTCCTGGTACTGGCAAACCCCACTTATCTCAATTCAGGCCATTCATGATAATGCTGATAAATTGTTCTTGATCAATTGTAGTTCACTAATTTTATGTTACTTTGATGTTCTTTTATTCATGAATGGCCAACAGCAGTAATGTTCAGGGAGGTTGAAGGCTCACCCAACGGGTTTTAGAGTGTCCATTTTGTGTAATTTTATTCTTCTACAGAGACTTACCTGTTTATTCTACGTAGAATGCAGAAAGGCATTGCTGGAAGATGACATACTGAAAGATGTCCAGATGCATGAACCACTGACATTGTGGCTGGTGTTCATAGATTCTGCACCAGAATTGCCTGAGTAGATGTATAGATGGAGTTGTTATCTGGATTTGTTTCAGTCAAAACAGGAGTAGATGGAAACATGGTCTGATTCAGGAGATGATGGCATTATTTCCTAATATTCTGACTCTCCTTGGTGGGGACCAAGGCACAGTACCAGTCAGGTCATGGACCTTTAATATCAGCACCAACCCTGTTAGACAGAAGGATAGCCCACTCCTTACATAAGAGTAGCCAGTGGTTAATATTTAACTTATTACTGATGCATTTTGATTGGAAGGGGTAGGAAGAACATTTCTATGCCTTGTTTTTTTTTGTGGGTTTTTTTTCCAAGTGCCAAAATAATGTATCTTCTTTAGATGGTGAGAAGTGCTATTTGCTCTTCTATTTCAGGCAGCAAAATGTCTGGGTGCAAGTCTTTCTGAATATCCCCATCCTGATGCTCTCATTATGGCCCAAGAACCAGCAGATACAATAGTTGAGTTACAGAAGAATTTAAACTGGAAAGGGACATAGTATAAATTGTTTTTAGCATGTACTGGCTTCTGGTTCATCTGCTTGCTTGCTTGGCATTAATAAAGTTTCTGTCTGATATCCCAGCTGAGTCAATTTGAATTCCAGACACAGTCTATGCTCCTGATACCTGATACTCACATGTCACTGGAAGCTAGCTGAAATTCTATGACAGCAAGTATCAAAAGCCTTGCTTCAAAAGCAGAATGTGGAAAAGTTACTATTGGTTACTCTGTGATTCCCAGAATCTCCAGCCAGCATATTGTAGGCTCCAAAAGGAACATTTCCAACTTCTTTTTAAGAGTTCCTGCCACGTGCTGTAAATCTTTTTTTGCCATGGGTTATCAAAAAGTAAATGTGAAGAGATTTTCTGAACTCTGCACCTGACTATTTACTGTTGTAGCTTCCTGCTGCTTTCCTCTATTGACATCTTTAACATGCATCTTTCCCAGAATATGCTTGTTCTTTTTCTTTTACCTTGTTCTCTGACCCCTTCCCATGTCAATAGAAACTACACCGTATGAAACAGCGGGAATGTGTTGTAGCTAGCTCTGGCAGTGGCACATGGCAGGTACTTTCATCATGTCAAATGCAGAGACATATTTTCGAGGCTAGAATACATGGGGTTTCATTGCCTAGTATCTTAGGATGTCTTTATTAGTAACGGTTTCTTTGATAACTCCCACACATTCTTGATATATTTCATAGAGCACCAGCTGCCAGACAGTTTAAAAACGTGCCAGGTCATCTTCCTTCACCTACTCTGCTTTGTCAGAGGTTGCATCTTACTCCCTTCACAACAGTTATTTCAGATTTCTGACATTTTTAGGTGGAAAGAAAAGTAAGTGTAGCTCTTTCTGTGGCAACAACACACTGCTCCTGGAAAGGAACAGAAAGAATATAAAGGCTTCCCATTGATTTATCTAGAATAATACAGTACTGTCTAGCCCAGGTATGGGAAGATCTTTGCTTTGAAAACAATAGCTGAAATCCCACATGGAGCTACATCCAATAGAGTCACTTGTAGAACAGAGATTGATGTAGAATGGTAACTCATGGGGGCAGGGGAATACTGTACCTATCATACCTGTATCCTTGTGCCACACATAGATATAGAATGCATGTCCAAGTACACATCCACATGTGAGAAGACAGATTAGGTATTAAATTAGATCCTGGAAAAGTAACCTGTTTGAATTACAATGCCCAGAATGTCCCAGACAGTAGGGAGCTGTGTGTCACAAAAGTAATAGTACCAAGGTCTGGATTCAATGCAAAAGCAAAATGCAGGACAAATATACTGGACCTCATTGAATTCTAAGCTATGTGACAAATGTACTTTAGCAATTATGTGACAAATGTACTTTAACCAGCAACTTTAACCAACTTTAGCTCATTTCCATGGTTTACTTTGCTAGCCCTTAAGGACGTCTGTTTATTTTCATTACACATGTGAACTATGAAATAAAACAAACCTTGATTATAGTTGTTGCACATTAATGAAACATGAGTTAGGTCTTGAATCAAGTATAGTCCATAATCTTGTCTAGATTGCCTGGGAATAAACAGGACAATAGTGAAAGGAGCAGTTGCTCAGTGCCCGGCGGCTTTCTCGTTCAGGTCAGACATAACAGGACTCATGCTATTTATACAGAAACCAGGGGAAATGGCACCCTGCAGAATATAACAGTCAGCCATCTTGTGAACGTTTATGCTTTATTAGTACACTAAATTCCTAAAGACAATGTGCTTTCTACACATTCATTTTGGATTTTTATTAGTTAAAATTGGATGGTAACACTTACTACGTATTTATTGCTACTTACTTACACCTGACTCTGATGATAGTAATAATTTGAGGTAGCAAATAAAAATGTACAAGTACAGAACACAAAAGTTAGATTTTGAACACACACACAAAGTGATGTGGTAGCCATGAAGAAAGCAAAAAGCCTTAACAGCAAAAGGTGTTCCTAGACAGATTTCCATTTCCTGAAAGTCCTCAGCTAGCCCCAGTCTCAAGATAAAAACCAAAAACACCCTGAATGAATGGTAGAAAGTGCAAGATGAGGGACTGCTGTGGAGAAAAACTTGCTCTCTTCCCTGATGTGGAGATCAGGAGACACATAAAGGATGGAGTCTGAACCCAGAATAGTGTTTTAAAGGCCGAAAGCAACCCTTTGAAGTGAGACGAAGTGAAATGCAATGCAAAATTCTGAAAGCATCTGTTACGCTAATAAGAGCTTGGAAAGTTGCTTTAAAAATAATTAGTTACAGTTACAGCCCGGAGGCCCCCAAGTACTTAATTATTGTTAGGGGAGGAGTATTACAAGCAGGTACAGCTTGGGAAAGTTACTTTTTTTGATTACAGCTCCCAGAATCCCTCAAGCATCACTGGCTGTGGAATTCTACTAATCATAGTCCAAAAAGTAATTTTCCATTCTAGATCTGATACTTCTGAACAATATGGAAACAAAACTGGGCTGTTGGGTGTTTTTTTAGTCACTAACAACTTTAGTGACTTTCAGGTAACCACATATCTCTCAATTTACATCAAAACAGGCAGTTAAAAAAAAGGCAACTGCCTAAATCCAGGGCCGTGGCTACACGTGCTTGTCTGCTGCGAGGCATTTGTGGGCCATGTTAGAGACCTGCTTGTTCTATGATCTAAATTATCCCATGACTGAGCCAACCTTCCAGCATGAACTGAAAGTCAATCTGACATCTGCGTTCTTGAGGTAATTTTTTTATGTGCTGGTTTTTTTTTGTTGTTTTTTTTTTGAGAGGAAGAGTGGTTTTGCATAGAAAAAAACCTCACCTCTCTTAACATAGCTGCTAAAAGCCATTTCTATCAGTAACTTGTCAACAGCCTTGTTGCGTAGTTTCCTGTCCCCCTTGAGAGTCTGATTAAAGTAGAGTTCATCCCTGCCTGTTTTACTCCATGCTGTGCACCTACATGAAGCTGAAGCTGGGAGTTATTTTCCTGCGTGGTAAAAAAATAAGCAAAGCCTGTCACATCCATTTTTCATGCTGAAACGATTCAGCAAATTGCCTCGCCTAGCTCAGAAAGCGCTGCTACTGGTTTGTTTGTGATCTTTTGTAAAACAAAGTGTCACTCAAACAGTTACTCCCCTCCCCACTAACATCAAGGCTCTTCTTTTACAACAGCTTGTCCTGAGATATCTTCTCAGCCTGCTTATGCAAGGTCTTATCTTATCCAGGGCTCTTTTTATGGTGTGAGCAATTTTTAATTTTTTTTTTTTAAGTTTAATATTTTGGTCATTCTCAGCCTTGATCAGATTTTGAAGGAACGTGGAGATACTGTGCGATCATGTGCAGATATATAATCATAAATACCGGAGTATAAGTGGCCATCATAATAAACCTTATAACAGTGGGTCCCAACATTTCCTCTAATTTTTAGCCCTCCTGTGTGGGAGCCTCACCCTGCGTGTGCGCAGAGGGGTGGAGTTTTATCTGAAGCCCAGAACTTGAAGAGTATCAACACCGACTGCCTCTGCACAAACTCAATGGAGCTCTCTGTGTGTGCATGTGTGCTTAGCTTGAAGGGAACAATGACAGTGATCTAAATATGTGGACAGATATATGCCTCTATATAACAGGAATAGGTCTTTTGTAGAACTGGTGGGTTTTATTTCTCCAGTAAGACCAAATCTTCATGTACCACTTTGCGTTACAATAGTGATGCTCACAAGAATAAATTGTTGCTGGCAGTAATTTCTCCACAAGTCAGTAGAGATTGTAGTTGAGCTCAGAGGAAAAAGGGAAGTCTGAGGTTAGTGGCAGATGATGTAATTGTCTCTAGTAATCAAATCTGCTGGCACTTTGTCCCTGTAAGCTCTAGCTCACTCCATCACAGATCATGCCGCCATACTTCCTCCTGTTCCACCCAAGAAAATTCCAAAGCACAGTACAAAACTGTTTAGGTTCTACAATTGTGAGGGTTTTTTTCCCTTTCAAATATCATGAGGTAGGGTGTGCACTGGATTCGGACAAATTCTGAATTGCTAACTGAATCATCTGATTTGGACCGTGCAAGGTGTGAATGTAAGGAGAAGGGCTGATGTAATTCCACGGCAAATTAAAGTGAATTTGCAAACTGATTTGTGCCTAGGATAGAAAGCTGGTTGGATAGGGGCACAAGTTACGTAAGACTTTCTGTTTTTTTCTAAAATTGAAATTAAAGGAGACTAGTACACAAGCCGCTGAAGATAGCTGTTTCAAATTTTGGCAGACTTAGTGCACTGTTTAGTCTCTAGTATTGGATATCTCCAAATTTCATGTACATTAGTGGAAAAACAAAGAAACTGAAAATGTTTTTGTTTTCCAGTGTAAGTTAATGGGAAGAGTACCAATACACTGAGGACCAGGATACAAATAAAATTGTGGAATAAATAATTTTGAAGTTCTGAAGGGCATCTAGATTGGATGGGAGGACCCAGGCATAGCCCTATCTAAAAGATTTCTTTACTCTCCAGGTAAGATTAACTGGATAGGTCAGTGAGTTAGGTATCTGCCTCACCTAACAGTGAGTAAGGAACATGGCAGTTTGATTCCCTGCCACACCTCTTAGGAGACAAGCCAGCCCGTGTAACTTTGAACAAGCTGTATAGTCTCAGAGAGCCTCCAAAAGAAGGGAATGGTAATCCACTTTTGAGTATTCTGTACCTATAAAAACCTGGAAAGGTCAGCATAAGTTTGAATCAATTTGACAGCATACAATTATTATTTAGATTGACTTTTAAAATACAGTACTGTATATATTACTATGCTACAGGTTGTCGTAACTAATAGCCATCATTAAGAGCAAATTCCACTGAAATAACCATTCAATAGTCACTATCAAAAATAATTAAGAAGGCAACTTTGATACCTTCCTAGTAGCAGCAGGAATCGGAGTGCATTTTGGGTGGAGACACACAATAGCCCCCAAATACAAAACATGCCCTCTTTGGGCTGCCTGTCAAATGGGCCTCTGCCCGTGAGCGTGTCCTCAAGAGAGCCTCTTTGCACGTTCTTAACTTGCGGACAGATTGTTAATAACACACGCAGTCTGGTGGCTGGGCGACAAAGTTCTTCAGATTTTCATCGTTAAAACCAACTCTGACTGGTTCTGGAAAGAAGCTGGCAACCAGTGCAGGTTTCTTGATATTGGAACCATTTTGTCTTGGTGCTGTGCTTCTACAACTCAGTAGCTGATTATTGGCCTCTTCGCTTGTGTTTCCATTTGCTGTGCTGCCCATCTGTAGCCAGGATAGAAAGGCAGAGGCAAATTTGGTGTTAGATGGGGAAGCTACAGCTGTTGTTTTCATCCTGCAAGATATGGAAAGGTACAGGAGCACCCTCAAAGCGGCACAATCATATGCATTTCTCAGGGGCTAAACATGGATTGATTCAGCAAAGGATGCAACAACCTTTAGTTTGTAAGAAATGAGCAGACCTGTTAATGAGTGTGACATAGATCAAAGCTTAGCAAAGATGACTGGCCCAGAGTCACCCAAGATTGTTTCATGGCTCAATGAGGACTTGCACCTGGATCTTCTTAAGTCTGCATAGAATATTACAATCACTGCACCATATGGCCTCTGTTATCATCAAACAGAAAAGTTTGGGAAGGGGGGAAATTGTACTACACTGTCCAAAATCTCCCAGCCACCATGGTCCCCCTTCAAAGTTATTCTTCCAACTTTTATTTGAAAATTCCTGCTGTGTACTGTTATTCCTTATCTGCCATGATACACGAGAGAGCAAACAGAGGGCTTGAAAAAATCCTGGCTGAAAGATTTTGGTACAAAATTGTAGTACAACATGGTAGTAAAAAAAAACCACTCCCAGCTTCTGCCTAATAGTGGTGCTCCAAAGAGTCATTAATGCATACAGTTTAACATTAATTTTATTGTTAACTGTTCTTTGCATTTCATGACATATAATCCTTCTCAACATACACAATGCTTCCTCCTCATGCGCTATACTTAGGGAGTAATGAGGAAATCTTTGTTTGCCCTCTAGATGGTGCTACAGCTCTGCCTAAGGCAACAATACAATACAGTATCTGTAATAACCAGTTTAAAATATTTATTTCTACAAGCAACTGAAAAAATGAGAGCCATTTAGTGATGTGCCTCTAGTTCTTCCTACTGTTGCATATTGGGCAAGAAATACAATAGTTTTATTTATATATTACTAATAACATGTGTCACAATCCTTTGTGTACACTTGATCGATAATTTGTGAATAGCGCACGAGTGATGGATAATATTCCTTGATGCATAAATAAAAAGACAATTTGTTCAAGGGAATACACAAAGTTTGTGATTAATGTTTTCTTTTTGCTTACTAAAAATCTAAATATGTACAGTTGTCCATGCTGAGCAGTGGGGTTTTATCGCCATACGCTTCATTTAGAGTATTGGCAGGGCTGTCTTCTGATGCAGAGTACAGAGGGAAATGACATTCTTCAAATTCCAGAGCATCTCTTAATAACATGTTCCATATTTATAAGGCTATCAGTCTGCACAGCATGTTCTCCTCCTGAATCACTTTACTGCCCCAGGTAGAAGAAGCAGAGAAGGAGGAATTCAATAGGTTATGCTTTGGGAATGGTATAATTTTTAACCACAGAGAGGCTTCCAAAGGCAGCTTTCTCTTACGAAGAAGGGTGGTGAGTAAAACCCAGAAATGAGAAAGGCTGCTTTTTCAGACTATGTCTGCAAAAAATGTTTTATTTGTCATAAGGTCTCATGACTGCAGCCCATGAATGATTGTGTCATCTACATACAACTTCCCAGTCTTTGAGGTGCTATAAGACTCTGGTTTCTGGTTCATTTTGGTTATGCTGCAACAGACTACTGAGGAACACAGTTGACTCTCTGGACATTTTTTGGATTTTATGTCTAAGAACTCCACAGCTAGCAGATGGTGTGCTAGAGCTACTCATGTTAATTACTTTCAACAGCCAGTGGACCAGTCATGTGGAATACTTGAGTCCTTAAATGTTTTGGCCTGGAGCTCCCATCAGCCCTATTTAGTATGGCTAATGGTAAGGGATTGTGGGAATTGTAATCTAAAACATCTGGAGGTCTAAAAATTTCCTATCCCTCTTCTATGGGCATTTTGGTTTTGAATTTCAAATGTGAACATGTTTTATTTCTGCCGATGATGCATGGGGAATCCTAGTTAATAAAAGGATAAAATACTGTGTTTCCCCGAAAATAAGACAGGGTCTTGTATTAATTTTTGCAGCAAAACAAAACAGAAAAAAAAACGCATTAGGGCTTATTTTCAGGAGATGTTTTATTTTTTCATGTAAAACAACCTACAATTATTCATATATAGTCATGTCACCTTCTTCTGGTTGCTGCACAAGGGTGGAGGGTGTTTTCACTTAACTGGGACTTATTTTGGGGGTAGGGCTTATATTACGAGCATCCTGAAAAATCATACTAGGGCTTATTTTCAGGTTAGGTCTTATTTTAGGGGGAACAGGGTAAGTAGGAAAAATGATTTGGTTTAAAGATCAGTTTCTTGCTTTCTTCACACTTCTTTAAATTATCAATATTAAATGACAGCCTGCAGCAAGGTGGAGTGTTTGGTGCTCTGCATGAAGCCTGCCAACTTTTTGCTCCCAGGAGAGTTGCGAAAGCTTCCCCTTTCCTTATTCCTCATTTTTTTTATATATTTTATTTTATCTTTTAATTTAACTTTAAATCTCTTGTAAATTGAAACAAAATAACTGCATTATACCTAATTTGAAGCCAGGAGCTTTCAAAGCTCAAGGAACTTAACTGTTTCAAGACCTCTAGGTAAAGGTAAAGGTTCCCCTTGACAATTTTTGTCCAGTCGTGTTCGACTCTAGGGGGTGGTGCTCATCCCTGTTTCTAAGCCATAGAGCCAGAGTTTTGTCCGAAGACAATCTTCCGTGGTCACATGGCCAGTGCGACTTAGACACGGAACGCTGTTACCTTCCCACTGAAGTGGTCCCTATTTATCTACTCGCATTTGCATGCTTTCAAACCGCTAGGTTGGCGGGAGCTGGGACAAGCGACGGGCGCTCACTCCGTCACGTGGATTCGATCTTACAACTGCTTGGTCTTCTGACCCTGCAGCACAAGCTTCTGCGGTTTAGCCCACAGCGCCACCACGTCCCTCTAAGCTCCGCCTTTATGAGGGTCTTCCTACTGTGCCTGCCTTCTGAAAAATGTTTGTATTAAATAGGCTTTTTAAAGAGGACACAAGCAACCTGAAAGAACCCTGGATGTGCAGGTATTTGCTCCGAAGGAGCCCCTGTTTGCAGGGGCACATACCAAGTAACTTTTGAATATTTCCTAGCCTTTCAGTTCATTTCTCATTAGGCCTTTGCCTCAAATTAGGGATTCGTACTCAGATTTTGGTGAATTCAGCATTCACAAAATAATGCCATGCTCAGATAGCTCTGAATATATCTGAATTTGAATTTCATAGTTCTGAATAACTGTAATAATGGTTCCTAATATTCAGAGTCCCACTTATACTTACAAATTAGAAAGCCAAAGGGTTAGATTTCTGCTTAATAGAGGAAGAAGTAAAAGTAAAACCCGTTTCTAAGGCATCCTGGAGAGATTTCTTGAGAAATAGAACTTAAAGATACTCTAGGTAGTGCCAAAGACAACTGATTGGGGTTGCGATGGGTTCCCCAAAGGGCATAGGGAGGAGGTGAGAGCAAACCTGTAAATGCCTGTTTTCACTAATGAAATCTAGAAACAGGAACACAGACATCTGCATAGCTCATCTTAGATACTCTTCAGCAAATGAGGTCCCAGAGCAATTTAAAGAAAAATAAAACAAGCAATTTAAAAAAAGAGAGAGAGAGAAATATAAAAATCCAAACAAATAATCACAATAAAACATAACATTGCTGCTGAGATCTAAAACCATATTTTAAAATCCAATATAAAATACATACAGCATTATTTATGAGTATGCTATTCCTCTTAGTCAGTTCGTGATGTGCTGTGTGCCTTAAGCTGTTCTCAGATAGTTTAACTGATTCCATTCCATTTGGTTTGTTTCTGACAAATAAAAAATATAGTCTGCATTTATAGCAATTTCTTTAGTCTACCATTACAGTGTAATTTCTACACTTTCTGGAAAAAAGAAGGATCACCAGTAAATTAATTGGGACATGAATAATAAGCTGCGAAAAGTACTGCCAAAACTATGAATAAGTGAGCGGAAGTCAAAAAGAAAATCTATAAGGTGTATAATTAAGTATGTTAGAGAAAGCTTTGCACTAAACCTTTATGAGCAATATTAACATAATGGACTAGATAAATTTAGTGCCCTAATTATAGGGGGGAAACCTGCATTTGGCTTTACCTTTGAATGAACGCAATTATTTAGAACGGGTATAGCTTGGTAGTAGAGCATACACCTTAAATACTGAAAAGTTCAGGGTTCAGTCCATGATATGTCCAGATAGGGCTAGAAAAACTCCATTCTGAAATCCTGGAGAATTACTACCAGTTAGCATTGATAGTCTCGATAACCAATGGTATTCCAAAATCATCCAGCAGCTTCATATGCTCCCCATTATTGGCTTGATGTGATTCTAAACTGAATGGATCCTTGTTTTTTTTTACCAACCACTGGAACACATGTCTTTATGCAATAATGTACACATAGTCTTCAAAAATCATCAAATAAGTAAGCACTCATTGGCTAAAATCCTGTTGCTTAGCATAGTAAGTCAAACTATAGGAGGCCCATTGGATATTACAGCTCCTTTGTAAGTTACACTAATTCAAAATTCCTGTTCTAATTGCAACTTACTATAATTAAGCAAATCACAAGTAGAATAGACCCATTTTAATATCAATGGAACCTAACTCACCAAATCTCCACTCATTCATTGGGTCTGCTCTAGTGTTAGGTGGGGTCTGTGGGATTTTTAAATTTTAACTTGTAAAATTTGTAAGTTTTAACTTGTAAGAGTAGGGCTTGTATTAATGGGATAGTATATAAATCAAATCAAATCAAACAAAGAAATAAGCTACAGGATTTCAGCCAATGAAGAAACAAAATAACTCCAAGTAAATGGACATTCCTGTACAGTGGTGCCTCGCTTAACGATTGCCTCGTTAAATGATGGAACGCTTGACGATGAAGTTTTTGCGACCACAAAACAATGTTCCTATGGGGAAAATTCACTTAACGATGATCGGTTGCCTGCTTCGAGAACTGATTTTTCGCTAAACGACGATTCAGAAACAGCTGATCAGCAATTCTAAACTGGCCACCCGCTGTGCAAAATGGCTCCCCGCTGTGTTTTCAGGATGGATTCCCTGCTTTACAGGCAGCGAAAATGGCCACCCCTATGGAGGATCTTCGCTGGACGGTGAGTTTTCAGCCCATTGGAATGCATTGAACCGGTTTCAATGCATTTCAGTGGGCTTTTTCGTTTCGCAAGACGATGTTGTAAGACAGCGATTTTCGCGGAACAAATTAACATCGTCTTGCAAGGCACCACTGTATTACACAAACAATTTTATTTGCCTTAGAATAATCAGTGTGTATAAAAACCCATTTCCAACATTTTCTTTCTCTTTGCCACTTGTGGCTGGATAATTCAGTGAGTTAGATATCTGGCTGCAGAGCTAGAGATTGAGAGTCTTGTTCCCCACTGTGCATCCCAGAAGAGCCAACCTGTGAGGCCTTGTGCAACCTGCACAGTCCCAGAATGCCCCAAGAAGATAGGAATGATAAAGCACTTCTATATATTCTTTACGTAGAAAAGGTGGTCTCCCTAAGTCAGAATGGACTTGATGGCACACAATTATTATAAGAACTGCTGGATAGCTTAGTGGTTTAGACAGAGGCTGGGAGTTCAATTCCACACTCTGCCTCCTTGACAGCGGCTGGACTCTGTTCATGGTCCATAGAGCCTCTTTCACCTTTGCAGTTCTCAGATTATTTATTTATTTATTTATTTATTTATTTATTTATTCATTCATTCATTCATTCATTCATTCATTCATTCATTCATTTTCACTTGCAGCAAAATAGAAAGTTGTTTCTATTCTTAGATAGGGATTTTTAAACATATTTTTATTTTATTTTTGAATGATAGCCTCCAAAATACTACAGCAGCATGGGCACTCATAGACCATGTTGGCTGAAGTATTTTATAAGTTAGTCTATAAATATTAATATTACCCATCTGTACTCTATACCAAGTCATACCATTGGTTCAATAGCTCAGTATTTTCTGTACACATTGGCAATGGCTTTTATAGATCTCAGTTTGGAGACTTTCACCTCTGTACTTAGAAGTGAGATGGGGGTTGAATTCACAAGCATATATACAAAAAGTTTCAGGCAATTATTGCATGCAATGGAGTCTGAATCCTCTTAATCTTTTGTGGAGGAGGTCATTAGAGGGTGAAAAAGAGCTTTTCTATTGCTCCCCATTTTAATAAGAAAAATGTTGGGGTGCAGAATCACAGGAGCAGGGTTGTTGGGTCTCCCTGGGTGAATTCACTTTAGCCAACCAGATAAAAAAGAGAAGAGAAAATTGACAATAAACCCTTGTTTGGAACTTGTTAAAGCAGTTTCTTCTGTAGCTGTTTAAATCTGCAGAGGCACAGCAAAGCTACTTTAATAAGCTGGAAACACTCTGATTGCCCATTTTCTTCTCTCCCTCCTGACTCCTTTTTTGGTTAGCTAAAGGAAATGGAGATCTGCCAGGTGGTCCTTGTAACCAAGAGGGGATCACCAATTTCCTCCACTCTCTCTCTCTCTCTGTGTGTGTCTCACTCTCTCTCTTTTTGGTCTTGTGGGTCCTCGAGTGAACTACCACTTGCACTAAGCTTTTTTTTTTTTAAAAAAAGTTGGGAGACAAGAAGTGCTTGGTTGAGGGGAACTGATACCACGTTGAATGCCCCTTTTTCTTCTTATCTCCCCACCTTTAATTAAGAGGCTAGGAGAACCAGCTTCTGGTCATCTATTAGGCCATGAAGCGGCACAAGCTCAATCAACTATACTATCTGCACATGCATTCACTTTGAAAACAAGAGTAGAAACTTCAGCAGAAGGGGGGAGGAATTCTGATGTAGACCTGGGTGTTACAATCCTGGAGCATTTCCATATTATTTGCCAATGCAGTCACCCTTTTAACCACCCTCCAAATCTCATTTTTAATTTCTAAAAAAGAAACAAAAAATAAAACAAGAAGTACTGCAAACTTGTCTTCACTCCTTTCAGACTCTGAGCTGATGATTTTATCAAAGCAAGTCAGGAGGGCTGGTGAAATCTCACTCCCACTGAGATACCATCACTCCCACTGAGATACCAGTGTAAGAGCCCCATGGGAACATATATAGCTATCTAATTAAGGTTTATATTTAAAGCTATCAAACAGTCAAATCGGTTCCTAAACTACAGCAAGCTGATGATAAATTTAAAACTGGGCAAGTTGGAATGAATTATATGCTACAACCTGGAAGAGCATATATATAAATAAAAATAAAAATAAAAATAAAATCTGATCCTATTGCACAACCATAGCTTGCTTGTCTTGTGGTCCCCGTCCAGAGAAGAAGACTCAAAATTAAATCTGTGAGACTTGCGTTAGTCAGAAGAGCATTAGTCTGACTGATTTCAATATATATTTTTAAATCCAAATATTTCTGCCTGGCACCAGTGACTGACTGTTGTTGTGTTTTTTTTACAGTCATTGCTCTATACTGCATTCTGCTGAAAATGACAGTGATATGCACAAGAACTAGAAAGTGCATGAGAAGTACAGCTACATTTTCTTCACTCTGCAAAAAAAAGTCTCCATAAAAGTTGTTAGCATTTATGATTCCCTGTTTGAAGGTATATGAATCTCGAAAACTGGTGTGCTATCAGAGCAGAACTTGTCCATTCTGCTCTAATATTTTCTGCTCTGACTGGCAGCAGTGCAGCAAGATCTCGGACAAGGTTGTCTCTCCCATTACATGCTCCTGGGCTAATGCTGCTAATTGTAAATTTCATGGATCGCCTTTCAGATACAAAGCAGGAGCTCAGAAATGACTATAATCTCTGTCCATAAAATAATACAACCAAGTGGAAACGCAGATCTCTTATCCCCATTCGTAGGGGTGTGTCTGGGATTATTTGCATCTCAGAGCCTGCTATTTCTGGTTTATCTCTTTTTTATATATTTACAATCAGTTTTTGAAACAGCATCCTCAAAAATGCTATTGATCACAGTAGACTAGAATGGCAACCAACCACACAGTAGTACTCAACAGTTCTGTAACCACGAATTGCCTGTTGACAGAGCACAGCCTTAGAAAATAATTTGGACATTTGTGTAAATAGTATTGGGAGAGAATTAGCTAGAAATTTTCATAAAGAAGCGCAAAAAAGGAAACAGTGGTGCAGTTACCATCAGTGGGTGGCTGGAAAGTTCTTTAGATGATAATGTCATCCATCTGCTTAGTTATTTCTAAATATAAGCTGCTAGACATTTGCCCCCAAGTCTTGGCCTGCTGATGCCCAAGGCAGAACTAGGGGTGGGTGAAAATGATGCAGCTAAACAAGCAAAGAACAGAAAGAAGAACTCCTGAGATACCAATTTATTTGCCCTCCAGAAATCTACATAGGTCACTAATTGCTGGTGATGATAAAGGAGGAAATAACGACAATGTTAATTTCACAGTTCTGTGACTGGACTTCAAGCTGTCATTTGATATTCTGTTCGTAGGTGGCAAAAGATCCTTCTTGTGTAGTGATGTCATTACACAAGAAAAAAAGGGGAGTTACTTTGGTCCAATGAGTCACAGCCAGAGTGTGGGATTCAACGGATGAAGAATATCTGTTTGTCAGAGCATGCCAGAGAATTTCTCCCACTTATCTGTCCACATTTAATGTCCTTTGTTTTGTGACTGCTCATTGGAATGTAACAGTGGGCTTAAGGTGAACATTTTTGTGAAAGGGAACACAGGTTAACTACCTGGAATACCTGTTCCTCTTAATATTGGTTTGACCCTGAGAAAATCCCAGTTGTCACCATGAAGGCAGTTTATTTCTATGAATATCACTGTGCTGTGACTGCCATGTAGAATGTGTCTGCCCTCACTATGATAAAACAATTGTCCATGAAAAACAATACAATTCCTTTGTTTGCTCTTTGTGTCCACAGAGAAGCTTCCATTCCTTTCCTCGTGATTCCTCTCTCCCCATGCTTAAATATACCCCTAATTGCATTCATATAGTTAACATGGTATCGTGTTCCGCCCTGAAGTATATTACTTTGCCATAGTCCTGATGTAGCTGCTTATAAGTGGGCAGCTATGTATAGTATGGAAAGTGAACATCTGATCTTGTAGCTGGCCTGGTTGACCTTCCAGGAATTGTACTGCAACTCATCTTATCCCTTTCCATTGGCTTTAACGACTAGGGCTGATGGGAACTACGGTCCAACGGCATGTATATGGCCATGGACCCCCCATCCTGATTTATAAGGTTAAGAGGACAATTCATTATCTCATGCCAGTGCTACAACCTCACATTTAAGTAACTTGTATAGCATTATTTGATGGCATCGCAGTGTCTGACAGGTAAATACTGCATCAGCTTTATTTAAAGGAGATCCTTAGCCCAGTGGTATGTCAACAGAAGCTAGCTGAAGATTATAGAAAGTTGGCAGCTTCCTTAATGAACAACTTAAAGATTGCTTGGATGCTGTGGTACACTCCGAGAGGTGATTCTTTTTATAAAAAATTAATTCTCATGGCTGTGTGTGATATTGACAAGTCTGCTGCAGGAGACCTGGTAGCAATTATCTCTGTGCAAATGATCATTAGCTCCATTACCTAACTAGCTAGTACATTAGCACCAACAGTCTTTTGTGTGCATGCAACAAACATTGGGGGGGCACGCGATATGGTAGTTACACAAAGCAAATTAGAATGACCTAATCCTATAAACCAATCTAATTAAAAAGGCTTTCTACAACACAAACAGTGTAATTGCTGTACCCTTGCAATATAGTCTCTGGAATTGTACAGATACATTGATTTTACCAACAAAATGGGCTTTGTTGTGACACAAATTGGCTATGTAGAAAATGCAAACACATGACATTTTCACTGGAACTGATAATAACTATACTGAATACTTTGTGGAGGTAATCACACACAGTATTATCCTGCAATGTGAGCTCATGATGGATATACTTATAATTAGTTTGTTTTACCCCTCAATTTGCTCTAATATTTTGTTGATATACTTTCATCTCCAGTGTTCCTTCAGTGACGTTATCAGTTTATTAATATATGCTGTTTTGTAGCTCAAAGCTGGCTATAGTATGTGAAAAATCTGAGTAGTTAATGTCAAATTACAGAATATAATGATGTAGGGTTGGCCCCAAAGTTTTTGTTGTTCGAGCTAAACCAGCAAATTTTGCTCTCCTGCCAGAGTATGGCATCTGAAACCAGCCACTTTGCTCTGCTACATGGGACACAAGATCCAAGAAGGCCCCAACCGAATGGCAGAGCTGATCCCATGAGGATACAGTATTTTTGGGGGGGGGGGGGTCCAGAAGAGTCCCTTTGTTTTGGCATTCAGCTGTCAAAAGCAGCCAGCTAGATTCTCTGGAAAGTTCAAAAACATAAAAATGTTAATAGTCAAATTTTGTCTCCAGTAGGTGTATGAATACCCTTTTGTTCCTTCACATCAGCTGGAATTTCACTCTCTGATCTCCCATTCTCATCCTTCACATCAGTATTGCAGTTTTATTCAAGGAGGGGAAATGTTTATTTCTCTTGAAAAAGAAAGCTGGAAAAAAAAATCTTTAAATCCTATCTCTAGCCTTTCCATCCTTTCTCTTCCCCCCATCACAAGTGCTCCAAGCAACATAGACTTTGATAGTTTAATTAATGACTTTTGCAGTCCACTTTGGTAGAGAAAGAAATGAAAGTTTTGCTTCTTTCAAAGTAGAATAGATTGATTTTCCTTTTCATACAGACACAACAGGTGGCTCAAAAACTTTTTTAAAACACACATTAAAACAACTGCCAGAATCTTATTGGTGTTTGTGAAACATTTTTATAACTTGCCATAGCTTTTTTGCTGTTAATTAGGCACATAACCAGGCACAAAAACTAACCTTGTCAATTAGCTGCATGTTATACAACCTTTATGCAGAGACCAACAAGATTCTAGCCATTAATAACTAGAACACATATGTCAACATTTTTAAAAAAAATCCAAAGTAGCACTGAATTTAAATTAACCAAGATCAGTGTCAAATGCTTGTTTAAGAAGAATGAGGAAATGCACTTTAAAGGTGATTTACACAAATGTGATTTACACACATGCCACTAGTAACTACCCACAGTAATTTTCTGGCTACTTTTTAAACATTGCGTTTTTACCATTCCTTCCTCACACAAAATCATTTCTGTTTTTGAAAAAAAAAATCCTCTTGGAAATAGACATGGCTTCATTGTGCTCACAAGTATATTATATTTAGCAGCATTTCACTTACTGTTTCCAAGCCATTCAATAATGGCTAAAATAGGTCACTCCAGCTTCTGTGGAAATGTCCTTTGTGGACATTTTATACAAATCTTGACTTTTAGTGCTGTTGTCCTGATCCTGATTCACATTTAGCTTCAGTCATATAAATCTTTTTTTTCCTTCTCCCTCACCTCATTTTCAG
The DNA here is from genome assembly GCF_051106095.1 of Pogona vitticeps. Lineage (NCBI taxonomy): Eukaryota > Metazoa > Chordata > Lepidosauria > Squamata > Agamidae > Pogona > Pogona vitticeps. The sequence goes on along the minus strand of NC_135785.1, from coordinate 225,696,794 downwards.
TTTCTAAACTTTCAGTGAAACTGAAACATATGGAGCTTCATTACTATTGAGAAAGCAACCTGCTCACAGAAGTACATTTGATAAATGGAGTCCAAGGTTCTGCTCAAAACATTATTGCAGAATAGATCAAGTTCGTATCGGAGGTGCTGAAGTTTTTATCGCCTTTCCATTTGAAATAACAGTTCTCTTGTCACAAGGGCTTCATAATCTCAACAGAGGGAATCTTTCAGATTGACAAAATGATTTATAAAACTCCCGTCATGACTGAAGAATAGAAATGTAAATTAGAAATGTTTTCTTGAAGTGAAAATTGCTGCTGCTGAAGCCACTCTTTGATGAAGAGAAGCTGCATATTCTAAAGAGAAATGATTTAAATTCAGAAATCCCACATGTACTTTCATGGGAATAGCATTATGCTAATGAAGACTAATATCAATTCACAATCTTCACTAATTAAATTTGAGTAATGGCTCCTCACTTGAAAATATACTCAGTTTAATTTGCTGCATGACTCAGGAATTTTTTATTCTGGGAAAAACAGAACTCGCAGCATTAAAATGGTGGACATTGGCAACAACCTTCACCTCCTTTAGTAGCTATTTGAGTATCTTTAAAGAAGGATTTGAATTAGGCAAACCCATTTGTTCCTCCACTACACTTTGGAAGTATGATGGAAGATCACACATATTACTGAGCAAGAAGATATTAAAGTGCTACAGTAACTTGACTAGGGCTGAAGGACTAAGTTATAAGTAACATAGTTTTATGTAACTAGTTAGTTTTGCGAGTAACAAATATAATTATAGCCTTTTATAAATAATATAATAATATAATTAGAATGAAATATGCTTTATTGGTATAAACAGTAAAGTTTTCTAATTCCAAAAGTCACTTCCTACAGTTTTCAGGCACTGTTAAAACACTGTGTTAGAATTTTCCAAATTTTATGCTTATGCCATTCTTTTCCCAATACTATTTTTTTCCCCAAAAATCTATAGAAATTAATGGGAAGCACAAATTAGTTTTCAATTTTATAACAAGTAACAAAAACTGGTTACTTTTCAAACACTGCAGCTAGTAATGAGAATAAATTACTTTGTAAGTTTGTGTGCCCTCCTTCACACTTTACTACTTTGCTGTGACAATGAAATAAATACGAGGGCTGCAGGCCCTCGAATATTTCCTGTTAAATTGTAGAAATTTTCAAGACAATTAGAAATGTCTTTTAGGAGATAGTGCTGATACTGTATTTATCTTTACTGGTTGTCAATCACACAACATTTTCCTTTCCATCCCATGTTTGGGAAATTCTGCAGCAGCAGCTACAAGGAGTGGCTGGCCTTCCCATCAAAGAATTGAATACAGCAATTAATGTTTTTAAAAAATGAGAAGAAAGACACACATTGATACACTAGTTGTACACAATAGGCCAGCTGGCCACATGCCATGTTTTTTCTTTCTTAAAACCTTCCACTCCCAGAATCCCGACCCATAAGGCCCTGCTGCCTGTGAGTTCTGAGAGCTGTAGTCCAAAAAAGTAATATTTTTCAAGCTCTGGGCCAGCCTTGCCTCTTCAGTCTTGCGCAGAAGAACATCTGGACAAAGTGTTCCCCCGGGCAAGACATGTCCAAGTCGGCATTTGCATCCCATTATCATGAACTAGTTCAGCAGTCTAGCCTCAGATTAGGCAGGCAGGCAGGCAGATATTCTGACAGATTTCAAAGGGTCTTTCACATTGTGTGGGGATGAGAACAGTTGAAACTTAGATGACAGTCACACTTGTTTCTTGCAATCTGACTGGATTATACATCCCAAGGGCTGCGTTAAGATTAAAAAGCAAGGACATGTGAAGATGTTACTGTACATCATTTTAGCTAAGAATTATGAAAGTTTAAATTGGCTTAGCATCAAGGCAGACAACTGGGGTTAAGAAAATAGGTCAATCCAGCTGTTGTGCTGCTGTCTCCGCCCACCACCAGCAGAGGGGCATCAATGAACAAGGCTAACCTTTCCCCGTACCCTTTACATTTATCGCCTTAATTATTTTGCTTAGGCTCCATACAGTTTCACTCTGCTTGAGACAGAGCAGAAAATCCAGTGACAAAAGGCTGGCCTTCCAACGTCTTTTAGGAAATGAGCCTACTTGGATATCCTGTCGTGAAGCAGCTACTAGATGAGAGGCTGTCCCTCTGGCAGGGCTGCTTGAGAAACTGTCATATACCTTAACACTTCATGAGAGCAGTCAGCAAAACAAGCTTTTCTTGTAAGGTGCAATGAAAGAAGTCCCATGGTTGAAAAAAAAGAGCAGACTTGGAGGAACAAAGGCAGGAGGGGAGAAAGGCCTTTTAAAGATCCTGACAGGCCCATGATAGAATGACTTCTGGTGCCTTTCCCCAGTGCTACCTTGTAGAGGGGCATTGGGATTTGGGTGAATCTGAACAGGAGACAGTCTGCTACATGTTGAACCCCCCTGTGCAGTCTGGAACCATGATTTTGCCCAATTGTGTATATAGCAGAAGCTTTCCTCTTCAGACCATCTAGGTGGAGCTAAAACTCTGTTTTGGTGGTTGCTTTCACATTAAGCCTTTCTTGAATGCCTGAACAGGGCTAGTGGCAGTGAATGAGGTCCCCTCCATTTATGAGGCCTGGTGCAATTGTCCCCAGCCATGACTCTGGGGCAGAGAACAGAGTGAGGTTGCTCACATCCAGCCCCACACCCTTTCAGCTTCTTTGTTGCCATCTAGAGCAGTGTGTGTAGTCTGCTCCAGGCTTCCCGAGATAGTTCTTTTTGCTAGCCTTGGGTGCAACACAGGAGACTGTTTCAACACTGGTATTTAAGGCAGTAAGTCCGACAGTTACTCTTGTTGGCCTTTGCACATGAAGTGAGTGGACGTGGGAAAATATATCAGGCTGGACTTGAAAAAAGATTTCTTCTAGTGACAAGAGTGCAAGTGTAGTCCAGTGGATGAGCCACAGCAGGAAGGGCTAACACTGGAAGGAAGAGAGACATTAGCAAATAAGAAGTATGTTTTGAATTACTCTTTTCAGATATTTTCCAGCAGTGAACGAAGACATGATGTAATTGTATTGAGTATTCAGGGTTCTTCTGAAATGTATATTAACATTGGGGATGTGCAAGGGCTGACACTGATCAAGACTGCATGAGGAAGAAAAATGTAACCTTTTGCTCTTTGCTGTGATCTTAAGCAAAATCCTTCTTCTGAAATATGGGTTTGCACTAGATGGCCAAATTTGTCTGTTGTTCATTGGGAGGAAACTCCCTATTAGAGAATTTCAGCCTTACCATTCCATTTTTGTTGTTGCTGTTGAGAAGATCTTTGAAGCCTTGCCAACATGTTCAGAACTTGACTCCAGTGTGGTTGATACAATAAAACAGCAAGTCAGTGAGACAGCCATCTGAGGCAACAAATACAGTGGTGCCCCGTATAGCGAGGTTAATCCGTTCCGGATTAACCTTCGCTATGCAAAAACATCGCTGTACGGGCAAGGAAAGCCTATTGGAACGCATTAAACTTAGTTTAATGCGTTCCAATAAGCGTCCAAACTTACCCCTCCAGCGATGTTTTCGCGTCCGGCGGCCATTTTGGAGCCGCTGAACAGCTGATCGGCGGCTCCAAAATGGCTGCCGGACGCCCCAATCGTCGCAAAGCGAGTGCGGCGATTGGGGCAGATCCGTATAGCGATCCCCAAAAAGGGATCGCTATACGGATTCTTCGTTAAACGGTGCACTCGTTAAGCGAGGCACCACTGTAATGGGTTTCATTTGTAAGTGCTTTTGATTTCTCTGACATTAAATCTGGGAAAGCCAGTATCTTGATTTTTGTCTCAGGCAACAAAATGTTTCCAGTCCCCCCTTGTTGAACATCTAACAGGATGGGAAAGGAGATGAATTTGTACAAAAATGGATTTGAGGAAGGCTTTCTCCTGCTCACATGTCTAAAAGTAAGCTCAGTTATTCATTATTTATTTATTTGTTTGTTTGTTTGTTTGTTTGTTTATTACCCCATGCCATTTATTTATTTATTTATTTATTTATTTATTTATTTCATTTATACCCCGCCTATCTAGTCAATTGTGACCACTCTAGGCGGCTTACAACATGCATTTAAAAAAGAAACATATAACAAACCACATCACAAATAATAATTACATAAATTAAGATAGAATAAAAAAGCAGGCCACTCTGGGTGGCTAACGCCAGTAGAAACAACAATATTAAAACACAATAAAAATAAATTAATTAATACAAGCCAAATAGGATGAATTAAAGCAGATGGCAATAAAGGTGGAAAAAAAGGGTGATGGAGAGGATGACATAAAGGATGGTAAAATGGAGGCCAAGATCTTAATGCTCTGGGAAAGCCTGATTGAAGAGCCAGGTTTTCAATGTTCATTTAAACCCATCTAGCGAGGGTGCCAGGCGGATCTCAATTGGCAGGTTATTCCATAGGCGGGGGGGGGGGCACTGAGAAGGCCCGGTTTCTTGTTATTTCCCTCTGGGCCTCCTTCGGGATCAAGGTCCTCAACTGCCCTGCCTGTGAAAAATGAGTATTATGGACAGATCTGGCTGGGAGCAGGCGTTCTGATAGGTACCGAGGCCCTAAACCATTTAGGGCTTTGAATGTTATTATCATAACCTTGAAGTCGATGCGGAAATGAACTGGTAGCCAATGAGAACGGCCAGAGTGGAGGAGATGTGCTGGAATTCTTTCACCCCGGTTATTAATCTGGCCGCCAAATTTTGGACCTGTTCAAGTCTCTGCATTAACCTCATGTAGAGAGCACTGCAGTAGTCTATTCTTGAGATTACGAGGGCATGAATCAGTGTCATGAGTGCCCCCCCGTCTGGATCGGGACACAGCTGGGCAATCCTCCAAAGATGGAAATGGGCTGCCCAGACCACAGATGCCACCTGGGTGAGATCCGGGTCCAGGCAGATGCTCAAGCTGCGAACCTCACTCTTCGGGGGAAGATATAGTTAGATATAGTAGAACATGCTTCAAAAGAAACATACTGTACAGTATATCACAGAAGTGAGTACACTCCATCACATTTCATAAATATATTAGTATATCTTTTCATGTGACAACACTGAAGCAATGACACTTGGCTACAATGTAAAGTGGTGAGTATACAGCTTGTATAATAGTGTAAATATGCTGTCCCCTCAAAATAACGCAACACACAGCCATTAATTTATAAACTGCTGGCAACAAAAATGAGTAAACCCCTAAGTTACAATGTCCAAATTGGGCCCAAAGTGTCAATAATTTTGTGTGGCCACCAGTATTTTCGAGCACTGCCTTAACCCTCTTGGGCATAGAATTCACCAGAGCTTCACAGGTTGCCACTGGAGTCCTCTTCCAGTCCTCCATGACGACATCACAGAGCTGGTGGATTTTAGAGACCGTGTGCATCTCCACCTTCCATTTCAGGATGCTCCACAGATACTCAACAGGGTTTAGGTTTGAAGACATGCTTGGCCAGTCCATCACCTTTACCCTCAGCTGCTATAGCAAGGCAGTGTTTGTTTTGGAGGTGTGTTTAGGGTCGCTACCATGTTGGAATATTGCCCTGGAGCCCAGTCTCTGAAGGGCAGGGATCATGCTCTGCTTCAGTATGTCAAAATACATGTTGGCATTCATGGTTCCCTCAATGAACTGTAGCTCCCCAATGCCGGCAGCAGAAATGCAGCCCCAGACCATGACACTCCCACCACCATGTTTGACTTTAGGCACGACACATTTGTCTTTGTATTCCTCACCTGGTTGCCGCCACATACGCTTGACACCATCTAAACCAAATAAGTTTATCTTGGTCTCATCGGACCACAGGACATGGTTCCAGAAATCCATGTCCTTAGTCTGCTTGTCTGAAGCAAACTGTAGGCGGGCTTTCTTGTGCATCATCTTTAGAAGAGGCTTCCTTCTGGGACAACAGCCCTAGAGACTAATTTGATGCAGTGTGTGGTGTATGGTCTGAATACTGACAAACTGACCCCACCCCTTCAACCTCTGCAGCAATGCTGGCAGCACTCATACATCCATTTCCTAAAGCCAACCTCTGGACGTGACGCTGAGCACAGGCACTCAACTTCTTTGGCTGACTATGGTGAGGCCTGTTCTGAGTGGAACCTGTCTTGTTAAACCGCTGTATGGTCTTGGCCACTGTGCTGCACCTCAATTTCAGAGTTTTGGCAATCTTCTTATAGCCTTGGCCATCTTTATGCAACAATTGGTTTTTTCAAATCAGATAGCTCTTTACCATGAGGTACCATGTGGAACTTCCAGTGACCAGTCTGAGAGAGTGAGAGCGATAATACCTGCTCCCCCTTCACGCCTGAGACTTGTGATACTAACGGGTCTCATGACACCAGGGAGGGAAAATTGGGCCCAATTTGGGCCCAATTTGGATATTGTCACTTAAAGGTGTACTCATTTTTGTTGCCAGCGGTTTAGACATTAATGGCTGTGTGTTGCGTTATTTTGAGAGGACAGCAAATTTACACTGTTATACAAGCTGTATACTCACTCCTTTACATTGTAGCCAAGTGTCATTTCTTCAGTGTTGTCACATGAAATGATATACTAAAATATTTATGAAATGTGAGGGGGTGTACTCACTTCCGTGATGTACTGTATGCAGAACTATACAGTGGACCCTCTACTTAAGGAATTAATCTGTATTGGAATGGTGGCTGCAAGTCGAAAAGTCTGTAAGTCAAATCTCCATTGACCTACAATGCACTGAAAACCAATTAATCCCATAACCAGTGGTTTTTATTCTATTTTTATTCCATTTTGGTTTTTTTCTGGTCTGTAAGTCAATTCTCTGGCTGCAAGTTGAATCTAAATTTTGCAGCCAGAGAAGTCTGTAACTCGAAAAGTGTGTAAGTCGAGCCGTCTGTAAGTCGAGGGTCCACTGTACTGCAAATGCATCAAGGATTTACAAACACAGTGGAATGACATTTCCAAACTGTTAATCATTATTTGTGTTTTATGTGCTGTTATGTTGATTCCAACTTATGGCAACTCTCTTGTGGTTTCCAAAGTATTTACCAGTGCCACTCCCCATTGAGCTTTCATGTGAATGAACCCAGATCTGACAAACCTAGACAGTATCTTAAAAAGCAGAGACATCACCTTGACGACAAAGGTCTGCATAGTCAAAGCTATGCTTTTTCCAGTAGCGATGTATGGAAGTGAGAGCTGGACCATAAAAAAGGCTGTCCACTGAAGAATTGATGCTTTTGGGTTGTAGTGTTGGAGGAAACACTTGAGAGTCCCCTATCCGTTCTTAAGGAAATCAACCCTGAGTGCTCACTGGAAAGACAGATCCTGAAGCTGAGGCTCCAATACTTTGGCCATCTGATGAGGAGAGAAGACTCCCTGAAAAAGACCCTGATATTGGGAAAGTGTGATGTCAAGAGGAGAAGGGAACGACAGAGGATGAGATGGTTGGACAGTGTCATCAAAGCTACAAATATGAATTTGACCAAAGTCCGGGAGGCAGCGGAAGACAGGAGGGCCTGGTGTGCTCTGGTCCATGGGGTCACAAAGAGTCAGACATGACTTAACGACTAAACAACAACAAAGTAATTCCGGAAGGGTATGACTCAGTAAGAACTTTGTTCTTTAATGAATAGTTTCTCTTCACTTAAGAAAACTATTTCTATTACCCTGTTTCTTTGAAAATAAGACCTAACCTGAAAATAAGCCCTAGTATGATTTTTCAGGATGCTCATAATATAAGCCCTACCCCCAAAATAAGCCCCAATTGAGTGAAACCCCGCCCTCCACCATTGTGCAGCAACCAGAAGAAGATAACATAACTGTGTTTGAATAAATGTAGATTGTTGTACATGAAAAGAATAAAATATCACCTCAAAATAAATCCTAATGTGTTTTTTTTTTGGGGGGGGGAGAGCAAAAAGTAATATAAGACCCTGTCTTGTTTTTGGGGAAACACTGTTGGTCTCGGCAGCTGCTTCCATACAAAGTGAACAAATACAGGGTGTTGCCCCACTAGATCCTGGCATGTCTGTCATGTGTGTCAAGAAAGTAGGCAGTGTTACTCTTAATGGAAAATGTGCGCATGCAAAATTACTTTGATGCTCTGGCCACAAGCATTGTTCAAAGTTCTGGGGGAAAAGTAGTGGTTTCTCCACAGGAAGTCTACAATGCTGTTTATAGTGAGAACATTCTTTCGACTGCAGGTGATACTACCACAGTAATGTTTTAAGAGACACTTTTAACTTCAGTTGTAGTTATGTGCTATTTTAAGAAAAAAAAGATGCTATTTTAAGGCAGAACATAGACAATTGTTATCTTTATTATTTATATAGTTTTTATTACTTTCATTTATATGGTATGCTTTTCTTCTGTCCGAAGACACCCAGAATGACACATGCGATGCAAACAACTATGTAGCAAACACAGCAATCAAATAATAGAATACTTTGCAGAAATGCTAAAAATGCAAATAAAAATTTGCAACATGTTTTTTGTGTGTGAAAGAAAATGAAATTTGGGGAAAGAAAGGATAATGCACTGATTAAATGTGCATACTGGTAAATTTTAAAAAGAAAGTACAGTACAAAAATATGCTTTGTCTCTAAACGAGATATTTATTCATTATAGCTTGCATCAGCTCAGAAGACATAGCGCTCACTAGATGGGCATTTGTCCCCCTCTTTGCTGCTTTGCAGGGGCAGATGGGTTGGCTCTCTTTGTTTGGCAATTGCACAATGCACGGATCAATTTGACCCTGTTTATACCCAGGGTACCCCAACCTGTACCTTTGGAGTCCCCGTCAGGGCTTCTAGATTTTTGGCATGGGTTGGTGTGCTCTTACTTAGTCCATTTCCACCACATGCAACTGAACATGTCACTGGAAATGGACTAAAATTGAACTTTGCAACTGTAAAAGCTGCCAAGGTTCCTTCCTGTTTGAATTTCTAGTATCATGAATTGCCTTAATAAACAAGGTACTTAAGGATATTAATAAGATGAACACTGTCTCTGCTGTCTCTGGAGGGGCAAAAAAAGTGATATTATTCAAAAACTACCAGGCATAGTCAATTAAAATTATATATTAAAAAATAACTGGTGGTATTATATAAAGATACAAGTCTTAACCAAAAACCTATGTATCTGTTAAATATCAGTTCAGTATGTATGCTGTTCCTATTATTGTCGGGTTTTTGTAGCTCTGAGGGCGTGATTATTGAGATTTGCAACTGTTTATAGTACTGTGTGAAGTTTCTTGATATTGTTCCCAAAGCCCCAATGACTACGGAGACCACTGAAGTGTATTTCTTCCAGAGGCAAGATGTTTCGATTGCCAGGTCTCTGTACTTTGTTAGTTTTTCCAATTCTTTATTTTCAACTCTGGCATCCCCTGGAATTGCAATGATCTGGACATTTCTTCATTCTACCCTGCTTTCCCCAAAATAAGACCTAACCTGAAAATAAGCTCTAGTATGATTTTTCAGGATGCTTGAAATATAAGCCCTACCCCCAAAATAAGCCCTAGTTAAGTGAAACCCCACCCTCCACCATTGTGCAGCAACCTGAAGATGACATGACTGTAAAATAAAACATCCCCTGAAAATAAGCCCTAATGTGTTTTTTGGAGCAAAAATTAATATAAAACCATGTCTTATTTTCAGGGGAACACGGTATTATTACTATGTCTGGTGTGTTATGTTCAAGGTGTCTGTTTGGATCTGGAAAGCCCACAAGATCTTGACTTCCTCATTTTCTGACACCTTCTGTATCTGATGTTTCACAGGTTTTTGGAGGCCAGCAAGTTATATTTTTTGCATAATGACCAGTGCACTAACTTTGCCACTCTATCATGTATAACTTTGTAATCTGTGCAATCTTTGGACATTCACAGATGAGGTGTGACACAGTTTCATCTTTTCCTTGGCAGTGCTGATATTTGCTGTTAGCACTAACTCCTTGGATCTTAGCTTTCACCACATTGATTTGGAGTGCTTGTTCTTGTGCAGCAAAAGTCAAGCCTTCGGGTTTTTTTCTTAAGGGTCCCCAGTTTTAGCCATGCCCTTCTTGAATTATGATCATGCTTTCCATCAATATTTATCAGGTGTTGTCCATGTAGTGTTTTATTTTTTCAACTGTTTAATTTCTTTTCAAATGGTTGTTTCTTATATTGAGCCTTTGTTTCTGTTGTTTTCAAAATATTATCCATTTTTACTGCTTTCAGTAATTTTTCTCTGCCGTATTTGCAGTAATCCATGGCCTCCAATTTTTCATAGTAAATATAATCTGTCCAAATGTAATCTGTAAATACAATCTGATGCATATTCATTAGTGTCCGTGTTTTTTGATCTAATTCTTCAAATTTGTTTTGAGTCCAATATATTATTCCAACTGGGTATCTAATTACTGGAACTGACCATATGTTTATGGCTTTGATTATATTTCCCCTATTTTGATTTTAAGATTTTTCTGCTGTCTTTTCATATATTCTGTTTCTGTCAGTTCTTTAACATTTGTGTGCACAATGTTGTCTGCTTCTAGTTTTCCAATGTATTTATAATTTTCATCACTTGATAGTGATTTCATAATATTCCCATTTTTAACTCTATTCCATCTAGTTTTTGGATCTTGACATGGTGTATAGACAGAGCTGCACATTTGTCAATTCTAAGTTTCATTTGGATATATTCACTAAATATTTGCACTGTGTTTAGCAGTGATTCTATCTCTTTGGAACTTTTTGCATATAGTTTTAGGACAACCATGTATAAGAGATGATTGATTTTTCCAGCTTATTGTGAAATATGGTAGCACAATCCAGTGTTGTTTATAATTATTGACATGGGGATTAGTGAGATGTTAAACAGCAGTGGTGACAAAGAATCCCCCTGAAATATTCCTCTTTGATGCTAACTCCCCCAATTTCTGCACCATTGGTCATTAAGATGGTTTTCTATTTTTCTGTGTTTTTCTTGAGGAACTTCTGAATGTTTTTACTAATCCCAAACATTTTTAGGCAGATGTTAATCCAGTTGTGTGGCAATGACATTAGCAATTTAAAAGACTTGAAAGATTCAAAACTTAAAAAGGAAAAAGGAAAAGCCAGACTATGCATCTAGCTAACTATCTGTCCCAGTGTCCTCTGCTAGTTGAAATTACTTGCTATATGATTTTTGGTCCATGTCCAGTCATTGTCATAGTCACATTTCAAGGAGAGAACAAAAAGAGAGGCAGTTCTGTAGATCCATAGAAATAATCCTGTTTGAATGTTCTCCAAGATCATTTGCAAAGCTACGGACTCTTGGTTGAACATTTAATACTGAACCATCCCAAATTATTTTGCGTCTTGGGTTGTTCCTGGAAAAATCCATCCATGTCACTCTCTGCCCCTTGGCACAACCACCAAGATACTGTGAAAACAGCACTATCTCTGCAAATTACAAAATTGGCAGTACTTCATGCTATAGAGCCCTGGCTTCATTGCATTATTGTAGATTAGCCTTTGTCAAACAATTGATTAAAGTGGAAACCAATAGTATGAGAATTCAGAATGGATTTTTTTTTACCAGACTATCAAAATGAAGAGCTCTGAGGTACTGAAGATACGTTTTATGTGAACATACACATACTAGAGTACAGCTTGTGGAGGTTTGACTGCTTTGCTGGTTGGGGGAAAGTTTCTCTCCTAAAATTGAAACAAATAACTGAGCCATCACCTTTTCATGTAGCAGTTTAATAATGCTAAATCTCATAACTGGATTTGTAGGAAATACATGGAGATCATATTTAAATTGGCTTAGATGCTCTTTGTGTAATGTAATAATACGGAAATCATATTCATTTTACAATGAATGGAACGTTCAGGCTCTGAAAATAAAGACCGAGCTCACCCCACACAGCAATCCTATTTCTGTCTTCTTAGAACCAGCCCCCACTGAGTTCCTGCCAGGTAAATTGATAAGGTAGAAGACTTCATGTTTAATCCTGTACTTGTTTCAGCCCCAATAAGATTTTTTCAAAAAAGACTCATCAAATGTGTGAGTGTGGAGCAGGGCTGTATTAGCCACTCATCTCTTTGTTGTCAGTGCTTCCCTATGACTCTGTCCATACATTCAGGCAAACATACATTCAGGTCAACCATCTGTCAGATCTGCTTTGATTTGGATTCCTACATTGAGTAAAGAGTTGGAGTCGGTGGTGTGACAATCGCCTTCCAACTCAATGATTGTATGAGTCTATGGAAAGGTTCTTTTCAGGCATTGATTTGAATGCATTTACCTCAGGGGAAGATGGCATAAAGGGAATTATCAAGTATTTGGGACATTGATGGCTGATTAGTCCTTTATCCTTACTTTAGTCCTTACTTATCCCTTCCTGTCAAAGGAACTGGCAACAGTGTGTGTTATCCTCACTGGTTTTTATGTTCTGAATTGGAGGGACAGCTGCAGGTCACCCCCCCCAAGTTTCTTTCAACGGCTAGAGCCAAAGGCTACAAGCTCCACACTAACTCCAGTTTCCAGGTGCTACTCCTCCCCTTCCTTGGCCACCCAAGCACTTTCACTTCCTCCCAGGCACTTGGGGGCTTTTAAAAAAATTAAAAGGAGGGGAGTCAGATTTTGTACTGGGAAATGAAGCAACACAAAGCAAGCCAAGAGATTTAGGCTAGTCAAAACACTGTGGGAACTCATGGAGACTCCCTTCTTTTCATTCTTCTGCATAGATAATGGGAAAATCATCTGGATATTGGAGAGGAGCTTCCATGAAGACCAGAGCCTAATGCTGAACTTCACAAAGTACAGATTCCCCATCTGGAAGATCCCTTAGTTTCAAAAATTAGAATACTTAGCTGATGTTACTGTTTCCCTATTATTATGCAATGCTTTTTATATCTTTGAAACATCCATGAAAACTTAGCTCAAGAGAGAGAGGAGGACTTTTGCTGTCAAAACTTGCATACATCTTACATATCTTTGTGGAGAAGATAATGAAGAAGAGAACCTTAGCTCTGATCCCGTGGTTGTTATCGAAGTTACGTCTACGTCATTTCCTGTTTGCAACTACAAAAGATTTAAACTTGCAGTTTAGGTGCCCAGATGAATTCTAAAATTGGGCTACAAGAAACCAGCCTTTGGAGCCTCTGAGGTTCTCAACTCTGAAAAACAGTTTGTTTCCTGTTTCAGAAGAGGTCTCATTTTCTGCAGGAAATTGCAGAAAGTTCTGCAGGAAATTAAAAGGTACGTACCATTCCTTTGCACTGGCAGTTTTGAATGTGGTTATGTTGACAAAGTTGCCTTCCAGAGAGTTACAGATCTCACAGCAGGTTACCTCACATTGCTACATTTATTTTAGTAAATTTGTTGACTAATCATTATGATCATTTTCGTAGACTATGGCTAATTTCTAGTTCGGTGGACAGAAGCTTCCATTAATATTATTCGATAGAACTAATGTGCGTGCTATATATAGTTACCTTATGCAAGGAATTTCTGTGTTTCTCTGTACCTTTTGCTCTCTAAAAGTATGTGATCTGAATATTAAAAACCTAATTAACAGAATTTTGATTAATTGCCATTTAGGGATCCATTTCAAGAGATTCAGCCCTATCTCAGTAGGCCATGAAGGTCATCATTTTATGTTGATTTCAGATTATTAAGTCATTTAATAAATTTGCTTTTGGTAAGGGTCAGTGTTACAAAATCTTACTTACATCACAAGTACAGAGCAATGAGTAGCCTGCATAATTAAACTGTTAACTCCCCAGAGAACGTTCTAAGCACTGTGGGTGGTATACGAGCAGCACACTTTGCTTTTATTAGGGAAGAATATTTTCTTTGTATGAATCAGCATTCAGAAGCATTAAGCAGCTTCTCCTTTGTCCAGTCTGACATGGAATGAGGAGAAGATAAACTGTACCCTCTACTGGTGATCTTGTCATTCAAAGGACACTTTTCTTTAGAGGTTTAGAAGACATCCTAGTATGAAAAAGATCCTTAAACGTTTCCTGCACTATAACCTTCTGCATGTGTATTCAGACACAAGAGTGCTACTGATAAGGGTGTACAAGGCTGGAGCCTATATCCTAATTTGTTTTCACACACTAGTTGTTTCTCACATAATATACAGCATTGAACAGTATACGTACTGTACCTCATATTGTTCACTCCAAATTGCACGGGTGTCCTCAGGATGAAGGGCAATGGGAAATCCTTACGCCTATAGAATCCTGAACTTTCTTATTATTTTAATGCATGGAGTGCATTGTGGTATATACTACGCAGGCAAATATTGCTAACATACTACTGTTCACCTTTGTCTTCCACTGCATAAAAAGGCAGGTTTCTGTTCATCGTGCAGCATACCTGTCCAGCCAAATGCTAAAGCTCAGTAAAAGTCTGGTCCCTGCACTCTGTGCACTGCAATCAAGAACACTTAATATTATATTTTACCAGATTGCACATAGGAAGGTGCCCAGAACATTACTTCGGATATTTGTTAAATGCTAAGATAGTTAAATAAGAGTCCTGTCCAGATTGCTACAAGGACGATCACCCATTTAATACAGCAGGCCTAAGATGCTCCTGGTGAAATTATATTTTGGCTGTCTGCCACAGGGATAGATATATATTTTCAGAAGCAGTCCTTGGGTATCAAGTTATTTTGGATATGGCAGCTGAATTTAAGACGAATTGAGGAGCACATGTTTCAGATCACTGGAAAAATAATGAGGTTTGTTTGTCATGTGTTGTCATACAGCATTTGATTTATGGCAACCTTAACAAGAGAAGAGCCAGCATGTGTAGCCTTGGGCAAGCTGTTCAGCATCTGAAAGAATGGAACAGAAAACCACTTCTGAGTATTGTACACCTAGAAAACCCTGGAAAGGGCTACCATAGGTCAGAACTGATTTGATAGTTCCTAACATGTTCTAATGGTTTATACTTTAGTATTTGAAACATTTATACTTTCAGAGTGGTTTTACCAGTGCCATCCCCCAGTAAGTTTCCATGACTGGGTAGAGATTTGAACCTTAAGTCTTCTTAAGTCCTAATGCATCATTCTCTCTTCTACAGCACTCTAGCAGCTCCCAAAAATGATGGCAATTACCAACTTGTCCAGGGTTGAAATCAGTCACCAGAACTGTCCCAAATATTAGATTCTCTCATAAGCCTATGGTAAGGCATGCAAACAGCTAGGTGATATTAGAGCTGATGGGAAAGAAATAACTGCATGAATCTGATTATAGCTACATGATTCGTATGAAGCACAGACACCAAACAAAATGAAAGCCGCTGAGAATTAGTAATAGATTGAATGGTTATGAAGATTAGATCCTTAAGTTGTGTCTCATGAATAAGAAGCCTCCTAAAGAAGATGCTTTCAAGTAGCTGCTGATGTTAGTGAAAACAAAAAGACAGACAAAAAGTCATCAGTGAACTCCTATATTCTGTTTTTGCAGAGTCTGTAATACTTAATTTGTTTCAAGTACAGACCTGTGTTTGTTGATACCAGCCACAGAAAACTGATGTTCAGCATCAACAAGTCCATTGACATTTCTTGTTTTTCTTTTGTTGCCTTAAATCATGGCAATCATGGAATCCCTGGACAGTATCTCACAATTGATTGTGTAAAAATAGTATGCTAGAAGATTCTCATGTAGAAGACATGCAGCTGACTTAAGTACAGTTTACTAATAAGCAGGGATGTTGGCAAGTCTTTGGGTCCGATGTCCACATCCAAGTCCAAGTCTTTGGTGCCAAGTCCTGAGTCCCAAGTCCCAAGTCTGAGTTCCTATTAAAAACAAGCTTTTTTCCCCCAGAAAAAAATGCAGGGGTGGATGGGTTCTAAGTCACAAGTGAAGTCTGAATCCTTGAAAAAAAAAAGTCCGAGTCAAGTAACCGGTGTGACTTAAGTCTGACTGACAGGGAGTCCTGTAACTCACATCCCAGTCCCTGCTGATAAGTGACATAATGCAGTGCTTGGCCTTCAGTTGACATCTAGAGGGTCCAGTAAGACAACCATCTCTATCCAAACCCAAATGGGTGGAATCAAACATCTAGATAATTTGAAATTGCGCAGTTTCACATTGGTTTATTCTCAAAGTATATAGTTCTTTTCTTTCTGTTCAGCTTTTTTTTGGGTAACGAAATTAATGTGACACGGACAAATAGGTATGAGCAAAATGAAAATAAAAGTAAAAAAACCCCACACACCTTGTGGCACCTTAAAGGCTAACTTATATATATATATTAATGTGAGCTTTCTTAGACAAATCTTTTAATTCAGAGGCTGGAAGGAACAAGTGATTAATGTTCGATAGATATACAGTCACCGCGGCCCAGGAAAGTCCCTTCCAGTCCATCAAAACACAGATAGCATACAGGGTTGTTAAATTCCAACAACCAGTAGGGTGTTTTTTCCTTGCTGACGACTTTGCTAAATGAGACATTGATTCTGCATCTAGAAGCAGTGGAACGTGGTGGCATCTAGAAGCAGGCACCCACAAAAGGAAAAGACAATAACCAGTATCTTGGTCAATATTTAAAAATGTGGTGATCTGACAAGGTGATGGGTTGGCACTTTATCAGATCATCATGACATCTTTTGCAGTTGGAGCTCCATGTATGTAAATGCTAACTAGGATACTGGACTATTCTAAGGTGAGCTTGCCTCAATCCACATATGGCAAATTAACCTGTGTTAACTTTGTAACTGGTCCATTGAAAGCTAACCAAGCTTTGTTGGCATGATTGATGTCTTAGGTATCTTAATGTTTGATCTGACTCTTGGTAGCTGTGCCTTGGTCTGTAGTGCAAAGGTGCAATCTTATACTCACTTAGATCCTTTTGAACATTTTATTTTCTTCTGAGTAGATATGCACAGCATTGTGCTGTAAGTCTTCTGTCTGCTCCTATATTTCCTCTGAAGACTGTCATTAAATGCACATTTGTAGCTTCTGAATCTAACTGCATTTTCCCTCCTTTAATCACACTCATTTCCTACTTTCTGATTTGTTTAATATCCAACCTGATGAAGAGTTTTGGAGAATTTTTAAACAATTTAATGCTCAATTAAGTTCACAGGTTCAATTTCCATTGTATACATAATTCTTGGAACCTAAGCATGTTTAAATATCTGTCAGATTGCAAGTTTAAGAATTAATGAATTAAAATGCTCATTTTATATATGTATAAATGTTTTTATTGCAGAAATGGGGGATGAGTGTATCCATTGTTGGATACCTCTTGCTTTGATAACGACAGTTATGATTATTTCCTTACTGAAAAATATTTCGTACTACTTAAAAGAAAAGAAACAAAAAGGTAAGAAACACTGCAATTTTGCTCTTCCAGAAAAGTTATTCTTAGTGTCTCACTAAATGTTCCTCCATAGCATCATAAGTCAATTCATGTGATACACTTACACACATGTTAAATTACACAATGTTAAATTACAACTAATTCTCCTGCAAGGCTTAAGTATTATTGAATTAGGATGTGACTACATGGGGGGGGGGTCTGGGTTGTGTCCCTGCCAGATTTTATACAATCAGTTATTGTGTTGCAGGAATCCATGGGGCAGAGGCAGAAAGTTGTGAAAAGAGCTATCTTTGCTGAGATTGGCAATTTCCAGTGGAACGCCCCTTCATCTTTTTATATATATAAATGACATATAATTTAATAATATATAATTTATATAAAAATTAATAAATGACATAGTACTTATCTGGTACAGTGCTGTCTTTGGCAAGCAGATTTTTAAAAAATAGCAAAATTGTCTGGAGGATGGTAGGCAAGAGGTGCTCAGTTGAGGGGAGCTGATGTCGACCAGATGGGCGGGATATAATAAATGAATAAATGAATAAATGAATAAATGAATAAATGAATAAATAAATAAATAAATAAATAAATAAATAAATAAATAAATAAATAAATAAATAAATGTAGTAATGCATCCACTGACATCCCCATGACTATTCCTTTGCATCAGATTAGATGATCACACATGCCAGAAAGTCAAGAAAAGCAATGCCACCCAAATCAGAGCAGAATAAGCTATTCCTTGCCAGCAGAACTAAAAGAAGCAATTTCCCAGTGGAAAACACTGGGTTTCCTCCTCATGTGGTCAGCAGTTTTTAATTCAGTTCTACCTATGCCAAATCCAACACAAACTATGAGGTAAATAATCAATGTACTTGTCCCATAGTTTAGATGTGAAGATTTATTTCACTGAAATGTTTATCTGTATTTACATTGCTTTATTGGCATGTATTTCGTTAGGGAAAAATAATATGCATCTAAAATTTCATAGTAATAGATCAGTAATACAAAAGTAAAAGTGAAAGGTCTGTCCTGCAGTACATGTTTTGTTTGCACATGTCCATAAACTTAATTGTTGGCATGTCCAGTGAACAATGTATTCAGTGTATCACTCAGTCAGAATTATGGATCAGAAATCCAGATTTTGGACTGTAATTGCCGAAATTCTTGAACTTTGACCATACTGGTTGGGTCTCATGCAAGATAGAGTCATATCTAGAATCTAGGTTATACAGGACCATAGATTTCCCATTGCTTCTGCAGAGCACATTGGGCTAGATGACAGATATTCTGAATGAATATAAGTCAGCTTCATGTAAGAGTATTAATGGAATACGTTAGAATATTAGACCTTAGTTTGGGCATGAAGGGTGCAGTACATGACTGGAAGAAAAGGGAATAAGCTAAATGTTCACTATCCTCTTTGAACTAATGTGAGTCTGACTTAAATAACAGAGAACTGTGCTATTGAAAATATGGAAGGATAAATTTTGCAGGATGAGACAAAGCAGGAAATGCATTGGAATATGAAGAAAAAAATAATCTTTTGCTCGTCTTTTGTAAGAGGTTGACTAAGAAGACTGAATATTTATTTATTCCTGTGTCATGGTCATGTGCTCAGTATTACTTAATAATGTTAGAGGGTCTTGTTATCCTTTCAATGTATATTTTCTACACTCCGTTTGGAGATTAAATTTGGCCTCTATCTGTGCAAAATTAAAATTGCACAGATTTTCCCTGTCTTTGAAAAAAATTCTGGGCTTACAGGAAATTATTTAAACCAATGGACAGTTGCATATGAGAAAGCATCTGAATCACAACTACAACTGTGGGCTATGACTCCCCAGATCCCCCAGACAGCATTGAAACTGTAGTTTTAAAAAGTAACATTTCCAAGCTCTAGTCTGAATTAGAAGGACCCCAGTGGATCAGATCCAGAGCTCTATGAATTTAGATTATTAACATTTCTGAAATCTGGTCAGAAAACATGAGTTTTGTCTTAGATTCTGTTCACTACTGTGGCCAACCCTGTGGAGCTCAACACTGTCTTTGCTACATCCGATGGCCTGTCTGTGGAACTGTTGGGTCCCATAAATGTCATCAACCATCTTGAATAAGAAAATCACAAACAACTTCTTGGTCCTTTTGACTGACATAGTTGGGAAAATGTAATGCATTTCCTGTGACTGAGAAATCTTTATGAAAAGAGCACAAAGGAAGTGGGATGTGCATCTGGGGCAAGTTGTTAACATAATTTGTTCCCAATGTGTGAAGTAGCATCTCTGACCTGATTAGGCAGGATGTGTTATTTTGTTTTTCTTTTTTAAAATTTTGTCTTGTCTTAGCTAAAACACCCATTTTTCAAGGTTTGTTCTATTTCTTCTACGTTGTCCTACCTGAACTCCCAACAGGGAGAACAGGTGGTCAATAAAACTGCATAACCTGACCCAACTCATTTTTTTTTTGCTGCTGAAGGCAAAATACAGGATGGTTCTTTCCATTTCCTGAACAGAACAGACTGGCACTTGCGCCTAGCTGTAGAACTTGCTGATCGCAAAGGATCTTTCATTATATTGAAAGCAGTGGGAGGACACATCTCCTTGGGTTACACACAGCTCTGTGTTCTAAGACACGAATGGCTGAGAAATTCAGGAGGAACAGCGGGAGGAGCTGTTACTGCTCTTCCACACAAACACACACCAGCATTTGCTGCTTGAGGCAAGTACCTCAATCTACCCAGGGCTAGCTGAATAGATATTTGGTGGTTTTAAATCTCCTTTCCTAACCTCATGTTGTAATGCAGTGGGGTTTTTTTTTCCCAATTGCTTCCTGTTGCCATGGCCTCAAGTTGTTGGATACATTTATTATTTAAATATAAGAAGATGTTGGGCACATTTATTTATTTTTTTTACAATATTTTTTACAGTATGAATGAAAAGTATATTCTTAAAATAAAAGTCATTGCCTTTCACTAATTGGTACATGCCTACAGGGACATTTTTCTGGCCTCTATGGATTAATGGGAACTTTGCAAGAATATTTAAGATAAACTTAGTTACCTATCATTTCAAGTCAGAACACTTAATCTGTTCTCAGGGGAAAGTAATAAGGCAGGAAGGAGCATTTTTAACAATATGGCAACTTTTGATAACATAAATTACAATGCTTATTTGTTTTCAATTTTTCTAACCTTTCCCCCCAAAATATTTTCCAGGCATGAGTGTGAAGTGTGAGAACTACCAGGAACCATGGTATGATACATGTTCTCATTCTTTTGTTTGTCCTCTCATGTAAAGGATTGGTATGGGCCTTTATTTTGTGTTTATTTCCCATAGACATTTGAGGTTGGATCCTAAGGCATGCCTCTATTCACCAGTTGGCTGTGTAAAAGGGAAAGGAGGACACTGTTTAAAATGTTGGTACAATTTTCAAAGGAGAGGGGAGAAATCTAGAAAAATTACCTTGCAATCTCCCATTGGTATGCACTGCTTATGCTCTTTCCACCTACACTCATCTCAAGGGGAATCTTACAATGTGGTCCATTGTATTTACTCACACAGCTGTAAGATACAGTCGTTCATGCAAAGACTTGGCAGACAAGTCAATCTATTTTATATAACATTTTATTCTAAATATATTGTGGATTTTTGCTGCTATGTGCTGTTCAGTTGGAAATGACTTATAATGACCCTAGTAGGGTGTTTAAGGTAAGTGAGATATTTAATAACAGATTTACTTAGTTCAATTGCCCAGTGAGATTCCATGGCTAAGCAGGGATTTGAACTCAGGTCTTCTGAATCCTAGTCAATCACTCTTTCCACTATACCACGTAGGTACTGTGGATACTTTCATATGAAATGCATCCTGGGCTATTGTGTTCCTATGAATCTAAACTTGACTTTTTTTTCTTCTTTGTTTCTTCTTTCATCCTTTTTCACAGCAACAGTGAATTTTATTCTGAGGAATGTCCTGTTTATGACAATCTCAATCGCTGTCATCAAGATATACTAAGTAAGTTATATTTAAGGTTGTCCATTTATATTATTTAGGATCCTTTGGCTAAGCCACGTGCAGCTAGTGGACTGAGAAAGAGAAGCAAGCGTTCCCACACCAAGCTGTGGGAGATCTCCCCAGCCCTGCTTTGGCTCAGCGTTAAACTAAACTAAATTATTGTTTGTGCTTGTAAGGTGAAGATTTAATTCGATCTTTATTTTGAAAATGAGTAGTATATTGCAGTTTTTAGTGTCATCATGAGCACAGTTTCTTACATACAAATACCTTGAATACCCTTGCTTTTAAGTGATACAGAACATACTGACTTTACATTATCATTGTGCTCATATTTACTGTACTCACTTTAACTAGGCATTCTGGTAATAAGCCTTTCTGTACTCAGCTTGACTGACATTTGGATTATGAACATGTAGTTTGCTTCTGGAGTGTATTTAAAGTTGGAAAAACCTGTTTGAACTATACTGGCATTCCCTTTGAGAGACATGAGTATCTCCATGGTACTGTGAAATGGCAAGAGAAGGACTTTAGGATAGTCATATATGTATACCAGTGGTTCCCAATCTTGGGTAACCTAGGTGTTCTTCGACTGCAATTCCCAGAAACCTTCACCACCAGCTATGCTAGCCAGGGTTTCTGGGAGTTGCAGTCCAAGAACATCTGGGTTAACCAAGGTTGGGAACCCCTGATATATACAAATGTCCTCAATATGATACATGCATGTCTTTTTCAAATTTTCTCCTATTGTGCCACCTCATGTCTATAGCAATAAAGGTTTTTTTTAAGTACAATAAAACCTTGATGGCAGAAAATGATTCCATCAAAATATTTTTACAATGAATTGGAAATTTAAGCTTTTAGCAAGACATTAATAACATTTTAGCAGCAACTGTTTTAATTTTTTTTCTTTCAAACTATATCCAGATGAAAGTTGCTATGAACAAATGAATGCCCATGCTCAGCCTCACACATCTATCACTGAAGCACAGGTACTGTTATTAATAATTTTTATCCTTTGCATTTCTGTGATTTCCATACAGGGGAAGCATTTTTATAAGGTTTAATTTGTGTCTGAATGTTATGGAATTTTTTCCTTCCATAGATCGTTGATGAGAGGGTCTCTGGAAGTTCTAATCTTCAATCAGACCAAAAAAGGTGTATTTGTCTTAAGAAGTCTTTCATTACTGAGAATTGTTGGCACTGGATTATGTTACTGGTTCAGTAATGAAAGTCTTCCTCCTTCCGTCCTGCTGCTCCCACAGCTTCCACGTGATGAAATGGATTATTCTCAGTTAACAAGATAGTCAGACAATTCAGAAGATATAAAGGGAAATATTTTAATTACCAAAAATCTTCTCCTGTTAGTGATATCATCACCCTTCTGCAGGTGTAGTTATACCATAGGATTTCAGCCAATATATACTTGTGGTATATTTCCCCAAATAGCTCTCAGATATGAAAAGTCTCATAGGTGAAGAAAGAATCATATGTTAATCAATAATATAATTCTTTTTATAGCAGACAGCTGAGCGCCAGATGTGCTATGCTTCCCTGGATCACAGTGTGAAAAGAAAAAACAAAAACCTTCGAAAAAAGAAAAATCCTCCACCAGAAGTGGATGACCACCATACCAGAATGAGCTCGGTGCCCTCAGACACGTGTATTTATCTCAATAGTGCACAGCTGAATGCTGAAAATACACTCTCTGAAGATGCTACTCATGATGATCCCTTCAGTGTATTTGGTTTCATTCCGAGGACAAATGATGCCAGATTTTAGTAGAGACTTGGCCCACTTGTAATCGCAGTGAATGGAATGGATTATCTTCTACTAGGAAAATAACTAAATAACCATCTGTGGCTTGAACTTGGTAATTAAAAAGAAAATACTTATTTGATTGGGAAGGACTCCTGAGACCACAGCAAGAGCTGTTTGTTTGGCACTCATTATGGATGTATGTGGATGACATTTCACACAGATAAAGTCAGTCTGGTGTATAATACCGATATGTACATCTCCCTAGGTGCTCCAGAGGTGAGTGGTCACACATAGTGAATTACCAAGTCACTGTAAGACCAGGAAGATGTTAAGTGTGAGGGAAATCTTGATCAGATTTCATTCCTGATGGCACTGTTCAAAACATTCAGGGTTGGATTGAGATACAAATTTGTGATATGAACCATCTTTGGATAAATGTGTAAATATTAAGTGAATTGGTAATTAATTCATTACTGCGGTGAGCCTGTGGGCATGTCCACAAGTGTAAAACATGGTGGAGTGACACATGAATCCTTTGTCTTAAAGCTGACATTCACACATCACGGTTAGAAATGGGGGAAGAGAGAACGAAAGACTCTGGAAGATGAAACACACTATGCTCTTTACCTTAGAAATGAACTGACTGGAGGATAGCTCCCTCAAAGTTATATCTGGATTGAGGAAGCTTTGTCTATTGCACTTCTCACAAAGATGACATGGTGTAGGCAAAAATTTTAGCACATTTGTTGCTCTTCCAGTTAAGCCAGCGAGCAGCATGCCGCAGTATTCCATTATAATCAGACATTTGATTCGCAACAAGCGTGGAGATTCCCCTTAAAATGCCACTCATCATTCCAACTGGAAGTGAAAGCATGGAATCTCTCTTGGCACTAACTGGGGATAATAGCAGGGATGCCTTTCCCATTCACTTCTGGGGGAGGAAATTAAGGGTCAGTCTCTGTGGAACAGATTAGATACCCAGCCTGGAAGTTTTTCATCTTTGTTACATGCTTTTATCAAAATGAGGAGTTATAACACCCGAACAACTAGCAGTGTTGCTAACATAGGGTGTAAGCTTTGTTCATCCAGTGTGGTTGCCACATTGTACATGTAGCAATTACATACAATGTTTAAGGTTAATTAGAGAGTAAAGTAACTGTATTAGTTCATCTAATTAACACTTAGATAGCTAGCAAATTAGTGTCTAAATATGTTTCGCTTCCTGCTGGTAAGTACTGCTAGTGTCAATCTCCACCACTCAATGTCTCAATGTGTTTATAATGTCTTGTGTGCCTGAATTCTATTATTTGTAAAGAAAGGGTTATAAAATTAAACCTGCAAAGAAGACTTTGACATTCTTCAAATACTTAAAATATTATCATTGGCTTTTATGCCCATGTTTCATAATCTGTTCTAGACAATGCAATATTTCTCATTGTTCCCCACTTGGATGAACCCTCTTATTAATCCAGCCCGAGGCCTTGAATTTAAAGTCCAATGCTATAAAAAACATTTGCATAAAACAAATGTTAACCCTGTTGAAATCAATGGGTAACATCAGTGGACTGCTTAAAAAGTCTGGCTTTTTAATCTTCTTTGAATTATGATGAATAATAGCCCTGAGGTCCTAATGACTAACACAAAGGAACACCAGCATGGCTCTTTTGTTAACCTACATATGCCAAGACATTTCAATTTATGTAACAGTAAAGTGTTGGTGAAGACATGTGGTCTGATTTTGCTGCAAGAATGAACATCTAGTGCCAAAATGTCAATTGAAAGTAACTATTTCTAGTGATCAAACTGAGTACTTAAATTTTCATTAATTTATTTTTTAGCTGTAGAACTAGACAAATGCTAGCATGTGTTCATGGACCTTTAGCAGCACTCAGCATGCCGTATTTGCATACTGCCAACTGTAATTCTGAAGAAGCTGAATTTCTGAAAGTCTGCACTTGACTGAACGCAACATAAAACCCAATAGTTGTTGTGGGGTTTTCGGGCTGTTTGGCTGTGTTCTGGACATTTTTTTCCCCAATGTTTCTTCCTAATGTTTTCTTCCTAATGTGGCTGGCATCTTCAGAGGACAGAAGTTAGAACTCTGTGTTCTGGTGCAGTGTGTGGGATAGTGGAGTATTTCATCAAACCGAGAAAACAACACCGAACTGAAGAATAAAAACAGACACCCACAAATAAAATATTTCTGCCATACATCAAAGGGATCACGGATCGCATGGGGAAACTTTAAAAAAACAACAACCCCACAACCTACAAGCAGTATTCAGGCCCACCACAAAAATACAAAAAATATTATAGTCAGAACCACCTTCAGAACACGGCCAAGAAGCCCGAAAAACCCACAACAACCATTAGATCCCGGCCGTGAAAGCCTTCGCGAATACAATGTTATAGTCAGCTAAGGACAAAAGGGACCCCCTCACCAATGCAGGAGTATACAGGATACCTATATTGGGACCACAAAACACAGCATCCACACCAGAAACAAAGAACATGAAAGACACTGCAGACTAGAACAACCGGAAAAATTGGCAATAGTTGAACATGCACTGAAACAAACTGGACATGAAATTCTATTTCGAAACACAGAAGTACTGGACAACACCAGCAATCGTCATGTTAGACTACATAGGGAAGCCACTGAAATCCACAAACACCAGCAGAATTTCAACAAAAAGGACAAAAATCTAAAACTCAACAAAGCCTGGTTCCCAGCACTGAATATACAACCTGCAAAAGGTCAACGAACTCTATCCAGCCACAAGGACCAGTGATCACTGCACACAAAATACATTACTAGCTAATGACACTCATTAATCACAGTGACAGACCATCTCTCCCCCCCTTATTACAATACACTCATAACAAAAAACACCCTGAGCATCATAATCACCCAATCTCCTCAAAAGGACAAAAACTGATCCCACAGCTACAAATAGTCAACCATCCCACACACTACACCAGAATACAAGAGTTCTGACTCCTGTCCTCTGAAGATGCTTGCCACAGAGACTGGCGAAGCGTTAGGAAGAAAAACCTCAAGAACATGGCCAAACAGCCCGAAAAACCTACAAATATCAGATCCCGTCCGTGAAAGCCTTTGAGAATACATTATAACCCAATAGTTTCAAATTTTCCATTGAAAATGGAACATCAGCAAGTATTTTATTTACATACAAATGTGTTAGCAGTAAAAATAATCATATGGCTACGTCTCATCATTGCCCAGTATTAAGAAATACCTGGCATTTTATAGCAAATCAACAGAGGGAGAGATTGAAACTGAATAATTTCAGATTATTTAACCCTTGTACAATTGCAAAGGCATATGGCTAATGGCAAATAAAGAATACTGTTACTAACTCTAATACCATCTCACTGCCAATTAGAAGCAAATTGTTATGCTATTCACTTTGTGTACATAAAAAGCAACAGGACTGCAGCCACTGTTTAGACACTATGCAAATAGATTCTGACTCAACAGAATTTCTTTCTGTTAATAATGATAATCATGTGCTGTCAAAGTCAATTCTGACTTATGGCAGTCCTTTTCAGGGTTTTCCAGGTAGAGAATACTCAGAAGTAATATACCATTTCCTTCTTCAGAGGGTGCCCTGGGACTGTGCAGCTTGCCCAAGGCCAGATGGGTTGGCTCTACACACAAGAGGCATAGTGGGGAATTGAAGTCTCAACCTCTTGCTCCACAGCCAGATACCTAAACCACTGAACTATCCAATCCTGCTATGATTAACTAATACAATGATTACATGTATTTATTTACAATATTTTTAGCCGCACCATTACCGGTGGCTTCTGGGAGGCGTAAACATTAAGGCAAACATTCTTTGGATATACCATGGGAAGGCAAGAATCACTAGAAAAGAAACAAATGGTAGGAAAAGTTGAAAATGTCAGATGGCAGTAGGAAAAGAGGAAGACTGAGACTCAGATTATTCACTGAATAAAGGAAGCTGTGACCTGAGCAGAGCTGTTAACAGGATGCTATAGAGACTTCCTTCTTGTGATACCGATGTCCTCCCAAGGGCGATATTTCTCGATGCAGCTAGTTCACCCAAAATGGCAACAGGCAACCTCCTGTCTAGGGAGAGGAATCATCCCATGGGTCAGATTATAGTCAATTCCCAGGTGCTTCCTTGAACCTTACAGATACAGGAGGTGCTCTCCTGCACCTTCCTACCCTTCTCTAGTTGAGGGAGTCCTGATCCGCTGTATTCCAGGAGGGTTTTCTCGGAGCCCCGAAATATCCCAGCTGCTCTTGCTGCTCAGTCTGCTCCCCTCAAGAAATACAAGACTTTTGAAGGGTTTCCACACACATACTGTCTTCTGTCTGCACCTGAGCTAAGATTTGTAATGAGGATTTTGGTGCAAATTTTCTTTTTAAATTAGTAATATAGCCAAAGGAAACAAATATACTGTATTTCCCAGTTACTGACTGGAGATTTATTTCAGTCAGAAGCTAGAACGGTAGGATACTGTATCTGGAGGTAAACCACTGAGGTGATATACGGTAGTTATCTTTATTTATTCCACCATAGTTCTTATGCAGTTAATGATTCAAGAACTAGCACTCCAGGACTAGATGGCACTTAACAGCATTCAACACATTTTACAAAGGCCTCCACAGCATGAGTTTAGTGATTTTATTATAAAGAGATGCTACCAATCTTATATGAAACATATCATACCCATTGATTTAGATTTTACACATTGATATTTAGCAATCATTTTAGGGCACTATGAATTTAATGAAGTTCTTAGCTAATACACGGCTTGAAAGGTTAAGCTCAAAGTAGACAGACAATGATGTACTAACTTCAAGTTTTACTTAAGTTTTTTTTCCTTTCAGATGAGTAAGCCATTTCCAATGCAACTACCTACCCTCAAATTGTATACAGTAACTATCTCTGACAGAATGCAGTGTCCCTGGTACATCTTGATTGATGCAGTCTACACCTTCACATACACATTACTACTCATAGGACAACATCCTATTGCTTAGTGTGGCAAATGTAATAGGGTAGACCTATTGAATCAATGGTGTTTTGATGTATCAACTCCTCTGTAAGTTCCATTGATACAAATGGGCCTACTCTGTGACTTACTATGCTAAAGTAAGCCACCATTAGAGTATACCCATTTGAATCAACAGAATATATGGAGGAGTTGACTCACCAAATTCTCATTGATTCAATGAGCTTATTCTAGTATGACTTGCCAAACTAAGTAAAAGGATTTTGGTCTTTGTAAAATAGCTCCCCCACCAGCTTTTCTCATTAACCTATCCACTTTTCCAGGCAAGAAGCTAAGAAAGCAAGTGTTGAGAAATAGCCACAAAGTTGAAAAACACAGTCAATTAACTTAGCACTTCAGTTATTATTGTCAAATAGAAAACTCCCAGATATATTCCACTAGCTGACTAATTTCAATTAAACATCCAAACCACTACAAGTTATACAGGTTTATTAGGCAGTAATGATATACAAATGTCAACTACTACATGGACACACATTTAACATATTAAAATCAAATCTGAAATAAACAAAATAGATATTTCAAACTCTTCAAAGATATAATGCTCCGCTGATTCCAAAAGCTGAAACTCACTAAGTACCAAGTAGTATATTAAATGCATTTGAATTGCTTAGAAAATTATGTATTGAGAACAGATCTTGATTGGCCAAGCAATATACATTAGAAATAACAGAAATTATATACAGTCAATCACCATAAAGATATTTGTTCCCAATAAGAGAAGTTTAAGCTTAATGAGCTTTCAGGAAGAACCAGCAGTCTCTCTTAATAAGTCAAATATATCTTATGCCAGGAAGAAAAAAACAAACAAACAAAACTGCTTGGATTCTAGTCATGGTTCTTACTCAGCTGCTGGTAGAATATGCAATTCTCAAATGACAAAGCATACATACAATGTGTTTGGCTACATCTAAAGTCATGTGAGCATGAGTTTCTGTTCACAGAACAGAGTGCTCTCAGCATTCCTTTCCCTCTGAGCTTCTTGTATACTTAAAGTAGAAGTAGAAGGCTCTTTCCAAACATTGCTGGACTGCAGATCCCATCATCTCTAGCTGTAACAGCCAATAGTCCAACAATTTGAAGGGCCAAATTCACCCATCTGGCACCCCTTGTGGATCTGGTGGGTTGCAGCAGTAATGGGAGTTGATGAAAATTATTTTCCCATGTCCATTCATGGTAAAATCACCTTTCCCCTTAAAAATCATGTATTTCTCCATATCCTTTCAAGAATGATTCTTTACTGCTTTTGTACACAAGTTCTTCCATACTATCATTTTTGTTTCTTGCTCTCCCATCATTATAGCTGAGATTTCTGGAAGTCCTGGAAAAGAAAAGAGAACCTTATTTGTAAGAAATAAATATTGGAAACCGTTGAAATCACAATTTTGAGTGGAATGCAAGCATCTAAAACTGCATTGTCAACAAACAATATTTTTCATCTGAAAACGAAGACTTTTTTTACTCCCTCAAAGGAAAGCCCCCCAAAACAATCATCTTTCACTAAGATTCTCCAGCTCTATACGTAATTAACACATCAGTGCAGCACTGGAAAGATCTCCATACAGAAAATGCATTATGTATCAAAGTACAATAAACATACAAGTGTAACATAAACATGACTAATGTTAAACCATTACTGATTCAACAAGATGTAAAATTATAATCCCAGACCTCTTTAACAGCTGGAGCTGGAGCAAAAGACTGCTACATTTATTTATTTTATTTATTTATTTAATTTATATCCCACCCATCTGGTATATCATACCACTCTGTCATGTAATTGATTACAGGAGCTTTGTCTCTTAGTAATGGCACAATTTTAGCAGCGATGGAGAGCATTGACCATATCTAGAAGCTGTTTTTATCTGTCTGTCAAAGGATGAAGTGCTTTATCTACATAAAGTAGCTCTTTAGTAATTCTTTAATCATATACACAAGTTATCTGACTTTCTGCTGTTTGAACACTTCCTCAGCTTACAAACAAACATGCTGGCAGTCATTTTCCTTACAAAAAACAACAACACTGAGGCAGACGGAGAAAGTATTACTCTTTCTTGCCAATATTTGTATCTTCCCATTAGCTTTTTCCAGAAACACGTGCTTTTGGGCAGGCAACAAGTTCTAACCTTGTCTAAACTCATCAGCATGATTTTGTATGATGCAGAACATATTTACACGTTCATGTAATATTATGAAACGTAACTGCACATTCCTTCCTGAATTAATTTGGAATAAGGCAAAGCAACATCTGTCTTAACTAGAGATGGGCATGACTGAGAAAAAAAATGCTGATTTGATTTCAAGGTTGATAAATCAGAAATGCACAATTTTTCTGATAAAAAAATCAATTTGTCAATTCTTCAGAAAAATTGTTAATTGACAAATCAGTTTGTCAATTCAGTTTTGACTTTAAAATCTTATAACCCCCCCAGCACCCAGAGACACCAAATTCAGAGAGAGAGAGAGAGAGAGAGAGAGAGAGAGAGAGAGAGAGAGAGAGAGAGAGAGAGAGAGGGATGTGAATTGCATGGATAGTATCATCTGACCACTTCCATATATTATGTCAAATACTATACAGTGGTGCCTCGCATAGCGACGTTAATCCGTGCAGTAAAAATAGCTGCAAAGCGATTTTGTTGATATGCAATTTTAAAAAGCCCACAGAAACACATTAAAACCTATTTAATGCATTCCTATGGGCTAAAAACTCACCTTAAAGCGAAGATCTTCTATACGGCAGCCATTTTCGCTGCCTCTAAAGTGAGGAATCAGCACGAAAATATAGCGGGCCCGACGTTTTGTTTACCCAGTGGCCATTTTGGAACCACCGATCAGCTGTTAAAAATCATCGCTTTGCGATGATTGGTAAGCGAAACAGCGAACCGATCATCGCAAAGCAAAAAAATCCCATAGGTAACATCGCAAAGCGATCACTTTTGCAATCACAAAAAGTTAATCGGTATGCGGTTTTGTCGCTAAACGGAGCGCCCGTTAAGCGAGGCACCACTGTAGAGCTGGAAGGGACCCTATGAATCACTAAGCCCAGCCCTGTCAAGAAAGCAAACTGGGGAACTGAACTTCCAACTTCTGACTCTACAGCCAGATACCTAAGCCACATGTTTGCTTCTGTGAATTCTAAAAGGAATTATGTCAAACTCTGTGGGGCAGCAATGGGGAACGTACAGCCCACCAGGCTTCCACAGATGGCCTATGTTCTCTTCCCTCAGGCCAGGCTCTCTCATCGCTTAAAATCTGGCACTGCAAAGACTGGTTTAATCCTCAACTGTTGGACTGCTCTATTTTTTAAATAATAAAGTTCCAGTAAGTCACATGAAATTCAATGAACATAAAATGAAAAAAATGACCCCCTACCCATTTGTGTCAAAAACATTTTAAAACAAGCCTCAGCATTAAGTCCCAGTGAAGACAAAATTGATAGTCCTAATAAACATGTCATCATTGTAGCTAATAGGGATCCATGAAAATTGTTTTCTCTTCCCCCATACAATTCCACAGAGAAAGATAATAAAGGGAAATTCAGAGAGAATTCAAGTGCCACTTACTTTGTTGTAGTTTTGTGATTTTCCTAGAGAGATACAACTATATAAACAATTGTCATCTACATCTGCAATCCTGGATTCTGTGAAGAGATTAGATATGACAAATATGCTGTATATCATTTTAAGAACTTTGGACGCAAAAAGAACTGGACTACCTCACAGAGGACACAATACAAAGAACACAAAGAATCTGCACATGAAAGGGTGATTAAGTAAAAATAAATTAAAATTATTTAAAATAAAAATTGTGTATCCTCAAGAACTCATGAGAAGACTCCCTGGAAAAGACCTTGATGTTGGGAAAGTGTGAAGGCAAGAGGAGAAGGGGGACGACAGAGGATGAGATGGTTGGACAGTGTCATCAAAACTACCAACATGAATCTGACCAAACTCCGGGAGGCAGTGGAAGACAAGGAGGGCCAGGCGTGCTCTGGTCTATGGGGTCACGAAGAGTCAGACACGACTTAACAACTAAGCAACAACATCCCTCAGAACTGTAACTATGGCAGGGCAATTGGGGCTTTACCCCAAGGGACCAAAATCTAGAGGGTGCCAAATTTAGAGGTGAGTTTACTAGAGTGCCAGAAAAACAAACTACATCTTCCAAAACTATTCAGTTCTAGTGTCTGAGTTCTTTCCTTGTTTAAGACAAAGCCACAACAGCATTGCGTCAAACGAGAAAGTTTACACTTTCAATAAATAAATAAATAAATAAATAAATGGGGAGGCAGGAAAAGGACATCATTATCAGACAATAAAGACTTGTGCAGTTGTTGCATATGAATCTAATACCCAAGAAGGAGATGCCACATTGTGGGATAGCCTCATTCTTCCCAAATAAAGGGAAGGGGCCTCAGGTGCAGTGAGATAGGTGATGCTTCTTGCCCTACCACCTGAAATTGCTAGCTACAGCCCAATGTATCCTTTAAAGAAGCATTAAGAAGAAATGAAAGTATTCAGGTCTATAACTAATCACTTTTAAACCTGCATCCATGGCTACCCGGGTATTTAAAGCCTAGTTTTTATGTGAAGAACTAAGATGGAAAATAATTGACCTGGGGATCAATTGCTAAAATGACACATCTGAACTATGTTATCAGTTTATTAAGTCAAGACACTGTGTTTCCCCAGGGTCTTATACTGTATTACTTTTTGCTCCAAAAAACATCAGGGCTTATTTTCAAGGGATGTTTTCTTTTTTTCAAGTACAACAATCTACATTTATTAAAAAACAGTCATATCATCTTCTGGTTGTTGCACAATGGTGGAGGGTGGGGTTTCACTTAACTAGGGCTTATTTTTGGGGTAGGGCTTATATTACGAGCATCATGAAAAATCATACTAGCAGGGGGCAATTTCCAGTGGTTTAAAAGATCTTTTTTCTTTGTCTTGATTTGTCTGATTCATAAGTACTCTGTTTAATTACATGGAAGCCATAGGATAGATGAAATCTTTAATTACCAAAAATCTCCACCACCAGGTGAGGGTATTGGCAGGGGGTAATTTTCAGCAGTTAAAAACTGGACAAGAAGGTGGACAAGCTGTAAGAAGGAAAAAGTCTTGCATCGCCCCTGCCAGTGACAATGTCACCCTTCCAAATTTATTACTTAAACAGAATTTCAGCTTAAAAGGTAGAGCCCTACCTTTCATGTCAGTTCTTGAAGCAGTCAGAAAGTTGTTGCTTGAGGAAAAAGAAAACCCAGAATTCTGAAAATTAAATATTCACACATTAAAAGATGCAGTTTTACAATATGTATTACTATCTCTGAGGATTTTCATTGTCAACAAACTCTTATTCCCTTTTTCTGAAACTGCATTTGCTTTAGAGTTGCAGTAAATACATATATAGATCTTCCAGAAGATTGGGAAATACATACATTAAATGAAAACAACTATTTCTTTTTTCTTTCTACTATACATGCTGCTAAATTCTGTCCAGATTCCTGGCTGCAAGTCAAATTCTTCGTTCAAGTACTGCTAACCAAATACTTATACTGTTCTACAGTATTTGTTTTCACAAATATGGGGGGGAAAGCAATGGAAACAAACATTAACTGGCATGCCAATTAGAAAGTCTTCTAGCCCATTACCATGACTGTTTGGAAGTTAAGTTTACTTGGAAAGAAGACCCACTGGGTTTAGTCAAACTTATTTCCAGGTAGGTTTGCACAGAACTAACCTTGTTAATTCATGTCATGTTGTTGAAGGATACTATCAACTACTTAAAAAAATTACAGGCTGAAATACTTTTTACACAAGCCACTCATTTACTTACCACATCTGAGGGCCAATTATTTATGTTAGGAGTGTACGATGTGAAAGTCTTATCTGTTTTCTGAAGGTTTATGCTTTTCCAGGAAGGCATTTTCTGACATATTCTGTAAGAGTTCTCGGGTATATTTTTCAATCTTTTTATGGGTGAAGGCTGAAAGTCTTCCTTGCTGAAGTTTGCTGCTCTTTTAGTTCTGGCAACTGCAGGTACAGTTCTTAAAGGAGAATTAACTAAGGCATTTACAGTTTCAGACATATGTACTCCCTCATATTTCTTTTTTAGGTTTGCTGCTCTTAGAAATATAGGGATTTTTGGAAATCCTTCGGAACACAATTTTTGGTATATACTTTCAAATGCATCATTAGGTCTCTCATTAAATTTTGAAGATGTGCTAAAACCAGATGTGTGCAGTTCTGCAGACTTCCTAGGGCTTTTGCAAATATTTGAAAACTTAAATGATTTCTGCAACTTTGGAGAACACAATTCTTTATACATTTTTTCAAATGCATCTTCACAACTCTGGTGAACATTGGCAGGTCTTCGATTGACTGGAAGGGATGAAAATGAATGTCTTCGCTGAAGTGAAACAGCTGCACTGAGCATTTTAATTTCTGAATTTCCCAGTAATCTAATTGACATTTTAACTGGAGAAGACTCGTTCTTTTGCAAATAAGATTTCATGCTACTATTCAAGGACAAGCTTAAACGTGACGTAGTATTGAATGTCATAGTGCTTATTTCCTCAGGATTGTCTTCTGTTGTTACATTACATTTTTCTGAATCCATAGTGCAATCTGTAGGACAGCACTTTTCAGAAGTCTGACCCTTTCTTACAAAGTCTGTAGGTAAACAAATGCACATTGGGGTTTGGACCAGAAAAGTTTCTCCTGTAGAAACGCCACTAGGAATAATGGTGGTTTTCATACCACCTTGTCTGACTTTCTCAGTATATGAAGTATCTTCTGCCATGCCACAAGAGTCTATTTCCATGCTATCTGGAATACAGCATATGGAAGATAGTGTTCTAGTTATATTGTTCGCTGAACACTGATGCTTGCCATTATCAAAAAAACTACTACTTCCATCCACTAACAAGGGCAATTTATGCCTCTTCTGATCCTCTTTTTTAGTTGTCAAGCTAGACTTCGATTTTAAAAGTCTATACTTCCTTATTCTCTCTGTAGTAGTATTAAGCTTTGTTTTTTTTGGATGCCAATACCCATATTTGTACCGTTTGATTAATGAACTGGAAGAGGCTTTGTGCAACAGTTTACTAAGTGCCTTCACCATCCCTGGATACAAGTCTGCTATTGTGACATTATTCCAAGAACAATGCTCATCTGCAGACTCATACATTTCCAGAAAACTACTGAAGCCATTTTCATTGCCACCCCAAAGAGCGCTGCTTTCCAATTCAACACTGGCTGAATTTGATGCTACAGAGATGGGTAACTGCAGAGAAAGTGTAGTTGGTGGTTCATTTGTAGATGGCACTCGTTTCCCAAGGACATCGGGATCACCTCCTAGGCCAAATAAAAGGGACATATAGTATTTTGCACTTCATATTTTTACTATATTATTAATAACATTAACTGAAATGAGAAAGCAGTAACTATTATCTGTTTTTTGGTTACTTAGGTTCTCATTTGTGAAACAAGATATCTTCTGTTTCAAGAGGCCACTTTCTTGATTATATCTGGATAAAATTTAGCAGCGTTAACATAAATTTCACCTTACAGTAAGAAAGCAAATACCTGATATTATTTAATAGTTTAACATTTTCTAAAATATCTTTGTTCTAATCCAAAAACTTCAGCATAGTCCAGTGAGGCAAAAGTAACTCCGGCACTTGTCTACTTTTCCATTCACTTTGATGCTAAATGCATCCCCACACAGGTAATTAACATGAAAGGTTAAAACCTTCTCCAGTGACGAAGAAACTCAGCTTAAGCATGTTATGTATATATGTGCACAAAAACACAGAGTTTCTGAATCAGACAAACTATTTATAGATATTCAAAAGCATTTTGTTCCAGTTATCTAATAACTTAACAAAATCAAACTATGGAGACATTAAAATAAAGCATATGAAGCTACAAAGGAAGTAGTAGTTTGAAATCTTCATCCCAATTATTCTAAAAATTAAACGTTATTAGAAATCTCATTTTTCTCATAGGTTCACCATCACTGCTCTAGGGACAAAGCTGGAGTACCTCTTTCAGTTCAAGACCTTATTCAATTACAGAAATGCTCTGAGGTGCAAATTTTAGTGAGTTCATAAAGAAACTGGTGGGACCAAAAATACTGGCATATGTTAGCTGAAAGGTTTTACTATCAGTAATTAAGCTACAGGAGAACCAGTCCATTGAGAACCAGAAAAATCCTATACAAAAGTTGGAAAACCACTAATGGTGGAATTATGTGGATGGGGGTATGACCTTTGGGGAAACCCAGAAGGCTGAACTGAGAACCAAGGAATACCAGATTATGTCCCAGTACTTAAGTCCTACTCCACTGTACTTCTTAGCAAAACATATGTGACTTGTTATACTCACGTATTGAGGAATTATCATCTAACTCTTGCAAAGGAGACCACTGGTGAGCATTTCTTGCTCTTGTTCCTGTAATCTAAGCCCAAATCCCCAAACAAAACACTGTAAATAACTGCAGGAAAACATTAGCATTCACTCATGAAGAAGTTTAATTTAATTTGAAATACATATCCTATTTATATA
The DNA here is from genome assembly GCF_051106095.1 of Pogona vitticeps. Lineage (NCBI taxonomy): Eukaryota > Metazoa > Chordata > Lepidosauria > Squamata > Agamidae > Pogona > Pogona vitticeps. The sequence goes on along the minus strand of NC_135785.1, from coordinate 225,660,044 downwards.
ACTTCATATTCAATTGGATGAGTGTTAAAATAGTATAGTTCTTAGCTAATATGCTAAGACTTAAGTATTAGTGAATGGCATTCCCATTTAAATCAAACCAAATTGTTTGATTTAAACTGTTTGGGGATGAATCAAACTGGATTTCATGAATTCAGTGTAGTAATTGGAATTCCTCCTGAGGAGCTCCTGTGACCATCCTTATTATAATAAAGGGACATGGTTTGAGCAGTCATTTCAAATGCATACACAGCTAGCACACCATCTAAATAAATAAATAAATAGCTGAAAATCTATATACTGGGGGTATATAGACTGAAACTGTGCAATAAACACACAAAAATCTGGACAAGTGTGAGTAGCTGTTAGAAGAGAATTTAATAGCATCACTGAACAGTTGTGTTACCGTAAGCACTTCAGGAACAGAGTTGGTACCATCATCCAACAACATGTCCATTTGAACTCTGTATTTATTCTTCACTGGTGTCTCAGAATAGCATATAAGAGGAATATTCTCCTTTTATTAAACAAAGAAAATTAAAGTGAAATAAATTTAGCTATTTGTAGCAAATAAAGACTAAATGCAGATGAAGTTAGTTGTGCACAGCTCCCATTGAATCAATGAGACTTTACTTAGACGTGATTAACTTTTTACACTGTTTTCAGTGGGATGCAAACTGAAAGAGCTAACGCCTTATTCAGGTGTTATGCCTAACACTATGGAGACGTTTAAATGGATGGTGTGACAGACAGTCCAAATGTCACGCCTGTCCATCATGTTAGAACCCTGATGTGGGAGCCAATGATAGGACAGGAGGACAGAACCAAGGAGGAAGGGGGGAAAAGGAGGACAGTTGGAATTAGTTAGGGTGGACAGTTAGGAAAAGCTGGGACAGGGGAAGAGTTAGAGAGAAGAAGGATAGGGATATATAGAGGGATAGACAGACAGGGAAGATAGGATTTAAAAGACAATACTTGGAAAGTTAATCTGTGACAGAACTGAAAGTGAAAGTTATAAGAATTAAATAAACAGTTACACCGTACTTGAAAATGAATATAAATGAACCAACATATGTATAAAGCAAAAGAAGTTTAATGAATTGCAACTACAATACCATCCATGATTATCTTTGTGTGTTTCACCTGTTAATCTTTAAATAAACATTGTTATATTTGACATCAGTGATTCTGTGTTCATAATTGGTAACTAAGGAAGTAATCCTCTGGTAGTAGCGTAATTAGGGAGAAAAGGAACAGTCATACACGAAGGCAAATCTGTCTGTTAGGGAAAACAGAAAGCTGGGGTTGTGTGACAGATGGTAATGTCACATACAAGCATGCAGACTCTGCCTGCATGTCCCCCTCAAACAATAAAGACCTTAATACATTTAATGTCCTACCAGATACATCCTACATTCTCAAATGCTCAAGCTGTGGGAGCCAAATACACAAGTATGCTGAAGTATTACCTTGATATGTATATTTTCCAAATGTCTTTTAATAGAAGCCAACTTAGCACTGCTTTTGTGATCTGCAACTGAAAGTTAGAATATATTTCAATCTGAATTACTAACACCTACAGATGCCAGTCATTTCTTATGTAAGACTGTTCCTGATATTTTTATTAGCAATTTTACTTTTATGGCAAAACAGCCCTCTAAAAGAACCCAAGGCAATGCTTTTTATGTAACACAATTCTCTCTCTATTTGTTTATTTGGCACATATAAAATCACACCAGTACTTGCATGATGTGAACCTCATATGTGGATGAAAAGCAAGTAACTTGTTTAACAAGACTTATGTTAGAATTAGCACTACAGCTCCTTCTTCTCTAAAAGAAGATCTAAAAATGCTTGTGGAGGGTAGTTGTCATGATTATATAACATGCAGAAAAGCTCTGAGATAACGCTTTAAAAAAATAAAGGATGCCAAGTATATCATTTTGTTCTTTGAGTCAGCAAAATAAGGGCCAGTCATGTTCTATTCAGTCAGAAGCTAGATTTAAGATACACTGGTGTCTCACATGACAACGTTAATTTGTTCCAGCGAAATTGCTGTAGAACGAAAACGTCGTTATGCGATTTTTAAAAGCCCATAGAAGCGCATTAAAACCAGATTAATGCGTTCCTAAGGGATTCAAACTCACCGTCCAGCCAAGATCCTCCAAAGCACAGCCATTTTCGCTGCCTGTGCAGCGAGGAATCCGTGCGAAAACACAGCAGGCGGCCATTTTGTTTACCTGGCAGCCATTTTGAAACCGCCAATCAGCTGTTAAAAAATCATCACTTTGTGATGATCGGTTCCCAAAGCAGGAACCGCTGTTAGCCACCTAGAGTGGTCTTAACCGATCAGATAGGCGGGATATAAATAAAATAAATAAATAAAGCGAAATTCCCCCATAGGGAACATTGTTTTGTGATCGCAAAAACATCAACGTCAAGTGATTTTGTCGTCAAACTGAGCACCCATCTTGTGGGGCACCACTGTATTTTAAATAACAATAATGAGCAAAGAAGGGGCTATAATATGCCAACATGTGAGAACTGGACAAATGATGGGGAGAGGTGTCTGATATGGCACCTGAGTTGTTGACCCTAGAAAACTCCCTCGGTCTAGCCCTATGAGTGCCACTACCTAACTATCTCATCTAAACAAGACTTCTCAAGAGTTGTTTAATCAATAAAAATGGAATATGTGAAAGGAAAAGAGAAGTAAGATTTTCCAGTTACATTTTTATATGCCACTACATTATAAGCTGGCATGTGGTACACAGTAATTCTGTCAAAAATACATGTTTGAAGACTTTATACGATAATGGAAGGAAGCTTGGGGAGGTATAAATTATGGGGGGTGCGGAGAAAGAGGGAGAAGTTTTATTTGATAAGATCAGTTTAATAACTTAAACCTGCATTTGACCTGCCCCTCATACTACACCCATTGCCAAAACTGCGAAGATCAATGCTACAGACCTCTTGAGTTGCATATTTTGTTTTGTGCTTCTTTATCTGCATCAAGCTGATTAGTTCCCAAGGAGTCTGTGAATTGTTCTTCCTCAAATGACTTTTAGGAATCAAACAAACAAACAAAACACCAAATACTAGATTAGATAAATTTGGATTACAAATATACTGTGAATTTCGTTGTATGGTATACTGTGTATATACTTACAATGACAATAAATTATATTATTATTATTATTATTATACTTACAGCCAAAGAAACCAGACTATGTTATTTTATGAAGAAAAAGTATTTCTATTTTTTTCTCAAACCATAGTCCTTATTTATTTACCACCCCTTTAGTGGAAACACTACTCTGGGTAGTTTACAAGAACCTTGCATAACTTCATATAACAATACAATCAACAAGGCATTCACTGATATAGATCTGAAAGCCACACAAAAATAAAAAATAAAAAGGAAAAAAAGGAAAAATTTAAATTAATTAACAGCATGTGGGGGGATAAGTTAGTGAAAGCTGATTTGTATAATTCTGTTTTCACTAATTTCCTTGATGTCAGGGGGAAAGAAGCCTGGCGTACCTCAAGTCAATGCTTATTACAAAGATTGGGGGTCACCATCAAGAAGGCCCAATTCCTTGCTGTCACCTTTTTAGCCTCTTCTCAATATACCCATTTTTAGCAACATGGATTACTTACGTCAGTAAATAAATAATAATTTATTTAGTATTTATAAATACTAGATAAATAAATACTAATTTATTTATCCAGAGAAATCTGTCCATCCATGTCATTAATCTTATCTTTTACAATACATATCAACAGACTTATAAAAGCATAGTGCATATGTTACACCCACAGAAGCATGATAATGCCACTTGCAGGAAAGATCTGCGGTAATTAAAGACTTGCTCTTCCTGTCCTGGGGCTTGCACACAATGAAACAAATTACATGTTGAGTTGGACAAGCAACAGGACAGAAGTGCAATCATGAGACTTAACCTTCCTCATCTTTCTCTTCTCCTTATGAATGGCTAAAGATGAGGAACAGAAGATTAATAGTTGCAGAGACAGAATAATTGCCTTGTTTCTTGTGTTTAGTCTTCTTTTCTGCTCCCAAAGAACAGGTAAATATTAACTTGCCAAGCAAATCAAGAAAGGAAGGAAGTCCTTCTGTAGGGGTGAGCTTACTAAAACTGGCCGCAACAAAGAAATTGGACTGGGGGAGTAAGCTGTCTATGACTCCTTAGTAAACTGCCTTTCCAAGTCCTGCTTATACAAATATCATCCCAACAGACAAAGAGAATGGAGTTACTAAAGCCAAGACTTAGTAATAAACACGTCATCCTGGGCACATAATAGGCTATCAACAATGTGTTGGGTAATTTTAATCAGTCATTTTGTTGTTTGTTTTTATTTGTCTAGATGGAATAACAGAAAAATTGAATTATAGCCATGTCCTTCTACTCATCTCTCTAGCTCTCTTTTTTCTTTAATAAGCCACTTTTCTCCTGATAAGGGCACCCAAGGTTTTACAAGGTATAAACCCTCAAAAGGTTTGTAGAAGGGTTAATGAATGAACTGTTTCAGCAACAGTGCTTCAATCTAAGTTGCCATGAAGCATTATTCAAAAGTATGACTATGTTTGTAACCTCCCAAAATATTTCTAGATTTTGAACTTGGAAGAAGTAATATTACCCAACAAATGAAAATAAAGGAAAGCATTCACAATATTATGTATTTTTAATACCTGGTATGATGTATCTGTACATTCAGTGCTTGATTCTTCTCCCCAAGCCCTTGGCCCTAGAAATTATACAAGATTGTTACTGAAATGTCACCTGCATAAAATTTTGTTAGACATGTATGGTATTACAACATATATAGGTTGTTGTCTTATATGATACTAATATGGGAAGACACAAGTGGTAAATCAGGAACATCGTTAAGGTAGGTGCTGAATCTGTTCACTAATACTGTACTACTGAACCCAATCACTGATAACTGAATAAAATAATAAAGAGCAGTCTCGTTTCCCAATAGTTATCAATAAAGAAACACAATAGTCCTAAGTCAACTCTTCTCCTTTCACAAAACAAAAGCAGTCATTTCACTTCTAGCTGCAGTGGTTTGCTAACTTGTTTGTCTTCTTGTTTTTCTAACAAAGGTGGCATTTCATATGCAATGCCTGAAGTAAATTGCAACTAAAGTAGGCCCAAATTAGGCTTTACCAAATCCCCACCAATTTGATGGGCCTACTCTAGTTGCAACTTAGTACCGGATTTCGGTTAGCAAATAATATACATATAGACTGAGTCTGGAGAGAAGGTTGGGCATAGTTATGTGACAAAGATGATTCTTGTACAGGAAACTTCTAAGGCCTCTAATTAATGGATTGTCACAGCTGAACCAGGAAAGTGGTGTAGTATCTGAACATAACCGAGACAGAATCAGATAGCAACTTCCTATCTGAAATGGATTTAGCAACCCACCCATTAGGTTTATATTTTCTGATAGGGACTACACTGGATCCTAAGTTTTAGAACCTGGCTCAATCTTTTAACTTACAGGGCTGTAAACACTTTCCACTTGACCTTTTACATCCTGACCAACAAAAACAAGTTCATATTGATATGGTATTAAAATCACTTTTAGGCCACTCTTAAGAATGGAGTGTTCCCAAAGCAGCAATACCGAGAAAGACATGGAGAAGTCTCTCCAAAATCCACAAGAACATTTTCCACCATGACCTAAGACAGAAGTGGAAGATAATATATTACAACACTGTGCCAGAAAGGAAAACAGAAAATGAGATATGTATTTTCACCTCTATTTGCCTAGTTTCACTCTTTTAATTATGTGAAGATTTAATTCTAGCTGCCTTGTACATAAACATTTCAGAAAGAGCTCTATGCAAATGTGCAAAGCACAACCCACTCTGTTAGTTGTGCCTAGAAAATATTACAACTTAAGTACATAACAATGGAATAACCATAAAAAGACTGCAATATAGCATCCCTTTCAAATGCATCTTGTATGTTTTCTGTGTCAACTTCTGCTTGTGTAAGAACAAATTATTGAAGATTTTAATGTATTTGTATATACAGTACAATAACTGAAATACTACTAGCATTCCTTTCTTTTCAATGCCTCAGCTAGGATCTTTTCCCAAATGTCATAGAAAGGAAGGTTTTATACACAATGTAATGTTAGAATAGTGCTACAAAGCAAGTTGCAAGGTTAACATTAAGTCTGTAATTTAAGAAGACTTGGTGGACTTTCACTTGAACAAGTGAATTCCATTCAGCCACACTACTCACGTATTTTTCATAACATTTATGCTTTGCAAAACCAAATGAAAATTAAAATATAATATATTGCTAAAGAGAACGTACCATCAGATGTATTGTATGTCAGTGATTTGATAGAGACAATCAGATCATCATCAAAAGGAAAATTATACTAGTTTCAAAAAGAGACAGAGACAGACCATTATTACAAAATAACTTATTGCAACAACTTCAAATACAAAGAAATCATCCAGAGGCAGTATGAAATGTTGATTACACTGAGATTAAAACTTCAAGATGCTAATCTATAGGAATTTAATCAGAACAAGGGCATGTCCAATTTGAAAGTTGCTTTCCTGTCCCACATAGTAATGGTCTGCATTACCCAGAACCAAACAATATGTTACTCAGGAGAGCTGTGACTGGAATTGTCAATTTATTTACAGCCGCACTGGCAGCATTCATCAGATCTGGTAAAAGTACTGAGGGTGGTACTATATAAATCAGCATGCTATTTTCTTCAGACTTCCCCACTCACTTGCACATTCTTTTAACTATAAGATAAACAGTGGCTGATGAAAAATACTCTTCCATTAATTATGTATTCTGAAGACACTGTCCTCTGCTATCTTTCATTCATGACAATCTCATAAGCATACATTTTTAGAATGAAAGCTCATCTTATTTGTAACTTTCTAGTGATCTGGAAAGGGCACTGCTCAACCTCATAACGTATTGCTATCTATGGCTTATACTGCAATTTCCTTTGGAATAGTAATGTCAGAATATACTGTATACATGTGTAAGCTGGCCATTTGCAACTGACAACTGTACATGACAATCTTTTCTAAAACTTTGAGAAGTTGATATGGCAGAATTCTGAAGCTACCAACTTGTGTTTCAGGATACAGGCAAAGACCGACTCCTCCCCAGCAAAAGAAAGAAAAAAAGTGAACAGACACTTATATCACTCTCAAGATTTCCACAGATATTCCCCAAAAAGGTGTCCAATTCTAATGGAGCACCCCTCCTAGAAACAAAACAAAAAAAATGCCTTCCACTGAGTCAGACCATGGATCTGTCTAGCACAGCATTATGAAATCCGCCTGGCAACACCCATCCAGGCAGGATGGATGATGCCCTTTCCAAGCCCCGATCTCTAGCCCTTACTAATACTTCGCAGCTCCATCCCTAGGGGTAGTAATGATATGATTTATACAAATGTTCACGGGACCTTCAGAAAATATAATTCTCTGTGCAATTAAACCTGAAGGTCGCAAAACGCAGGCGCTCAACAGCACCGCTAATGCAACCCTCTCCCCTTCCAGTCAGGACGGAAAGATGCCTATAAAGACCGCCTTCAGCAGCCAGAGATTTCGCCGTCCCTGAATGCCTCAGTCAGAGGAAACTCCGGTTTCCTCTTAAGCAAAAGGCACCGGGAGCCTCCAAGAAGGAAGCGGGCCAAGGAGGAATATAACCTGTGAGGTGGTCAAAGCCACGGGAGACCCCGAAAGAAGGAAGACAAGGCCAGGCGCTTCCTTCGGGGGCCTAAATTGAGGCCTTGTAACCCCTCCCCGGCCCTCCTTGCTCGGTCCCACCCGGGGCTCACCTTCTCCACGATGCTGCTCATGGCGGAGGCGAAATGGCGGCTACTCCGCCTCAGTCTTCGGTCCATGGAGCTGTCGCCGTCCTCGCACGTTCCTCGGAAGGGGCTCCCGGGAGGAACCGCCCGCCCCTCCATTTTCGTGCCTCGCCTCAGCTTCTCACGCCTCCCATCTCACCCGTTGCCTTGGTTTGTTCTGTGCTCCCCCACCTAAAGGGAGGCATTGGTTGTGCCCATTCACGCGACATCGGAGGAAAAAAAAAGGCCTCTCCAACTTCCTCGCCCAATTCAAATTCAGCGCTCTTCCAATCTCCCAGCGGCTTCGTTGGCGTTCCACACTCCGATAGGCGGATGCCCACGTCGCTTTACGTAAACCGTCCAATCAGCTGCAGAGAACGGACTGCTCGATTGGCCGGCTGCGACTAAAACCCTATTCCCGCCTTGATTAGCTTCTGAGGTCTATATTTTAAACGGGTTCTTAAGGGACATCCAGGAAGCAGAAGGGAAATGTTGGGCGCGATGGGTGTGTGTGTGTGTTAAAGTAGCCTAGCATTTCCACGCGAATGAATTTCTGTTGGGGGGGGGGTAAATCAAGGGAGTGGTGTCATGGGTCTCAGGTCCCAGGTCCAGAGATGGACTTGGGAAAGAATGGGGAGAAAGGGTAGTGGGCTGTTTTGTTAACACTTTTGTTAAGTATTAGTGTTAAGTATTCAGTGTTACTTTGCTGAGGGGCAATAAAATGAGGGACTTTTTTTTCTTTGAAAAAGCAAATTAATTTATCAGGAAATAGTAAACAAGTGTTGTTGTTGTTTAGTTGTTAAGTCGTGTCCGACTCTTCCTGACCCCACGCACCAGAGCAGGCCAGGCCCTCCTGTCTTCCACTGCCTCCCAAATAGTGGCCATTACTGTCTCCCAAATATACTTTATGTTTGTCAAATTCATGTTGGTTGCTTTTGGACAACATCCAACCATCTCAACAAGTACTGTAGTAATATTCTTTTGCCATGCTAAAATTAAATTTTCTGGAACATGTACCATCATAGATAATTTGCAACTTTTCACATTCTGCCTTTCCTCTTAACAAGTTTAAGAGACTGATTCTGCTGTTTTGATGGCTTTTCTCCACTGGAACCTCACAACAAACCTGTGAGGTAGGCAGACTGGGGAATGGAAGAAAGGCGAAAGAAGGGATGTCTGCCAATACATACTGTTTCCTGGCGTGAACCAGAAATCTCACACTGCTATGCCATACTGGGGCAGCAAGAGACTTGCCTTTCTTTTGGTGTATGTTTTTATGGAGTCAGCTTGATCAAATCACGAAGTTTCTTATAGGAGTCTGCTTTAAAGAGCCTTGGGAAACATTATTACTTATTTGTGGGTTTATATAAACAAATGCATTTTGAAAAGCAGAGACATCACCTTGCCAACAAAAGGCCGAATAGTCAAAGCTATGGTTTTTCCTCTAGTGTTGTATGGAAATGAGAGCTGGACCATAAAGAAAGCTGACCGCCAAAGAATTGATGCCTTTGAATTGTGCTGGAGGAGGCTCTTGAGAGTCCCCTGGACTGCAAGGACAACAAACCTATCCATTCTAAAGGAAATCAAACCTGAGTGCTCACTCAGTTTTGTCGGCAAGGTGATGTCTCTGCTTTTTAAGCTGCTGTCTAGGTTTGTCATCACTTTCCTCCCAAGAAGCAGACGTCTTTTAATTTCGTGGCTGCTGTCACCATCTGCAGTGATCATGGAGCCCAAGGAAGCACTGTAAAATCTCTCCCTGCCTCCATATCTTCCCCTTCTATTTGCCATGAGGTGATGGGACCAGTGGCCATGATCTTAGTTTTTCTTTATGTTGAGCTTCATACCATTTTTGCGCTCTCCTCTTTCACTCTCATTAAGAGGTTCTTTAATTCCTCCTGACTTTCTGCCATCAGAGTGGTATCATCTGCATATCGGAGGTTGTTGAGATTTCTTCCTGCAGTGTTAATTCTGGCTTGGGATTCCTCCAGTCCGGCCTTTCGCATGATGTAGCCTGCATATAAGTTAAATAAGCACGGAGACAATATACAGCCTTGTCCTACTCCTTTCCCAATGTTGAACCAATCAGTTGTTCCATATCCAGTTCTAACTGTTGTTTCCTGTCCCACATATAGATCTCTCTTGACATATACAGTGGTGCCTCGCTTAGCGATGTTAATTGGTTAAAAAAAAAACATCGCTATGGGAAAACATCGCTAAGCGAAACACCATTTCCCATAAGAATGCATTGAAAACTGGATAATCAGTTCCAATGGGAATGGATTACTGTCCTGAAGTGAAAATCGCCATAGGAAACATTGCTAAGCGAAACGCGGTTTCCCCCATTGAAATGCATTGAATAGGTTTCAATGCATTTCAATGGTTTTGACAGGTCCGTTTTTGCTATTTTTAAAGTGTCTTAAAATGTTCAAAAACTGTTTAAAATGCTTGGAATCATTAGTGCACCCCGTAAAACCTTTGCAAACTTAATTTGGCTTTGTTCTGAGTCTTCGTTAATTTTTGGTGAATTTTTTCTCCCCCCTTTGAAATGCATTGAACTGTAGGTTTGACAGCTGTCAATGCATTCTGAAATTCATACAAAAAGAATAAACAACAAAAAATGTCTAAATTAAAATTAATTAAGAGCTTTTGCTTTATTCTGTACAATTCTGTTTCCACCAGTTTCTTAAATATCAGGAAGGAAGGAGCCTGGCGTATCTCAGTTGGAAGCTTATTCCCAAGACTGGGGGCTACCACTTAAAAGGCCTGATTCCTTGTTGCCTTTTGCCAGAGTGTAGATTATTACTTATTTAATAGCCATATTAATCTGCTCTTTATCAAAATAAATTATTATTAATCTAATCCTTTACAACACATATGTTCCTGAAACAGATATATAAAAGCATTGGCCAAAATCATAGCGAGTTATATCCACTAGAGCAGGTGAAGCCAGTAACTGATTTCTGAGGGAGATGTTCCATTTTTTCTCCCCCCTTTGTGCTAAACCGTAAGGGCTTATAGGTCATAACCAGTGCTTTGAATTGAGCATGGAAACTGACAGGAAGCCAATGAAGGCAAGCCAATGTACTGATATTGTGGAGCACCTTTTTCTGAAACATCTGTCTTGTTCTATTATAATAGGCCTTCCAGTGCTCAATAGGGATTTTTCTCATGCATATTTCAGAATTATGCGGACTGAAACTGATTACTACTGTTAAAGTTTTTTATTAATTGTATTGCGTGGGTGTCTTGTTGATATTTGGTTGTATTGATTTGTCATTTGTACATATCTTGTAAGCTGCTCTGTATATCAAAGGATAAATGTTGGGGTATAAATATCGAGCACGGCTGTTAATGATGGGACATTTTACAGGTCATCCATCCACAGGGTTGCGGTAAGTGAGGAGCAACTTGATGGTACATAAGAAGAAATAAATATTTTTGCAAATAAAGGTCATAAAGAAGTGAACAATCTTGCAAATTCATCGGTGTTTTTCATCAGGACAAAGATTAAGTACGTAAAAACAAAAGGGCAGGGGGGCAGAAATGTGACAGAATGGGGAGAAAGTTTCTGCCTGTCAAAATAATATCTTTGCAACCTCGTGTCATGTCGAACCCTGAGCCAAGAGTGCTACACCTGGCCTGATATTTGAACTGTTTGCCTTAACCCCATGTTTTATACCATCTTTGCCTGGTGAAAAGTTCTGCAGAATGTCAAAATTCTTTGTATTTGTAACCTTTAAGTGTTCTAGTGAAGATATTGACCAATCTCAAACTTTGTTCATTAAAACTGGTGTTTGAACTAGCAATGGACCAAAGAATTAAACCTGAAGCAGATTTGAACCCTATTTTTTGAATGTTTCTTTCCTTTATTTACATGGAATACAGAGGTGAGAAACAATATTACTCTTCTGTGCCTTGATTAAGCCACATCAAATTAGATAAAAGCCTGCAATTAGGGTGTTTTCTTGGTAATCTACTGGAGTCAGAGTATTAAACAGCTCAGTCACTAATAATAAGAAAATATATTTAAAGAGTTAATCACTATTGTTAAGTGATTCCAGAGTACCATAGTGAGCTCTTTGAAGTTTTATTAGAAGGTCAGAACATGAAAGAAGATTAGGGCATGCAATAAGCATAACAACAGTGTTCTTTGTAGGTAACCTGTTAATCTTTCCTCTTTACTTTGTATTTTTTTAGCCTTGTAAGTAAGCCCATCAAAGTTACTAGTGTGTCATTACTTTACTAGCTCATGCTTGCATGCCATCTTCAGAAGAAGGGAAACAAACTAGGAAACCTAAAAAGCGGGGAAAAGAAAAATGTTCTGCAAAGCAGGCTGGTAGAGAGGGAAGGTGGGAGCCATCCATCACTCCGTAGGTAGCCTTCTTGTTTTCCATCCTAGCCACAGAAGTTTCTGTTTCTGCACGGCAAGCACAAAAACAAACCAGTTTTAAAGAGGAAAGAGACAGTGTGGAATTCTTTGTACCTATTATTTATTTATTTATTATTTAATTTATATGCCGCCCACACTACCCAAAAGTCTCTGGGCGGCTATGGTGATGATGACTTGATAAAAGCTGTCTTTAGATAAGCAAAAGCCAGGCTGGGATGGGGTGGGGATGGTGGAACTTTTGGAGGCTTCGCAGAACCTCAGCTGCTTCTTAAAACCTTTGAAACAATTCTTTCCTTTTCTGGTAGATGTGGTTAATGGTTATCCGAAAACAAGGTTTCTGGCTCTTTCTTCTGGCTATTCATACAGTTGGAATAGAATTGAACTCATGTAGTTTGTCAAGCAATGCCATGGCTTGGAGGTGCTTCTAGATCAGGGGTCTCAAACATGCGGCCCGGGGGCCATTTGCAGCATGATAGTTTGTGGCCCCCGCCTTGCCTGCCCCCGAAGCGCTCACACATCCTCTGCTGTCAAGAGTAAAAAAAAAAAAGCCTCGCCTCACTCGCCGGCTCTCCCAAGACAGCGCCTCTTGCACCCTCCATCCGGAACTGCAGCCTGCCAGCCAGCCCACCTGTCTGCCGGCTGGCAGGCTGCACTTCTGGATGGAAGGGGCAAGAGACACCGTCTTAGGGGAGAGCCGGCAAGCGAGGCCCACTGCCAGCCCTTTTCTCTGAGTGCCCGAGCCACCGCCAAGCGATGCCTGAGAGTGGAGCTCGCTCCTGGCCCCTCCTTGAAGAGCGCCTCCAAGTCGCCAACAGCAGCTGCCGCCGCCGCTTCCAGGGAAGCTGCTCTCTGGCTCTCTTTCTCTCTCGGCACCCCCAGCACCAGCCCGGCCAGCGGCCGCCTCAGCACCCGGCAGTGCTTCCTCCTCTTCCTCCTGCTTCAGCCGCCTTGGCTCTGGAGGCTGCCTAGGCTTGGCTCGCAAATTTTGCTCCTCTGTTGTGGTGGGGGCAGTTGCTGCTGCTGAATGCACCTTTTTTTGGAGGGGAGGCCCTCAGAGGAAGGTTGCCAGACCTCCGTGTGTGTTTGTGTGTGTGCATGCACGCGCACCTATGGCCCCCCCAGGTCTGTTTAATTTTGCGGCTACCAGTGGGGGCTTTTCTCCTTTGGCAAGGTGAATTCTGTGAGGGGTTTTTAAAATTTTATGTTGTGCCCTCCTCCCCCCCCCGGCTAGGACGTCGCTGGCACACCTTCCTCCGCTTCTTCGTCCTGCTGCTGCTTTGGTGGTAGTGAAGAAGGAGCTGGAGGGGGTCGTGGCCAGCGACGAGGACTCGCATGCCCCTCCCCCTCCTCCTCAGAGCCCCAGGCGGGCTAAGGAAATTCCTGGGTGGCTTCCTCAGGCTCCTGCTCCGCTTGGCGGAAAATCTGATGCGGCCCAGCCTTACCCAGACTCTGCACTGGCCCCCAGGTAAATTGAGTTTGAGACCCCTGTTCTAGATGAAGCTTTTCCTGTACCCTGACATAGTCACAGAATTTTGAGATGGGGGTATCTCAAGATCTGGTTCTCAATCTTTGATCCTCCAGATATTTCGGACTTCATCTTCTAGGACTGCTGACCATTGGCTATGCTGACTGTGACATCTGAGAGTTGAAATTAAAAACATCTCTAGTGGCAAGGTAGATGACCATGTCTTGCATTCATAACCTTTGAATGTTTTTCCTCCACTTTTTTTGTCTTCATGTCAGAAAATAACAGAGGGTCAGAAGAGCTCCATAGATAAGAACTCCCAAGTTTGGTATCTGGCTGAGGAGAAAGAGTTGGAAGGTAATTGAAGGCAGGTAATTATTATTCATCTGGAAGGATATTTGGATACAAGAATGAAAAATGAGGGCATATTCATTGACAGTTAGCTGAAGCGGAGACCCATCCTGTGTTTTGTGAATGTATGTAAACAGCTTGTAACGGGTGCAGGGTGCTAGCCTACCATGAACATCGTAGGGTGAAGTGCTCTCCTATGTGGACCACAATGTGCCCCTCCATAATTCATGACTAAAAATAATGTGGGTTTTTTTGGTGGTAAAGACCAGAAGGGATTGTGAAGAGCTCCAGAAGGATCTATCCAAACTGGGAGAATGGGCGGCAAAATAGCCAATGTAAATGCGTTTCAGTATATGAAAAGTAATTTTTCACATGTGGGCAAAAATCAAAACTTTATTTATTAGCTGGTAGGTTCTGAGCTGTCTATGATGGATCAGGAAAGAGATCTTGGTGTGCTGGTGAACAGCTCGATGAAAGTGGCAACCCAGTGTGCAGCGGCAGAACAGAAGGCCAATTCTGTTCTAGGTATCATTACAAAGGGGATTGAAAATAAGCAGCTAACATTATGATGCTATTGTACAAAACAATGGTAAAGCCACACCTGGGGTATTGTGTACGGTTCTAGTTGCCACAGCTCAAAAAAGACATAGTGGAACTGGAAAAGGTGCGGAAGAGAGTGACTAAAATGATGACTGGGCTTTCCTTATGAGGAAAGGCGACAGCATTTGGAGCTCTTTAATCTAGAGAAAAGGCACCTGGGGGCGGGAACATGATTGAGATATATGAAATTATGCAGGCGAGGGATAAAGTGAATAGAGGGAAGCTCTTTTCCCTCATACAATACTAGAACCAGGGGACATCTACTCAAATTGAGTGTTGGGAGAGTGAGAACAGACAAAACAAAATATTTATTTATCCAGCAGGTTGTTAGTCTGTGGAACTCCTTGCCACAGAATGTGGTGATGGCATGTGGCCTAGATGCCTTTAAAAGGGAATTGGACAGATTTCTGGAGGAAAAGTCCATTGCCGGTTAGAAGCCATGACGGAGATGTATAATCTCCAGACTTAAAAGGAAGGTATCTCAAAAGGCCAGATGCAGGGAAGGGGTATCAGGAGACAGGGATCTAGTTGTCTCATGTGCTCCCAGAGGCATCTGGTGGGGCCACTGGGATATACAGGAAGTTGGACTAGATGGGCCCTTGGCCTGACCCAGCATGGCTCTTCTTAGGTTCTTAATGCCTACATGAGATTTTTCGTTATTAAAACATAATTAGAGAATAGTACATTTATTTTTCACACAGTTAAAGTTTATAACAACAAGGAAGTTAATGGATTACGAAACAGAATGCTGAATGAGTGTTCTACGGCTGTCAGTGCTATCTTTCTCTCCAAATTAATTGCTTTTCAATTTGTGCCAAACAAAATAATATTAAAAAACAATGCAAAGAAAAATAAAAGATGTAGTCTGAAAGCAATACTAAAAAATAAGCTACAGATACAGTATCAATGCATTAAAGGCTTCTCAGAAGAACCACACATAACCTTGGCTGTATAGCTGGGGCCTTGAGTGATTTTTTTGTTGTTGGTTTCTAATAGATTGCTACTGTGGGCCCCAGTGTGACCCAGAGCACATGCTTCCATTGGCTTTACCAAGAAAGGACCCATTAAAATCTTACATATCTTTGCTTGGAAGTAAGCTCTACTGGCCAGAATCTTACTGCTTTTCACTATGTGCAGAAAAGAAATTGCAAAATCCGCAGTAACTGACCTCATCAATTACCTGTAATTAGGCATGTCAGCTTCTATGGACAGTAAAAAACAGTAGGATTCTGGCTGTTGTGTGCAATGGAACTGGTGGGTATGGATAAGATTGCAGGATCAGCTGAGTATTTATTTAGTCTTAGCATTTAGTATCACTTCTCACAAAGGCATTTAATTCTGTCAGTGCTGGTTGGAAGCAACTCTGCTGAAAACATCGGAGGATCTCTGCAGAAAATGGGAGAAATGTTCCTACTTCAACTTACTGTGCTCTAAAAATTAATATAAAAATATTATTCAGTGGTGAATTTGGGGCCAGTCAGTAAGCAGTATTCCTGGCACCATCTCTGTTAACTATATGGCACCAGATGATGACTTGTTTGGGATACCAAGTGAAAGTTATTTTTTTACCCGTTTAGGAGTGTTAGTTTTGACAAATGAATTTATCTCACTTTCACATCTGCTGTTATATCAAATTGCTGCTGATTAAAGACTTCCTATTTGTCTCAATTTATGCAAGCTGTATGTGCCCTGAAATTAAAAATGGAAGTTTTTAATCAATGGCAATCTACCACTGATGATGATATTATTCCCATTGTGCAGGCAGAAGCTATTCTGCAGGATTCTGGCTGCTATATTGAATAAATCATTATTAGTACTGTATCATTAGTAGGATACATATGTAAAAAGTGATGTATCCATACTCTGTACTTAAAATAACTTAGTAATTAAATAAGAACAAACCCTCCATCAAATGTATCATTTTTTTCTTTTCTCCTCCACTGTTCAGTTCTATACCTTTATAGAAATTTTGTAGAAATCCAAAAACAATATATTTTCATTTTATTTAAATCACTTAAACCAGTAACAGAAATGGTGCTAGTCTGGATTGTTTTGCAAATCATAACATAATATTTGAATAACAAAATAATTTTGAAAACCCCATGCTGTTTTCTTGTAGCAACTGCTCCCAAGCAATCTCTGAGTGTTCCTATAGAAGAGGCATTATGACTGTACACCCTCCACTTACTTCATTCCTTTGGTAACCATCTTTTCCTAATTACTTGGATGTAGCATATTTCATATGCTGTTACACATACATAGTTAACTGAATCTTTAACAAAATAACTATTGAAGTGTTTAGACTGCTGTCTTTTTTATTCCTCAAATTTCACAATATATGAGGAAAAACAGCTTGCAGAGACACATCCATCTCTCAGCTACATAGAGTAATATTCAGGTATTAATAGGCATTTTAAGTATGGTTTCATCTTGAGATATTGGTAACAGGACTGCAAGCTTCTTCAGGATTTGTGCTTCAGTATGGAAACCCTTAGTTCTGGTATTGTCAATCCAGAATTAGGGGTTTCTCTATTGAAGATCAAGGATCTTTCATCATACAACCTGTATATTTAAGCATGGACGATTCTCTGTAGATATTAGGAAGAGAGACATGTTTGTTTTCTGCATTGTGCTTAAGCCAAAGATTGCTTTAACAACACCTGTGGTCATTCCAACCAAATCTACCCCAAACCTTCCATTTCCTTGCCAACCTGGGAAAATAGTTCAGATGAAAGGGACATGTGGTACTTCAAGATTTGTAGGAAAGAGTTTACCAGTAGAAAACGTTACCCAGGTTTCCTCTAGGATTTTCAGACAGGAACATACAGTATATGAACACTGTAACTGAAGTAAAATTTACACATGTTTCGTCCAACTGCAAAGTATGATTGATTAGGAATTTATACTTACAATAAAAATAATCTTTTTTGCTGTTAACAGTGGGGAGAGGGGATTGTCTGATCTGGCTATCTTTTGAATCAGATTAATATAAATTTATTTTAGATTGGAATTAATGTTTGATCACTAAAGCCAGTGTTTTGAAATGTCTTCTCTGAAGTTTTAATTATTTTCCCCAAATGGTGTCACTCCATGACAAATGCAAAGCTTCTCTGAAAAGGTTAAGCCCATTAAAAAAGCACATTACTGTAATTTTTTTTAAAATGGTGGGAGAATATTTGAAACATCAAAGTCATATATTAAGTAACAGATGTAATAATAATACCAAAGTGGTAAACAGCTTCTCCAAGTGGATGTTTATCTTTGGAGCCATAAGCTGATTGAGGTGTTTCCCAGATAATCCATTCCTATTTTAAGCACTGATTAGTGCAAATGTTAAGTTAATGCAAACCATGCTTCATCCTTAATTGATCTAGAAGGAAGCCAATCCTATCAAGTGGTTTATCACCACATTGTAACTTCCAAGTTAAAAGACCATGACTTAAAAGGAGCAGTTTATTAGCTCTGTGTCTTCTTGAGAGGTCCATTGCAAAAATAATACATTGCAAAGAAACTGATAGACTGTGTTTATTTGTATTAGTCTAAATGGCAGCTTCTGTGATGAACAAAGAAACAGTTTTCTGCTCTTCTTGTCGCTGCCACGTCCACGAAAAAGGAAAAACAACAGAGAAACAAGTCTGAAGTGGCTATCCCTCTTGGAGCTTATGTTTTGAACAATGGATGGGTAACATGACATTCTGTGTTGATAATTAATAGGTTTCTTGCATTGTTCTTGTTACCACAAGTCCTTTTCGCAAGGTGAAAGTCTCAGACACTGTGTCTTCTCCCACTTTGTATAACTTTCAGTACATTGGAAAGGTCAAAGCTCTTTGAAATGACTTCCAGAAGAGTTTCATCACTTTCTATTCCACTAATGAACTCTTCTAATGACAGTTCCCCTAGAACAAATGCATAAAGATTCAGGAATCAGTGCAAGTATCTACAGGCAAATGGTTTCAAACCATCATACTAGCTGACTTCCAAACTCTTCAATGAAAGATATGATTCCCAGAATTAGGGAAAATACTATTCGATCACAGGGATGTTTATATTCCCATGGTAAAAGCAGTGTAAAATTTCAAGGGGATGTTTAGTTACCAAATAGACCACATCCTTCATATTCCGAATGATATCTTTCTTTGCCGCCACATTGAAATAGTATGTGCAGGGTGGAGTGGGCTGTGAGGTGGCATGGGTCACACTGTAGCATAAGAGACTATGTGTGCTTGCCAAGTTTCTGCTTTAGATGACATTCATGAGAAGTCTCCTTATAGAGAGTTAGATCAGCATAAACCAGGTGTAATTTCTTGAGGGGAAAATATACTTACTTTCAAATAAATTAAAATGTGTGGCTAGCTTTCTGAGGAATTACTACCAGAATGCATTTTAAAATTCCTCAAATAAACCTGAGTGACAATGCAGTATAATGGATAAAGTGATGGACTAGGATCCTAGAGACCTGGATTCAAATCATGCTGAGTCATGGAAACTGACTGAGGGTGGCATTGGTGGACCAATGATATAGATCTTACGTACCTCAAAAACTCTTATACATTGGAAGTCACTTGTTTTTCTTTCGTAAGAGAAAGGGAGTTCATTAGAAGACTTATAAGATCTTACCATCATTATTTACATCTATCTTCTGGAACACCATGTTTGCAAATTCTTCTGGGGTCATATCTTGGTTCCCATTGATAGTTTGAATTGCCTAAAGAAATAACAACACAAACGTGTTAAGTTGCCTTCATATTCTATATGTAAATGTGCCAGTCAGTGGATTTTTTTTCCAGCAGGGGTGGGCGTGGAGAGTCAAAATGAGTTTTAGCAAAATCTCCAATAATGAGAAATGGAAATTAAATTAATCTAAGAGTTTGAAGGATTATAGATCTAATTTGCATATCATTGAAGGCCGTATCAGTCCATGAGATTTATTCTGAAGTGGCTACATTTTTATCATGCCCTAGAGAATTTGATCTTTTAGGATGTGTGCAATGTTCTCTATTACTTAAAGTTAGGATTATCTTATAAAGGTTTATGTACACGAGGAGATGCTTTAGCAACTTTTCTGATCACAAATAAAATTATGTTCATTTTAATCCTCCTAATGAAATGAACATTTTAAGTTAAATACAACAGACTGAAAATATCTTTGGCTGAGAGTGAAATAGAAAAGAGCATTTTCAAAACAGGATTACATTCTCTACATTGTAGGTGTTACTTTTGCACTACAGATGGTAAGCATTGTGTCAAATCACCCACATGGTAAACCAGCATATTAGGAAGAAGACTGCTGTGAAATAGTACCATCATACCAGAATATGTGTTTTACGCACATTATCTAAATGCATAGTCTCTTCCAAAAGGCCTAGATTAAAAGGCTTCCTCTTCTATAAATAAGCCCTGGCAGATTTATTAAGTGGCTGCAGTAACAGCACTGGGCAGTTAAGTCTAGCCATCCTTTCAGTTTCCCAAAGTGCCCCAGAATGATGCTAGGTGAGGAGCATAGTGGGAAATTTAAAGGGTGGCAGAGATGCAACAACCTGGCATTCCTTGGTGTTCTGTGAGACGCGAGGCGAGAGTGTAAAGGCTCTTGCCGGAGTGTCGTCCTGCCTCAAAAAGAAACGAGAGGCACAGACAAACCTGCCTGCACCATCCATTGAGACCAAATAGCGGGGAGTTGATACCTGGGAATTGGAGCGGGAACTGTTAAAGATGACAGTAGCCACCCAGATGGGATGATTTGGCGGGAAAAGGAGAAAGGGGGAGGCCCATCGTAGAGACAAGAATGGGAGATATAAAAGGAGAGGTAGACTTAATACTGGGGGGGGGGGCTGGGAAATGATGTGGGAAGAAGACCCTTGGACCGGGAAATGGGAGAAACTACGGGTTCCCTGAGAGGAAGCTGATTATCGAAGAAGAAGGGGTCTACCGCAATGTCCTTCCTATTGGGCGGGGAGTCGGAGGCCAGAGAGTGGCTCAGGAGGCTCAGGGAGGAGAAGGAGGTGGTAGATAGGGAAGAGAGAGAGCACCGGGCATGGCATCTAGAAGAAGCCCAGAGGAGGGGCTACTTAACAGACTGTGGACCCCTCTAGGAGGAGAGGAAGACCTTTATGGGATGGAGGTGCGATATGAAGAGACCACCCCGCTACTAAACCCTAAATTTTTTGTTATATTTTATATGTTGTTGGTATGTATTTTGGAAGCCGCCTAGAGTGGTCATTCGACTAGATAGGTGGGGTATAAATGTAATAAATAAATAAATAAAATAAATAGAGACTTGTGAGTTGGAAAACAGTAATCCGTTTTTGAAAGGACCTTGGGATGAGTTGAGCTGTAACCCCTTCGTTAAAGACGTTTGGATGCCCTCGCCGGACCCGTTGGCAATGAGAGAAATTGCAGAAGCTGAGTTCGAGCATAAATATTTATTGTTACATATTCTAATAAAACCTAGTTATGATTTTTCAACAGGATTGTCTCCAGAGTCTCAGACAAAACCAGTGGAGGCAAAGTACGAACCCTCACATGTTCCCAATGAATTTTTTTAAAATATGAGTATCTCAGGGTAGATATCAGCTAAAAGCTGAGCACAGGTCCCTGCTCCAGCTTCAGAAATGTTATTTCTCCTGTGAAGATAGTTTTGGATAAATTCTGATACCCTGGAAGGGATTGGTGTGATTTTCTTATTTTGGAAGGGGGAGAATCATTGCATGTTGACCAGGTGCCTTAGAATGCTTTCATTTTTTTTCTTTTCAAAATATCCTATTTGAAGCATCAAACAGCATGGCTCCATGTCTCCTGAGCAGCTACCAGGTTTGAAAATGGTTCCATGAATGTGCCCCTTTTTCAACATGACACTATCAGATGACAATTTGCCATTGCCAAGGCATGTGGGAAAAGGGGGCTTCCTTGTTTCCCTTTTATTTAAAAGGAAGAAACAAACAAAATCTAATGTTAAAAATACTCTTTTTCTAGACTGTTCCACTCCAGACCTTTTGTGGCCCCATCTTGATCTTCAGGGGAGGAGTTTTATCATTCTTACTGTACCAAAACGTTTGATTGGGAATATCTGGCACAGACCTACTGTCAGCTTTGGAATCCACCTATGTACTGGATACCAGCTGATAACACTGATGCATAATCGTGTACTATAACACAAACACACATTGGGAGTGTAGAAATATCATGCCCATGTGCTACACATGGGGAGCCCATGATCCCCAGTGTGTAGTTCCATCTACAATGTTGCTGCCCTACCCAGTCCTGCAGGCAGATCCACAGAGCAAGAGAGGGATGAGTAGTCTTTTTCTAGATAGACTGTGACTTAACTAAATAAAAACAGTGTTATATTTAAATAATGGATTTGCCATTAAATTTTCACAACTGTCTGTAGATTGGTTTACAATAAAGACATGCTAATATATAAAATTTCCTTACCGAGAATATGCTTAAAAGTTCTTTTTTGTCAATCGTTCCACTCCCATCAGCATCATATAGTTTGAAGTACCATTTCAATTTCTGGTCAATTTTCCCTCGTATGACTAGATTTATTGCAGCTATAAACTCCAAAAAGTCAATAAATCCATCCTAAAGAAGAAGGGGGGGAAGGTATGTTAGTAACATATACGGTTAATCTGGTAATAAATGAATAGGCAATCCGTCTGTTATAAAAGAGAATAAGGGTTTCAGATGGGGAAAAAGTATTTAGAAAACATCTTACACCTAAGGCTGCAATAGGAAATGGATGGGTCTTGAGCTAATTTCATGGGAGGTGCTTGAGAGTCAGCACCAAAGAGGACAGCTGTTCAGAAAGAAAAAGTACAGAGCAAAGCCTTTTGACCTTGGACAGGTGAGAAACAGGTCTGTGTAAATCCCAAATTCGGAAACCAATGAGCCCAATTCACACTAATTTGTATGAGGTCCAAGTGGAATGGCTAGATTTGGTTCTAGTGATAAATGTAGAAACTGAAACTAACTGTCTTGAACTCAACTCAAATGAACACAAATCATTTTAGACTTTTTAAAAAAAGCCTTAAAGGTGCTTAATATGAAAATCACCGAAGCCCACTGTCCAAAATTTGGCATTCCCCCTTTAGGTTGTCCTCAAATTTCATGAATATCAGTGTAAAAACAGAAGTTATAAGGTGGTTTGTTGTATTTTACAGGCCAATACTTGTCCATGGGATACCTGCAAATTGATTCAGATCAAAGGCATATAATGCATTGGATGAAGCACACATAATGATAGACCATATCCATATATGTGCCAGTGCCCCAACCTGGCTTCCAGATTGGATCAGAGAACCAGTGTCTAGGCCTAGAAAGAAACTACTTCAAGCTAATACACTGGCTGACAACTTAAAGGGTTTATCCAGGTAATATGGTGTGGAGGTCCTATCCGCCTCATGTTAATCATTGAGAAGAACAAGAACAAGGGTGAACTGAAGGGAATATTAAAATTTAAAATACTGAGAAAAGCAGATAAACAAATTTTAAGAGTTATATATATATATTCATATATATTCATATACATATATATTCATATATATATATATATATATATATATATATATATATATATATATATATATATATATATATATATATATATATATATACACACATGAATAATTCTGCCTCAGACATAGGTATTCACAATCATGACAAAGGACCCTTTTGAGTGTTCACATTTTTGAGATTGAGTTGTATCAGTAAGTAGCTTACAACAATCTCCGTCCACATTTCTTAGAGTTTAGGTTAGAAGTTTCACGCCCCCAGTGCTGCATCCTGAGTTATTTCCTATGTAACCTTTAATTGCACTAAATTTCCTGTAAAGAAGTTTAACTTTTGCTTTAACTACTAACAATAATAATTCCAAAACTATAAGTTAGTCAGGTTTTGGAGATATTTTGCATAAGCTTCCACTATTCTTTACCGACTAGATCAGTATACTTGCAGACAAAGACAATGGTGCAGATTGCTTATGTAGTAGCTTGCAATGATGTATTCCAGATGTTCAATGAATTAATCTCTAAAAATGCATTAATACCATGAAGGTGAGGATTTGGTGTAAAAGCAACCTATTGATCTAAGCATGGAGGGGAAAAAGCACAAATCAAGCTGTTCATCTTTTTTAACTAGATTGTGCACCCTAGGAAACAGAATTAATTCTTGCATTTTCAGATGCGTGAAACCCAGTAGTAAATCACATTAAATTAATGAAATGATATAGGTGTCCTCACCAAATCCCCACTAATTTAATGGGACTACTATAGCTGCAGTTTAATACTGGATTTCGCCTATGATTTCTTACTAAGGTATCTCAATGTGTTTATTGGGAGCTTTGTGCCAGATAAAGGTGCATAGGACTGTAGCATTGCTGACTAATCCTAACCTCATTATAGTATAGTCAGGCTATATAATCTAATCAGCTGAGTGGCACAAATGTCACATTGTGAATTCCAGACAAAAAAACATACTGAAGAAAGGGGTGTGGATAATTTGTGTTAAAAAAAACAAACATAAAGTATATTTGGGAGACAGTAATGGCAGTGGAAGACCGGAGGGCCTGGCGTGCTCTGGTCCATGGGGTCATGAAGAGTCGGACACGACTAAACAACTAAACAACAACAAAAGTGGCCACAATAATATTATTTGCTCTGGTTCATTTGGCTGTAGGATGAAAATGTATACTGTAACCTCTTTTTAGATATCTTGTTATGAAAGCTTTGTAGAGGTCTTATGACTCATGTGAGAAAGACAGGCAGGAGCTTTATTTTTTTTCCTTTCTAATAAGAACAGTAGTGATATGAAGCTAAGTAATGAACGGGCAAGGGGCCCCCCAAAAAGGAGAATAGTAAATAATTTCTGTGTATTCCCTATCTAGAAAACCCTGGAAGTGTGACCATAGATAGGAATCATCCTGACGGCACAAAATTACAGTACAGTGGTGCCTCGCGCAACGGTTGCTCCGTGGAGCGACGAAATCGCGCAACAGTGCCGTTTCTGCGATCGCAAATGCGATCGCAAAACGGCACCTGAATAGGGCACAATTCACAGAGCGAAGGTCGGTAAGCTGTTCGCTTACCAACCTTCGCTTTGCGACCCACCGATCAGCTGATCGGTGGGTCCAAAATGGCCGCCGCGCGACCCCCAAATGGCCGCGCGCAGCGTTTTCGCACCCTTGGTAAGCGAGGGGAGGGCGCGAAAACACTGCCGGAACAGCCAAAATGGCTGCGTGCAGCGTTTTCGCACACTCCCCTCGCTTACCAAGGGCGCGAAAACGCTGCGCGCGGCCATTTGGGGGTCGCGCGGTGGCCATTTTAGACCCACCGATCAGCTGATCGCAGCCATTTTCGCGCCCTCGTTCAGTGAGGGGAGGGTGCGAAAATGGCTGCCAGCATTGCACAACGGTGAGTAAATCAATCAATTGGAACGCATTAAACGCTGTTTAATGCGTTCCAATTGGTTTTTACTTTCCGTTGAGCGATGTTTCACACAGCGAGGGTTAATCCGGAACGGATTAACCTCGCTGTGCGAGGCACCACTGTATTAGAATTCTGTCTAGATACAACTAAATCCAGTGCCATCTGGTGATTAAACTATATAGTGACATGCCGCAAGGGGAAAATGGTAGCCAATTAATCACGTCTAGCAAGCCTCCAGCAAGTGTAGGTCAGTCTTCGTGCACTAGAAAATGCATTATTTTGTCAATGCACTCTGGTCGTTTTTGATGCTACTCTTCATAGTGCTTAACTCTGTGCTTGCCAAATGGGAAGCAAGCTCCACTGAGTTTAGTGGGCCGTACTTCCAAATACGCACTCATAACATTGCAGTCCATTGGTCTTCTATTTAAGTGAAAAGGCAAAGTAGTTTTCCATCATAATCAGTTTTTTAAAAAATAGTTTAACTCAAGCTAACCCTTTCTGACTTTGCTCTGGGTTATGAAATTTGGTTTTGTTTTCTCCAGTGGGAAAAAAGCTAGCAATGCTGCAAGAGACCGAGAAGCTGTTTGTTTCATTCGGTCAGCAGGCACGTCCCCCCAGCATCTAATCCATTTACAACTGATGCCATTACATCGGAAGACGATGACCCTGGTAAATGACCAATCCGCATAACAATGACTTTTTACGTTCGCTATAGCAATTCGTAAAACAGTTATTTCAATGGGGGATTTTCACTGGACGTCGATTAGGACTGTGCTTCGCGAACCGTTTGTTCACAAGATGATGATTTTTTTTTCCGGCTTCGCAAAATGGCTGCCCTGTGTTTTCCGGACCCATAGTTCGCAGGGCAGCCATTTTTACGGCTGATCAGCGCTCGCAAAATGGCTTCCCTATGGGCGATCTTCGCTGGACAAGGAGGTATTTTCCCCATTGGAACACATTAAACGGGTTTCAGTGCATTCCAATGGGGAAAGGGTTTTCACATGACGACGATTTTGCTAAACAGCAATTTCAATGGGACAGATTATCGTCGTCATGTGGGGCACCACTGTATCATTACTCACTCCTTTGGTGGATAACAGGAAGCAGTAATGACACAGGCCACGAATGCATCAGTTCTTAGTCCAATGGATGATATTGCTGCTGTTACTGATAATTATTTAAAATGGCTTGCGGGAATTCTGTTCTATTTTAAACTTGAAAATAGTGGATGCATGCCACTCAGACCAGGTTGAGATCCTTCTCCAAAAATTGCAGAAGCAAGGAAATGTGGGAGACTTAATTAAAAACTGCCTAAGGATGCTCTGGGCACTTCAGGAAACTAAGGGTAGCCTGTCTCACACTGACATGAAACAGTCAGAGGGGCACTGTTCTATTTGCCCTCCCCCAAAAATTCCCCATCAAAAACAAAAATGACCCCCCCCCCCCACAGACATTTTTTTTAAAATCTAGCAGTTTCACGTCAAATTATTCAATGCAGTTTTTCTTATCAAGGAATGTAATCATGTAATGAAAAAACAACACACCAGTCTTATATTACTCAAAATTGTTCCTAAATGTAAACTATGGATTTAACCATGATCAGATGGCAACAAAGTTGGCTGGCAACAGCCATGGCTACTTGATTCATGTCAAAGTAAATTATCATTGTTGCAAGTGTGGAAGTGAATGTGGGGCCTATAAAATATTACTGACCACCAAATCAGCAAGATTCTGTATACCCCATACTCATTTGAGATTTGGTTTCACATCACAGTATTGTTTAAAGGATATATGGTGGTACATTTATCACAAGGGAACAACTTCTTTTTAATCATTGTCAGACATTTGGGGTTCTATTAGAAAATATCAGTTTATAAATTTGAAATCAGATTATATGTTATATAAATGAGAAACAATACAAAAATAATTGAATTTATATGTGTTATCAAGTGTTATGTTTAGTTTACAATATATATGATGTATGCTGTATATATAACATGAAAAATATGTCTGTGCTAATGTGATCTTAAAGCTGGACATTGTGATGGTTATGTAATTTGTAAAGTGAACAAATATACTCACACTAGCTTATTATTTTTAATTCATTTTGCTTCTGCTTGAAATGAGGGTGAGTGAGGGCAGGGGGAAATTTTTGCAAGGCACAGAAGGCTTTTCTTTTTTAGGTGTAGATATGCTAGCAATGTACAGTAATAACCAACCAGGGGTTGGATCAATACCCGGACATATTCGGATAGTTGATGCCCACTGGGACCTGCCCCCCAATCCCCCCTCACTGTTGCTCTTCTGTAGCCCCATTGTCACTGGTATTGTAACCACCATTTATTTTCTTAAGTGAAGTTACCCAGAATCAGCATTCTTTAGATATAAGCAACTGGAGTTGTGTTGCCACTGTGGCATGTTCCCCACAATGAAATGGCCAATATTTTATTTATGTATTTATTTCAAATATATTTTATTCTGCCTTCCTCCTTAAAAACGACCTAAGACAGATATTTGATGTAGCAGTATATAACACAAGGGCTTGCATTGTAGAACCCCCGAAGTCCGCCATGAAATAAACCTGCCTGGGGCAGGGAAGTGGGGAGATGGAGATGATTGATGGCTGTAGCAGCAATACCAGGGCCTGGTGGCCTAGATAGGAATGGCAAGGGTGTTCAGGAGGCATTAATTGTGAGATCAGTTGACACTAAAAATTCTTGATGTTGGAGATTTCAAATCTAACCTACTCCCATCATTACCACTACCATTACCACTATAGGTAGTCCATTATTACAGGAACCTTCTTAGAAGCTATCCCGTCATGTCTTTGAAAGTTCTTACCAGACCATTGACTCTGCTATCAAACAGCTGTTAACTGCTGAGAAAAAAAGCCATCCCAAATTGACAAGGACATTTTCAGCCACGTTTTGTACCCCTTAAAACAGCCTTTTTTATTTTATTTTTTTAGCTTTGGCTAATTTTCAAAACACTCTTTTGCATTGACTGGAACGGAATGTTCTATAGTCTGTCTCCCCTAAATATTCTTATTCTCTGACAGGTACAGTGTTACATCTCTCCAAGCAAAGAACCATGATTGAAGCAGACCTATTAAAACTAGAAAGTCATTACATGCCATTCCAATTCACTCTCCTTTTAAATGTGGATTCTTAGGAACATTGTTTTGTTTTTTAATTTTTAATTTTGTCCTGTTTCTTATGGTTGTTTTTTTTTTTTAAATACTAGACTTTAATGTAAACCCCACAAAGATGCTATATTTCAAACAAAACCTACTGTTTTCAAAGGCGGTCTAAAAGTAGGAATGAGAGTGGTATTGATAAGCATGTGTGAAAAGAAGCCCACCAAACTGATATACAGGTTACAAGCAGAAGAATCGGTAAAGTGATTTTAAAAATAACAGGGTTGGAGGGTTTTACAAATTACTGATTCAATTTCATGCCTTTCTGGATGAATCATTGTTTTACTCTAAACATGCCAAGAAGTTCTTGCTAATGTTTATCACAATTTAATGGAGACACTGCTATCTGTTTTCCCTGCTGGCATAATGCCGTCAGAGCAACTTTCAGTGGCAAACTATGGCCATTTACGGAGTTGTGTGACTCAGTGTGCGGTGCAAAATGTCTCCTTGGATTTCTAAAAGGTGAAAGATTTATATGATCTGAAGAGAAACAAGGCTGCTCTGATTTCTGAACTTTTAGCAATCTGCCATTGAAAGGCACACCACTGGTGACACTGGTGGGTGTAACAAGTAACGTGTTCCCCAATTTGAACATGTTCCTTTGATTTCAACTCTCTGAAACAAAAGATAACAAATACTGTGTGCCCATGGAATACACATAGTCTTAAGATCAAATGTTATATACCGTGTTCCCCGAAAATAAGACAGGGTCTTATATTAATTTTTGCTACAAAACAAAACAAAACACCACACATTTGGGCTTATTTGCAGGGGATGTTTTATTTTTTTTCCATGTACAACAATCTACATTTATTCAAATATAGTTACGTCATCTGCTTGCCGCACAATGGAGGAGGGCAGAGTTTCATTTAACTGGGGCTTATTTTTGGGGTAGGGCTTATATTATGAGCATCCTGAAAAATCCTACTAGGGCTTATTTTCAGGTTAGGTCTTGTTTTCAGGGAAACAGAGTAGTGGAAAAAAGTTCTGTCCCAGACAGTACCTGCATTTGGGGCTATCAGTTGAATTTCCATAGAAACAAAAGTCCTAAAATAGCTTTATAATTTGTTAGAAGTAGCTTGATTTCTGCAGCCATAGGACTTCAATACCTGCCCTTGGATGTAGCCATCAAAGACAGCTCTGCCCCTGAGGAGCTAAATGTGCCATGGAAGGCATTAGGCCATTATGCAAAGGTCAGGTAGTAAGCTAACTGGAAGCTTAATAAGACCATTATCCTTATATATTTAGAATAGTGTTGATAATCTCCAGAACTCTTTAAAAGGATCCAGGCAGCAGTCATTCCAGGGACCTCTTTCCAAAAACAGTCTCAAGATGTCTGACCAACTATACAGCCATTATGTTACGGTAACACTTTCTATGGGCCCTGATCCTAGGAATGGCACACTGCAGGACAAAACATTTTGCTATCTAAACAAATGGCACCCCTCCTATGCATCCTGACCAGGAAGTGGAAGAGTTATGAGGACAGCAATCCTGATGAAGCAAGTCTGGGTCTTAGTCAGAAGATAAGCCCAGGACTGGTTTCTAAAAAGATGTTGTGGATAACGATATGTAGAAACGTTTTTCAAAAATTCAAGCGATGGGAGTGCATTTTCACCACTTGGATCTTTGAAAACCTGATTTTGTGATAAAATTTACAGAGAACCCATGAAACTCGCTATGTATATAACTGTTGCCACTAACCTACCTGTGTGTGTGCATGTGCGCGCACGCTCTATCCCCTACACTACACTGGCTATAAATACATGTATTCAGTACGTTTATATCTCATCTTGGCTTTTCCTTCCCCATTCATCACAACAACCCTGTGAGGTATACGTGGCTGACACAATATGTCTCCCAAGGCCACCTGGTGAGTTTCATGGCTAAGTGAAGTCTTGAACCAAAGTACCCCCCAACCCAATTGTAATTCAATGTTCTAACCAGCACACAACACTGCTTTTCAACATAGGTAGAAGGAGATAAGACTGGCTCTGATGTTAGGCAGAACAGAGCAAGAATGCTGTCTTCAAGACCAAACACAAGGGGATGGAGAGACTGTGTGTCATCTGCTCTGAACCACCCCAAGGCAGTTCTACTTTGCTAGCTTTGGGTGCAATGCAGGAGACTGTTCCAGCACTGGTATTTAAGTAATACACAACACTGTATTTGCGAAGGCTTTCACAGCCAGGATCTAATGGTTATTGTAAGTTTTTCAGGCTCTTTGGCTGTGTTCTGAAGGTTTTTCTTCCTAAAGTTTCACCAGTCTCTGTGGCCGGCATCTTCAGAGGACTGGAGTAGGAACTCTGTCCAAGAACATGGTCAAAGAGCCCGAAAAACCCGTAACAACCAACAGTTAGCCTTGTTGGTTTTTACAGATGGAGTGAGTGGAGGTGGAAAAATATCTCAGGCTGGCCTTGAAGAAAAAGGATTTCTTCTACAGGGAAGCGTACGAGTGTAGCCCAGTGGATGAGGAACCCTAAAAAAGGCCCAATGGTCTTTGGTTTGAGGTTACACAGAGAAATTTGGAAAAGTATAGAGTTGCTCCTCTTCAGGCTCTAATCGTCTTGATTTAGAGTCAATTCTTCAAAAGGCCTCTGGTTTATGAATGTGGTTCTGTACCCACAATTCAAAATGCCACGAAACGGCTCAATATTGCTACATAATATTGTGCTGTGTACCCAGCAAGAAAAAAGATGTCAAGCTTTACATAGCAAAGGGCAACTTGAATGTTGACAACATAAATGGCAGCAGGATACCCTCATGTGTTCATTACCAGTCACATAGTGGCACCACAAAAGGGAAAATCCCAGAAGCTGACTCCGTTTTTTGTCAGTTAACCATTTCTTACCCAAACACAACACAATTGCCAGGGTTGTTTTTTGACAAGTATAAATGGTAGTACTAGAGTAAGCCCACTGAATTAGATGGACATTGTGAGTCAATTCCATAAGTTCTATGGATTCAAATGGGCCTACTCTAACGAAGATTTACTATGTCCATTTAAATCCATTAAATTTACAGAGGAATTTACTTACCAAACCCCCACTGATTTGATGGTTCTACTATAGTGTGATTTACTATACAAAGTAACAGGATTTCAGCCACTGAAGGGCTGCCTTTGGTTACCACAATGATAGTATGTTGTGCACTCCAGCAATGAGATAATGGCGTTCCAACTTCATTCACACTGGCTCATAAATCAAATGCTGCAGATAAAGCAGGTAAGTAGGTACCTATTGTTGGAAGCATTTAAGAAATAAAGCTTTGCAGTGCCATCCAATATACATCTGTTTAGTAGATAATCCAGTTGAGTTATCCTGGTGTTTCCTCCCGAACAAGAACACACAGAATTGCAACCTTCATGTATCTGTTCCAAAAGCATTGCTAACATTATTGCTTGCCATTTTAATACAGTGGTGCCCTGCATAACGAGTGATTCGTTTAACGATGAATCCGCATAGCGATGTGTTTTTTGCAATCACATAAGCGATCGCATTGCGATGTTTCTAATGGTAAAACATCGCTTTGCGATGATCGGTAAGCGTTTTGCTTACTGATTTTTGCAAAGCAATGTTTTTTAAAAAGTTGATTGGCGGTTCCAAAATGGCCACCGGGTAAAGAAGATGGCTGCCCGCTGTGTTTTCGCGCCCTTTACTCGCTTACTGGGCAGTGAAAATGGTGGCCACATGGAGGATTTCCGCATAACGGTGAGTTTTTTGCCCATAGGAACGCATTAAACGTGTTTTAATGCGTTCCTATGGGGTTTTTTGCCCCACATAGCGACGAATCCACATAGCGACGATTTTTTCGGAACGGATTATCGTCGCTATGCAGGGCACCACTGTACTTCCTCTCAGCGATGTACACAAACGGATACAAACCAAAAAGTAAAACAACACACAACAATTAATAAAACCCAAAACTAAAATAAGGAATTAAACAACAAAGAGAACAGCCGGCACTGAATTTTTAATTTATTAGGAAATTAAGTTTGTATTACTTTAGATGGCATAAATTATTAAATCCTTGCACCCATCTAACAAAGGTTCTACATTGCATGCTCCATTTGAGCCATTGACAAATACAATTTAAAGGGGAAATGGGTCTCATTTAGAAACAGCCTCACTGCTTTGTTTGAAATCTACCTTTCGGCTCCAGGGATACAAGGAGAAACAATCTCAGGATGTCTGGGATAGGTAACAATATGCAGTGTCTTTACTGCATGGTGAAAATCTTAAAAAACTTTCTTGCTTAACACATTTCGGCAGGGCCTTCATCAAGTAAACAAAATTTAAAAATTACAAAAACAAAACTTATGAAAACCAAGCAAATTGTCCTATTTGCTTGGTTTTTATAAGTTTTGTGATGAGTTAGTAAGGTCTCGAGCCACATAATGGTTTATAAAAATATACCTCATATGTATACAGTATATGTATAATTTTGTAATTTGTTTACTTTTAAGCTTCTGATGAAAGTTTCTGATTAAAAGCTTCAACCCTGTCAAAATACACTAAGCAAGAAAGTTTTTAAAGCTTTTCACCACACAATAAAGACACTACATATTGTTACCTATCCCATACATCCTGAGATTGTTTCTCCTTGTATCCTTATGTTTTTATTGGATGTGCCAGGAAAGAAGCATATGATCAAAGTATAACGGAAATCTGCTTAGTGGATGGCATCTGCTAACTAGCTGATGCTATTAAGTGGCTGGCACACATGATTATCACTCAGCTATGTTCCCCCTTTGATCCCTAAAGGTGTTTTGCACTTTTAAAAATATGTTTTGAATTAATAAGGCAACAAATGAATTGATAAACTGGAAAAAGTGTGGTCTATTAAAAAAATCATAAAAATAGGCAGGCAGTCTAACTGAACTATAGGGAGAGAGCAGCACTGAAACAGCATTTGATGTACCTAAACCACTGGATAGCTCAGTGGCTTAGGTATCTGGCTGCAGAGCCAGAGGTTGGGAGTTTGATTCCCCACTGTGCCTCCTTCAAGCAGAGCCTATGTGGTCTTGGGCAACCTGAACAGTCCCAGGGAAAGGTTAACCACTTCTGAGTACTCTCTATCCTGAAAAGGTTTGATCATAATCATAAATTGATGGTACATGATTATTTTCTTAAGGTAGGACTGCCATATCCACAGGATCAGTAGCTGCGGTTTCCGTTATTCACTACCTGAAAATATTGAATTTAATATTAAATACAGTAATGTCCCGCTTAACGATTACCCTGTATAATGACGAATCCGCTTCACGACGATGTTTTTGCAATCGCAATTTCGATCACAAAACGATGTTTTAAATTTTTTTGTTTTGTTTGTTTGTTTGTTTTTTGCTTTGCGAAGATCGGTTCCCTGCTTCAGGAACCGATTCTTTGCATTATGACAATCAAAGCAGCTGATCGTCGGGTTTTTAAAATGGCCACTGGGTGCTCAAAATGGCTCCCTGCTGTGCTTAAGGACAGATTCCTCACTCTACAGGCACCGAAAATGGCCGCCCCTATGGAGGATCTTTGCTGGACTGTGAGTTTTCAGCCCATTGGAACGCATTAACCGGGTATTAATGCGTTTCAATTGGCTTTTTTATTTTGCTTTACGACGTTTTCCCTCTACAGTGATTTCGCTGGAATGAATTAACGTCATAAAGCGAGGCACCACTGTATAAAAACCCCAGAAATATGCATTTCTACGGTGTATTACCAGAATTGGCCACCAGAGGGAACCAGAGACAATGCTATATAGAGGGGTTGCTATAACCATAGTTTTTGCCATTGGCGGGGGAGGGGCTTGGAACTGATCCTCTGTGAATACTGCAGTTCTACTGTATTAAATACATTGATTATTGAAAGGAGAAAGCTAGAGATTCTGCCATAAGCTCTCTTTTTGTACTATCCCTGTCAAAAGTTCTTGAGAAGTTTTGGACGGTCCTGAAAGTGGCATGGAAATTGACACATACAACTCATTCAAAACATTAACAGCTTTATTTTATTTAATAAAGGGGTATCAATAACAACTTCAGTGGGATAAAACAGATCCCAATCATTCAACTGTCTTTCTAAACGTGTAACGCCATCATAACCATTGTCCTTTCTCCATACTGGGGTGCCGGGCCAAAACATTCCTTGTCGGTAGGCTTCCTCAACGGGGCGCTCCTTACCGCACATATGGTGCCTTTATGGTCATCCCTTCTCTCTCAGGTACTGGATCTGGCAACAAGCCTCCCACCTTCAGATTTGGAAAGTCTTTTAACAGTTTGCTTACATGACCCCCTTCTCCTCTTTCTCTTACTGGTCGATATCTAAAAGTCCCGCGCGCCTGTCCCCACTTTTATATCCTCTTCCCACACATCAATCACTTGCTCCTCCTCCTTTCCCTTTCCTTCCTCCGTAAGGCTGACCTCTATTTTAACCCTTTCTTCTTCACCCCTTGGCCTTAACACCTCCCTCTCCCTTTCTTTGACCATCTCATCCTTGTTGTCTGGAGGAGACGACGCACTCTCGTCCTCCTGGCCTTCACAATACTCTTCACTTTTAGGTATCATACACTTGGAGGGCTGATAGTCACAGATCTAGATCCATAAAGAATGACAAGGCAGCTCCATAGAAACGTTTCAGAGGAGGTGGGACTGGGTAGAAAACAAGAGTCATTCAGCACTGGCTAGTGTTAAACCCCCTCTTTTTAGATGAAAGCAAATTGGACAGCAGCTTGTCAAGAAAGCCTTCGAACCTGGTAGGGCGGCAGTTGCAGTCACACTGCTTTTTTTGTACCAGAAAAAGTCACACAGATAGGAGATGGGATTTACTGCTGATTAGTACAAACTGCACAGTGATCAGGTTGAAAAGGAAACATGAGTGCCGAATTCCCTTTCTTATCCTACCATGGCATTTCCTGCTGTGCTGAGATTACATTTTTGTTTGAACACATAAACTTCAAGAATGAATTTTCCCCCCATGGCTAAAATGTTCTTCTCTTTTTCTCTGATCCTACCCCAAGACAACGGAGCAGCAGACACATGCTCGATTGCTCTGTTTGTCTTACTGCAAGGGCAAGATGAAAGGGGTAGTGGTGGTGGAGGTGGAGAAAGGGATAGAGAGAGAACTTGTATTTTTTTTTATTTAAAAACAGATAAAATTCTATATATGCAGTTTCCCCAGTGACTGACATGCAAAGACAGGAGAAGAAAACTCATTCTCTCTCGTTTTAGCACCAATGGTGTACAGAGGAACATGAACAAAAACAAAGTGTTTTTGTACTGAATCTACATCATTAAATTTCCGCTTTTTGTTCATTTTTTATTTGCATGGGTACCCTGTCTGAACGATGAATGGTAACTCCAGAGATAATGTAAAAGGAAAAGCGGGCCACATAGCTATTACCTCTATCATTACCATTATTATTATTATTATTGCATTAATTATGTAATCAAAGCTCTGAAAATGCAAAAGCACATGCCATGAAATTGGTGAGAGAAAACCAAGTGAATTTTTTTAAGCCATCAGTTAACGATAAAAATTATATGCCATCAAGCCTATTATGACTTATGGTGACCCTCCCCAGGGTTTTCTAAAGTACAGAGTCCTCAGAAATGGTTTGTTCTTTCCTTTTTCCGATCGTGCTCTGGGGACACACTGCTTGCCCAAGGCTACACAGGCTGGCTATTCTCCCAGGATGCATAGTGGGGGAGCTGAACTCCAATGTGACTGAGGTATATAATACAGTTAAATGCTCGGCATTCGGAAGGCAAGCCATTTCCATGCATTCTTATTTTGATCCCAGGGGAAAAACAACAACAACAAAAAAACTTAGGAGGGATCTGCCATACTCCTTAAGAGAAAGGAAATCTCACAGTATTCCTTATGTGAAATGGAGTATGTGGTGTGCTGTAAATTGAATAGTACAATAAGCCTTGAAGCAGGACTGGTAAAGCCCTGTAGGATAAATGCAAAGTTTAGCCTCTTACAGGTTCAACACACCTTTTAGCCATAATCACCAAGAGATGTGATGGCCAGGGATGACGGGAGTTATAGTTTGGCACAGACACTGCCCATGCTTGTTGGGGGATTCTGGGAATTGTAGTTGAATGATTTAATTTTTCTGGGCTCTGGCACCACCGTGAAGCATAGTGGTTAAACTGCAGTACTGCAGCCAAAACTCTGCCCATGATCCAGGTTCAATCTCAGGTAGCCAGCTTGAGGTTCACTTAATCTTCCATCCTTCCGAGGACGGTAAACTGAGTACTGAACTTACTGAGGGGACAATGTGTAGTCTATGTAATTAAATTGTAAACTCCCCAGAGACTGCTTTGAGCGCTGTATGACGGTATATACCGTGTTTCCCTGAAAATAAGACAGGGTCTTATATTAATTTTTGCTCCAAAAAATGCAGTAGGGCCTATTTTTGGGGATGTTTTCTTTTTTCATGTACAACAATCTACATTTATTCAAATATAGTCATGTCATCTTCTGGTTGCTGCACAATGGTGGAGGGCAGAGTTTCACTTAACTAAGGCTTATTTTCGGGGTAGGGCTTATATTCTAAGCATCTTGAAAAATTATACTAGGGCTTATTTTCAGGTTAGGTCTTATTTTTGGGGAAACAGGGCAGCATGCTTTGCCTGTAGAAGACTGTTGATGTCTGCAGTGGGTTTAAGTAACATGAGCAGACATATAATAAAATTGTACTCAACCTCACTCAGATTACAAGCAGGAAAGCTCCTCACTCTGGATACTGCAATGGGCACTTGTCACTTTTCGAGTTATATCGTTTTAATTCTCCTTAGTGAATACTGATTTCAGTTGCCTAAAATTGTCAGTATAGGTAAGATTTCCCATATGGCAGGGAGTATTATGGAGGAGCTTAGAAAGTTGCAAAATGTTCCTCCTCTTTTTTGGGGTAGATAGTACAGCTCATGAGCCATACAAGACATTTTGCATTGTACTAAGTACCGATATAATTGCAACCGGCAGGTAATTTAAGTGGAAATTGCCCCGGAGTGGTTTCATGTAATTACAGCAAAGCAGAAGCAAGCTAATTGAAATAAACGGGGAAAGCACTGTTACACACAATTGTCCTATTACTATCGTTTTCTGGTTCTCCTGAGTGTAGCTTGACAGCTTCTAAATTAATGCTTATTGTATATATTTCACTTGGTTTGTTTTTCCATTTATAAACTCATCGGATTGTTTTCTTTCTTCTGGGAGAGAATTAAGCTCCAACAAATAATTATCTTAATTGCTAGTGAGAAGATGTTTTGGTGATAAATTGGAACGTCTCCTCCTCAACTTTCACTGCAGCCATGGAGCTACGTGAGATATAGGAGGTCCATGGTACAAATAGGGAGGGAACCTCGCCCTGAAACTTTGGTGTGAGGTGCCCTCCTGTTCAGATCTTGAGACACTGGCAAGTTAGCAGATTTTAGATAGCCTGCTGTTCCCCATTGTTCCTCCTCTCTGATAAAGGGAAGATAATCCTATCTTATCATACAGAACTGTTCTAAAGATTATTGACGCATAAATCATTCTGAACATATTTTTTTGGCACAACAATACAGGATTGAATTCAATATGCCAGGAGAGTAGGGCAGCTTGTTGAGTTTGGGGTTTCCCCTCTTTTCTGACCTCCCTCTAAATATCTGCCCCATCTGTTTTGTAAATATTTGTGTCCCTCCACTGTGATTTACCACCACTCTTGTTTCTTGAGTTTTGACTGAGGATTGGGAGGACTTTGGATCTTAGTGATCTAAACCCTCCCTGACCTGCCCACAACTTGCCACCTAATTTTGTCTCTTTTTGGCAATGGAGCTTTGATGTCAGAGTTGAGTTCCCCAGAGTCTGGAAAGGGAGATCCAAGGTCACATCTCCCTCTTCAAGGAGCGGGGAGGCCTGATCTTCCTTTCTATCA
Source organism: Pogona vitticeps (assembly GCF_051106095.1). Lineage (NCBI taxonomy): Eukaryota > Metazoa > Chordata > Lepidosauria > Squamata > Agamidae > Pogona > Pogona vitticeps. The sequence continues at coordinate 225,621,843 of NC_135785.1, read as the reverse complement.
AAGGGAGGGCGGAGATCTGAGCATCTTAGAGACCCTTCTAAGGGGTCAGAGATTGCATCCCAAGATTATTATGTTTTAGCTGTGCTTTTAACTTCGCAATTACACAAAATAACAAACAACCAGAACAATACAATTAAAAAGCACAACTAACTACTGTAATTTACGCAAGTAAACACAGCTGATAAGCCTAAAACCCATCCCACCAAGTTTTAAGAATTCATCAAAAGGTCTGAGAGAATATTTTCTAAAAGGGTTTCCATTGAGCTAGAAAGGTGATATAGGAGACAGAAGGAATTCCTTAAGGAGGGTGCTGCACATTTGTAATGCCAGCACCAAAATGTCTTATATTGGTAACAATTATTTATGGAATTTGTTTCCCTAAGAGTCTGCCACACATAATGTACATTATAGCTGTATTGATTCTGTTTATTCTTATGCAGTTGTTCTGTGTTATTCACATCTGATCTGTTGATCGTACAAATAAAATTTAAAAATGTCTTATATTGGTATTTGCTGAAAACTGCTAATTGATATTTTATACTATTTCCATTGTCACTTGGCTATTATCACTATCGCTATCATTATTATCACATTGATTTAATCATAGCTCTATCAAAATGCAAAGCACATGCCACGAAATAGGGAGGAAATGGTAATGAGGATTTTTTTAAATAGAAAATTTTAAGAATTGTTGTGAAGATGTTGCTTAGAAACATTATAGAACACCAAGTCAGACTATACTTCAACTAGGACAAATTATTTTCCCATGTAGCCCACTATTGCTTGGTCTAGCCTTTTATCAGCCAACTCCCAGTAGATGAGTTGGACTGTGACTCCAGAATGCAGTGCAACTCCAGAATGACTAGGATTATGGAAAATGTCTGGAAGCAAATAAGACATGGAAGGTTGGTCTTCTCTGATGGATGGCAGCTTTCCAGAGTCTCAGGAAGGCATCCTTCCCATCACCTGCAACCTGATCTTTTTATCTGGAGATGCCAGGCATTGAATGGTGTACAAAGGCTCTACCCTTGACCTGCCTTTTTGGCGACAATGTATTTTAAAAAAATATTTTACCCCACCTTTCTCCTCAAAAGGACCCATATAGAGGGTCTTAGTTCAGCCTCAGACTTTGCAGGGAGATTAATGAGCTAGTGCTGCTATAAGCACTCCGCCCACATGGGGAGGGGCAGGACCCACCACTGCCCAAGGCCCTTGTCCCACAGCATTCACGCGAAAGCAGGGGAGGAAGCAAAGCCGCATTGCCTTTCTCCCTGCTTCTATAGGCCAGCTCTGGTAATAATGTCTAGGCCCTGAAGGAACACAAGGCAGCTGACCAAAAGAATCACGTGGCACAGGAAGGGTCCTGGGCCACTCTTCTGCATAATGCTTACTGCTTCTTCTTTATTTAATTTGATTTGATTGATTTAGGAGTGGGATTTGAATCCACCCTTCCATTAAGAGACCAGAAACTATGTCTATATGGTAGGCCGTGGTATGATGGCAAATTATAATTCCCCCGTGTATAAAACCTTGTGAGTTAGTCTGAAAATGAGCACTGGTCATTAAAGCATGTTTAACCTAATGGGTCCAAATGGACTCAGTGTCATCATGTTAATACTCAATTTTCTCATGCCACTTAAAAAAACACACCTAAAGAAAGATCTTATAAAATCATCCAAGCACCGAGTGGGGATGGAGAGGGTGTCATGCCATTTAAAAATGCAGACAGATTGCAAATAGAATGAAAATTTACTGGGTAAGTGGAAAAATGAAAAAATGAACAGTATACCAAAAAGGCTAAGTAATGAGCAGGAAAGATTTGATTACAACCTATTGTAAAAATCATGCTCAATTGTGTGCCCATGGTCATTGAACAGAGTATTAATAAGACTGTAGGATGAGCAAATGCATAAAGAATTTTAACATGTTCTGCATGTACAGAGATTAAATGGCACATTCAATAGAAATGGTGAGACAGAAGCAAAATACGGATGAAGAAAGAAAGAGGATGACAAGGTGAACTTCTGACAGCATATGTATTTTGTACTGGGTAATATAATTATGGAACCTTTTTTCATAGAGCAGGATAGTCCTTTATGAGGGCCAAGCAGAAGCTGAGTTCTCTTTCAGCCAAGAAGTTAAAGAAACAGGAGGGTGAAAAGGTTTGTGTTCTTCATAATGTATGGTCCTAGGAACAGTCCTTTCATTTAGGCAGAATGAGACAGTTGCCTCAGGTAGGAGATGATGGGAAGCAGTAGAAAGGTATTTCAAAAGAGAGCTGTGTGCTAGACATCCTCTCTTACGAGACTTAAGCTAGCTAGCTGTTTTAATGGAGAAGGCTAACTCATCACTGCTGTTATGTGCTATCAAGTCACATCTGAGCTACGGCAGCCGTCTGAATGAGTGACCTCTAAAATGTCCTATTGTTAACAGCTCTGTTCAGCTCTTGCAAACTCAAGGATCGGGGCTCCCTTTATGAAGTCAATTCATCTCATACTGAGTCGTCTTCTTTCCCTGCCATCTGCCACTTTTACTGTCTTGGATCCACACCTTTATATAGTGAGGTGGGTTGAGTGGGTCTAGGAAGCTAAGAGCAATGTGGTGAGGTTGATAAACTCCATTATGAGCCTGGATAGCTGCTAGGCATGTGTGTGCACAGACACAGCAGGCCTGGCTTCTGATTGCTAATGAACCAACTTGGTTTTTTTAAACAACAACAACAACAACAACCAGTAAAGTCACTGATACAATCAGGTTGAATAATTAAGGATACTGTACAAAATGATAAATGGCAATATGCAATGAATGCCTGGATATCTTTATGGGTCTGGGGTCTGAGTGCAATTCAATTTATCGAAGTCTTAATTTCTTTGATTTGCTTATTTCACATAAAATATTTTTTTAATCTGAGGGATGCCACCGAATGCTCAGGTAAGGCTGGCCTGGCATTAGGTTTCGGCAGTTGCCTCAGGCAGCTGAACACTGGGAATAGCATCAGAGACACTACCACTCACTTTCTGTGCTGTAAACAGCCTTTTAATCATTGTTTACTATCTTCTCCAGTCCAGCAACACACATTGTTACTGAGAGCGGCAGGGGGCAGTGCAGCCAGCACCCACCTCCACATGCCTTCCATTTCTCCAATTAAATAAAACATCTGGCTGAGCAGAGTAACGTCTTTCATTCGACAAATGTTTAATTTATTGGAAGTTTTCTTCATTTACCTGTGTTGTAAGAATTATTTTGGTCATACCAGAATGCAATGTGGTGCAGCTGTTTAAAACACCATTCTGCAGATCAACTTCATATGTCAGATTGGCATCAGCACCGTTTTTCCTCACGTGGAGGGGGGGGATGTCAAAATTGAACACCATGCTTTCTTGAAACACTGAAACCTCACACATGTCTGGAACAACATTTTGCATTTTAAATGTGAACTTCAATTAGATCGCAACATCTGTTTTCATCAGGGATATGAGTAATACTAAACAAACAAAATGCAAAGTCTTCCTTTAAGACTGAAACATCAGAATAGAAGTTGGTTTAGATAGTCAGGCAGTATTAGACCAGTGCTTCTCAACTTTTAAAAGCCCACTTTGCTTTCTGAAAAATATAAACATTTCACACACTGCTTCATAGCTGGTGTGTCTGTGTGTCTCCTCCCCATGCATGCACATGTGTGTACAGTATGGCATTGTTTTGGATTGGTGTTGGAAGAGAGAAGAATTTGCATTTCTCTTCCCACACTTAATCTAACATCAGCAGTACGGAGGAGAGACTCATTCACTTTTAATCCAGAGAAAATGGAAGGCTTGGTGGAGAAACCTGAAAAGGTAGTGTGGTGCCACCCACATGCAATGAAGTCTACACTATACCATTGTTTAGAGATAACAGGTACACAACTGTGCATTGTAAGATAATGAAATTGGAGGTAATCATTTTCTTATCCATTTTCCAAATAATATTTTATATCTCTTCTCCTTCATGAGGGTGTTAGGAATGGGCCACATACAGAGCTTGGAAGAGTTAGGGATTTTGACCACCTCTCCTCAAATCCTCCATCAGTATAGTCACTATCTGTGTTGACTGGAACAATGTGTGAATGCTAGTCGAAAATATTTTTTCCCCCAAGCTCTGGTTAGGTCCACAAAATTCTGTGTAACAGTTGTACCAAAAAAGGCTAGGCCAATATCTTTTATACATGTGAAACTGATATTATGCAACACTAATTGAAGTGATGCGGGCTGTGCGAGTCTTCACATATGAGGTGCACCTCATCAGATGGCTGTGGCAGCTTCCACCACATGTACATATACAGACTGAATGGTTTACTGACCTTAGTATTTATATTGCCATTTTCCAGAGTGGACACAAAACCCTTACATACCTCATTATCTCACAATAAAAAGTGACACATCCATCCATCCCATATAAGTGTAGAGTAACAGATATCCCAAGTCCTTTTCCTGATACAGATATGAAAGGAACTGTCTTGTTTGTGACCTGAATCACAACTACTGGCTAATACTGTACACAGAATGCATGTGTTGTTATCTGAGAAGCACCAGCAATGTGCAGGAGCAGTCACCGCCGAGAGCAGAAGTGAGGGTGACAGTGGCGGCAGCAACATCAAATGCCAAGGGAGCGGAGATTGCAGGCTGTATGGATTGCAGGAGTGGTGGCAACGGTGATGGTGGCGCTGATGGCAGTAACAGTGGAGCACTGAATGGATGATGTGGGCAGCAGCTGCTAAGGAGTCCTTGGGGGAGCAGCTTGGACCCAGGTAGCCAAGCTCTCCTCAGAGAAGAATCACTGGGATATATATCCATATACCATCTAAGACCATATATGCCTATGTGCTCTCCCTAGAAAGAGCAGAATTCTTTGGGGCTTGGCCATCCTGAAATTTAGCCTGGGATACATAGGCATAAGGGACGTGGTGGCGCTGCGGGCTAAACTGCAGAAGCCTGTGCTGCAGGGTCAGAAGACCAAGCAGTCGTAAGATCGAATCCACGCGACGGAGTGAGCACCCGTCGCTTGTCCCAGCTCCCGCCAACCTAGCAGTTCGAAAACATGGAAATGCGAGTAGATAAATAGGGACCACCTCGGTGGGAAGGTAACAGCGTTCCGTGTCTAAGTCGCACTGGCCATGTGACCAGGGAAGATTGTCTTCGGACAAAACGCTGGCTCTATGGCTTGGAAACGGGGATGAGCACTGCCCCCTAGAGTTGAGCACAACTGGACAAAATTGTCAAGGGGAACCTTTACCTCTACCTTTTACATAGGCATATGCCCACTGGTGCATATGCCTATAAAACAAGTAACAAAGGAGCTCAGGCTAGTTGGGTGTGGCCAGCTGGATAAACTTTACACTGAGAGCATGGAGTCCATATTGGAACTTACACACACGCACAATACACTGAGACCGCTCTGGACCAGGATGATAAACAGACCTGACTCTGGAGACCAGCATTCAGATCTCCAGAACATATCACAGGGCTTGGTCCACATCACCAAACAGCTTTGTTGGCAGGATTGGCCAGGTCTGACCAGTCAGGATCCACAGATGGAGAGCTGACTGGGGTCACTGAATCCATCAGCCCCAGTGTGGAGTGCCAGGAGCACAGGAGGAAGGAGAAGTGGAGATGTGCTTCTGGTTACAAGAAGGTCCTGCGAGCACTCATATCATCAAGGAATGGACCACAACTTGGGCGAGTCTTTCTCAGACAGGGATATCCATGGCTTATCAAGGGATTACTTGCAGGAAGTGACATATCCTGGGCCTTACATGTTGGGCCACCTGTAGGGGGCACCTTACCACAGGGAGGATGAGAGAGGATGCGGGATCAAGGGCAGATCCCTGAGGAAGAATAAAATCCATCCTTCACAGACAATGAGGACTCCCAGCATCCACCTATCACATAAGGTCAGGAAATGGATTCTGGATGAGTATTAGGATAACATATTCACGTTGAAGCCAGAGGCTGATGATGGGATGACCATGCATGACCATAATGGGAGAAAGAAAAAGGCCAAGAAGGAGAACACAGACAGAACTTTTAATAACTGTTTTGCTAGGCTTGCTCAATGGTCGAGGCCTTTGGCTGTGAAGCCAGAGGCTGGGAGTTCAATTCCCCACTGTGCCTCCTTGACAAGGGCTAGACTTGATCCATAGGGTCCCTTCCAGCTCTGCAGTTCTGTGATCATCATCACCATCACCATCACCATCACCATCATCATCATCATCATCATCATCACCATCATCAAAAAACACCAAGCCCAGTCAATCAAAATTATAAAAGCACTGACTGGTATTATTTAACTGACAGTTTTTAACCAAAAACCAATGTGTCTGTTAAATATCAGCGCAGTATGTATGCTGTTCCTAATATTGCCATATTGTAGCTCTGAGTGTGTTATTTCTGAAATCTGCAACTACTTATAGTACTGTGTGAAATTTCTTCATATTCTTCCCAAAACCCCAATCAAAACACACTGACATGATCTTTTGATTACCAGGTCTCTGTACTTTGCTAGTTTTTTCAGTTCTTTATTTTCAACATAGTATATCATCTAGTATGAGTTCTAGATAACTTTACATTAGATGGGTAGTTTCAGTGGATCTGGGAGGGGTACACCTACCCTATTTCCTCTTTCAAAAATTGTTTGCTACCACTAAAAATTAAACAGGCATTATATGGGGGGGGGGGAGATTATTTAAATAAGCTTGCTTTCAGTGGCTACGCAATGACCTTTCTTCTTTGTTATTACTTACTTACTTACTTACTTACTTACTTACTTACTTACTTACTTACTTACTTACTTACTGAGTCACTTCCTGATAGATGTTCTGATCTACTGGACCTTCCCATACGGATATTAACCTTCCCTTCCTTTCTGCTGTCCCCACTCTCTTACTTAATTCTACACACAGTAATTAATTAATTAATTAATTAATTAATTAATTAATTAATTAATTAATTAATTAATTAATTAATTAATTAATTAATTAATTAATTAATTAATTAATTAATTAATTAATTAATTAATTAATTAATTAATTAATACTCCGCCCATCTAGACAGATAGTCTACTTTGGGTGGCACTACAAAATTTAAAAACAATAGAACCATTTTTACAATCCAAGATGTAAAAATGTAAATATTAAAATACAGCAGGAGGGAAGGCCTGCCTAAATAGCCATGTTTTAAGTTTACTTCTAAAAACGCCCAGAGAGGGAGCCAGGCAGATTTGTACAGGCAAGTTGTTCCAGAGGCGAGGGATACACCTGCCAGTCCTTCTTTTCCAAAACTGGAGGTGAATAAAAACAGTAACATTTCCTATATCTGCTACCTAATGAATTAATGTATGTTATGGTGCCATCAAGTCAGAATGCACAGTGACCCTAAAAAGCTTTCAAGGTAAGTGAGATATTTAAGGAGTGCTTTAACCATCTCTACCTCCCCAATTATTATCTATGGCCAAGTGGGAATCTAACCCAGGTCTCCTGAGTCATAGTCCATCACTCTATCCATTAATCACACTAGGTGTCCCAGTGAGTTCATAATACATATAATTGTGTGCTGTCAAGTCAATTCTGACTTACAGAAACTCTTTCCAGATTTTTCTAAATAGACAGTACTCAGAAGTGGTCTACCACTTCCTTTCTTCAACTTGCCTGAGGCCACACATTCTGGCTCTTCTGGAACTGGGAACTGAACTGTGCAGCCAGATACCTAACTATCCAGTCAGCTGGTGTGGCTAAATTTGAACCAGGACATCACAACTTTTCTGTTGCTAGACATTGGCTTTCTCTGCTTAATGATCTAGCCACACAGCCCCAGTGTTCTCTTCGGCAGGAGCACAGCAAAACCGATAGCTTCCAAAACCAATAAAGTGATTCCTCTATCACCTGTACTAATGCAGTCTTGTTGGAATAAATTGGAGTAAGCCTGTGTGAAGTGGTATTTGAATTCACACCTCGAGTGTGCTCTTGCTTGGATTCCCACACTTCACAGCCTAGATTCCCCCAACCTTCTCCCATAATTTCTCGCACATTTATTTGGAGAGATAATTGGGCCCTCAAACCGTCATTGAGCTGAAACACCACCTTACACATCAGCAAACTACTAGTACATGTTGATAAGTGGATTAGCCTAAAGTGAAACAACTGCACTGATGAATCACTCTTGAAATCTTCTAAACCATTTTAAAAGGTGAAAGGGTACAGTGAGCTTGAATGCCACACTTAATTCAGGAAGCATTAGGAAGCTATGGACTCCCTAGGGCTCCATGTTAAATAAAACTCTTACATTAGATTCTAATTTTGTTTCATAACCTCCAACAGCTTCCTGTTGTAAAGAATTTAGGAACTGGGCCTCTGCATGTTTTAACTGCTTTGCATTTCCATTTGCACAGCAGAATCTTTCTTTTTCATATCATAGCATGGCACAATTTAAAATTATGGACTATATGAAATATACGTAAATTCAAAAACAAATTAAAATGTTATAATTAAGACTGTTTTTGACCAGATGTGGGCTACTTCAATAACATTCTTTTGGCCATTTGCTAGATCTTCTTTTGTACATGAGATGGGATTTAAATTGCATGCACATAAGCACTGCATTGATTCTCTCCATAGTCACAGAAAAGTTGTCCTCTATCCAAGTAGCTTTATTTCATTTGATTATTCTTTGAGCTCCCTACTTTGCTTCAAAGTCCATTAAAGTGACAAGCATCTTGTCCTTGTGGGAGACATTCTTCAGCATTCATCCATTTGGCAATATGTGTTGTTTTTGTTCTCCATAGGTTAACCTAGGCTCTTTTGGCTTAATATTTAGAGCATGAGACATATGTAGATAACTTTACCTCAGTTTTAGCAATCATCTAGAGGGTTGGCATCCATGAAATGGATGCGTTTGGTGCTGTATTACTTTATTTAGTTCGTTATTTGCTAGGGCCTCTCAATGTACTTCTGGAGCAGGAATGCCAGCCAGATAGTACACATTTTCAGTGGGTTTCAGGTAGCCAGTAATAATCTTGCACAAATAAGAGTTACATCCACTTGTTTGGCATGTGGTGATTCATACCATATGGCACTAGCATATTTTGTTGCGGGGTAGCACAGGGACAAAGCTGTTGTTCTTATTTGTGGGTGTGTATCCCAGTCTGACCCAACCAGTATTCTAAGTATGTTATTTCTTTTTAATTTGATTTTAATTTTACCTATATTTTATATACGTCCATAATTTTAAATTGTGTAATGATCTGATACAAATAAAGGAAAACTACTTTTTTGTTTTGTAGAACATGTTAGGAATCTGAGTATTCCATAGAAGGCGTGCTGCCCTGATGCAAAAACAAACCCTCCGGCACTGTATTAAAATTGCAATAATAAATTTTCAGCAAGATCAATGAGTATTGTCTAAAAATGACTATCTAACCTTGTCCTTGCTAATGCCAGAAAAAGAGGTGATGGATTTCCAGGAGAAAAATGGTTAATGTAAGCTTGTTGTGGGTTTTTCGGGCTCTTTGGCCGTGTTCTGAAGGTTGTTCTTCAGAACACGGCCAAAGAGCCCGAAAAACCCACAACAGCCATTAGATCCTGGCCGTGAAAGCCTTCGCGAATAGGTTAATGTAAGCTTCAGACTATTTTTTTTGTTTGTTTGCTAGTATTTCTAACTTAAAATATATATATATAAAAATCTCAATGTAATATACACAAATTCCAGTGAGGCTAATTCAAAAACTAATGATCAACAACATTTTTAAAAAATATTTTAAGTCAAGTGCATTTTTCACAAATAGGTGATCACAGTAAGTACACATGTTTTTCCACAGAGACTAAATAGGCATAACAATGTAAAACAGGTAGGTGAGCCATTCAAAGTAAAGTATGATTTTAGAATGTTATTCAGAGTGAGCTGCTGTAGCCAAGTGCAAAAACAATGAATAAAAAACTGGGCTTACCTTGTTCAAGTCAAAGGTATTGAACACTTGTTCTACATAGTAATTTGCCTCTGGATTCAGACCATGCAGATCCAGGAGACCTTTGAATTCATGCAGGCTCAACTGCCCAGATGGACACTCCTTCATGAATTTGGTATACAGCCCGTGGGTGTCTTGGTCGGTCACATGCCCAGATGCTGATTCGGCTATACCCATGGTACTGCACAGCAGGTCTCCTCAATTGCAATGTTTTACTCAGGCACCTTAGATTTCGTCTTCAGTGGCTTCCAGCCACACAGATACCTTGTTGTGCTAACAAGAGCCCTAAACCTCTTACATGATGAGGGCAAAGACAGGCTAAGTAAGAATAGATTCTTAAGCGAGAGATTACCTTCAACTCCAGTTTTTAAAATGGAGGGGTTTTATAACACCTCTAAAGCACAGAGAGCCACTCTGGGAACAAATGGAAAGAAAACTTTCATTTCTGAAGGCACTGCAACATTGGTGGATGCGTTTCTTCACTCACCCACCCTGATCGTGAAAGAAACATGTTTTCAGATACAGCATTAGACAGATAACATTAAAAAAAAAAGATTCATGGCAAAGTCTGATCTTTAAGCGGTTGCAGATAATAACTACCAATTTTGTGGTAATTAAGAAGAGAAAGGGAAAAGGTGAAGCAAATTAAGATAGTGTTCTGCATGGCTAAAGCTATGCTACCACTCAAAGGTCAAAGTTCATAATTTCAGCTGAATGTCTAAATTCAGACAGGGCTTCCAATTAAAAAAAAAGGTGGTTGAAGGAATCTAGTTAATACATATAAAATATATTTTAGCCTAACCGTAGCCATTTTGCTTTCTCTAACTTGCTTTGCTATATGAATGTTTTGCTTAGGCAGGCAAGAATGAACAAGGGAGGAGGAGGGGGTGTCTGTCAGAGTTTCTTCCAATTTACAATTAAGGTCTTTCTAAATGAAAGGTTTGACCTTGGAGAAGTCTGAGTGTCTTACAGCCCGCCCCCCCCGAAATGAATTATAGCCTGTTGCCCAGGCACCTGCAGTCCCTCTTGTTCTCCTCCTTCTCCACACCGCTTTGCCTCCTTCTTATGCTGAACATATAAAAATGTGTACTTTGGTATGTGGGGCGCCTTCTCCCTCTCATGCTTTTCCAGTGAGTGGAGTTTGCCTTATTCTGCTTACTTTCAGCTGAAAATAAACAAATACATATACTGGATCTCTCTGTCTCTGGCTGATTGATTAAGGTGTTAGAGACAGGCAAAAATCCAGGAGTTAGTCCTGGATCCTTCATTGATTAATCTTGGTACCTTTTATTGTAATTACGTCCAGCTCAACACATATGAAAACAAAAGAGGTGTGCACCTTAAAGACTATACAGATTTATTACAGGGTGAGCTTTCATGGATTACAATCTACTTCCTTGGAGACAGACTGTAATCCAGGCCCATCTTTGTTGTCCTCCTGCAAGCAGACAAAGATCTTTCTTTTCAGACAGGCTTTCTCTTAGTAACTGACTATCTGGAAGGGGTTTTTAAATGGAGTACAGTGCCTTGTTACTTTGAATCTATTTTTGGTGTTCTTTCTGTTTACTGTTTACAATGTGGTATTTACAGTGGTGCCTTGCATTACGATGTTAATTCGTTCCAGCGAAATTGCTGTAGAATCAAAACGTCGTAATGCGATTTTTAAAAGCCCATAGAAACGCATTAAAATCAGATTAATGCGTTCCTAGGGGCTTCAAACTCATTGTCCAGTGAAGATCCTCCATAGCACGGCCATTTTCGCTGCCTGTGCAGCGAGGAATCCATGCGAAAACACAGCGGGTGGCCATTTTGAAACCGTCGATCAGCTGTTAAAAATCATCGCTTTGCAATGATCGGTTCCCGAAGCAGGGAACTGATTATCGCAAAGCGAAATTCCCCCATAGGGAACATCGTTTTGCGATCACCTTTGCAATCGCAAAAACATCAGCGTCAAGCGATTTCATTGTCAAACGGAGCGCCCGTCTTGCGGGGAACCACTGTATTTCATTTTTTAAAATATGAGTATATGTACTGTTTTTAAATATTATCTTTTAATAATGTAAGCCACCCTGGGTCCTTTTAAAGGAGAAAAGCAGGGTAAAAATATTTTAAGTAACTAAGTAAGTAAGTAGTTTTATGGTGTATTCAAGCACTCATCAAATACAGATTCTGAAAAACAACTGGGCTTAGGGCAAGGAAGGTCAGGCCCTATTATTAGGCAAAATGAGGAAACTGCTGTAGTCTATTGAGAGGAGAGCGTTATGTGCCATGCCGCCTCCCCTGTACCTCCAAACCTACCCTGTTGCCTTTGAGTATGGTGGCAGAATCTGTCCTATCATCAGTGTTGATGAACATTCACTACCACCACTTGGCTTTTGTACACAGAACTGGAGGGGACTCTCTCTCTCTTCTTTTCTTTTCTTTTCTTTTCTTTTCTTTTCTTTCTTTCTTTCTTTCTTTCTTTCTTTCTTTCTTTCTTTCTTTCTTTCTTTCTTTCTTTCTTTCTTTCTTTCTTTCTTTCTTTTCTTTTTTTTGCTTCAGGCAGCAAAATATCAAGAAGTGACAAACTTCCCACCTGTGGGAAGGGTTTAAAATAAAATTCTTCTGAGCACAGTGCATTGCACTAAAGTAGGCACATATGAATAAAGGAAAATATATTTTATATCCCTAAACCTTAGTGTACATGATAAACATCAAAACAGAATGCCCATAAACATGTAGATGCTCTCTGTGGGAACAGTGGGCATTTTATTTCTACCATGGTGGGACCCAGATTCTTTGGCAGTGTGATTTGTGTGTCATGTTTGAGACTTAAGATATGGAAGAATGAGTACATTGCTCTGGTGATATCAGTAGCTTACAGTATTTTTGAGTGGTCCTGCTTTTGTTCCCAGACAGGCACTCAACTACACAGGCTTCGCTGTCAGTATGCATTGTGTTGAAAGATAACTAAGCTATACACAAAGGTTAACATTCAGATGTCTTTCCACAAGTTATTAAAATCTAAGAGGTGTGGCAGAGAGAATTCATAGGATCAACCTGTGAAGAAGGGTTCCTCCCCCCCACCGCCCTGCTCTTTCCTCCACAGATTGAAACCTCTCACTTAGGACACATTTTGGCAAATCTCACAACGAGTCACTAACAGGCAGCAACAGGGATTTCCAAAATTTGTTCCAACAAGGCACTTAAGTGTGTGAGCCAAATGCCTCAGAGAAAAGAGAGAGAGAGAGAGAGAGAGAGAGAGAGAGAGAGAGAGAGAGAGAGACTTCTGGATGTAAGAGATGAATCATGAGAGATGGGGCTGGTAATCCTGTGTTTTACTGGAAGCTTATTACCAGACCAGATGAGCACAAGAAGACGTAGGAAGGCTGCTAAGAGGAGACAGACCATTTTGCTAGCCAAAAAGGGCAAGGCCATTGTCAGAGATGATGCCCCAGACCTTCAACTCCTTCCCACTGTTGATCTCCCTCGTTGGTCCTGGGCAGTGATGTCCTGCCACCAGTCTAGGATGAGCCTGCTTTCTAAAGAGCCAGGCTACCTGCCTCTGGGGGTTGTTCCTCTTTGACCTTCCTGCCTTTCATGGAGAGTGAAATTATCTTTAGCTTCTGAGGAGCTCAGTGTAATGCCTGCTTGGCGGCTTGTGGCGAGGAGGCGGCAGTGCTCAGGCTTAATCCTATTCCCAGGACCAAGGGAGGGGGGCGGGGAGGAATGTAGTCAGCCCTCACACCTTGCAGCCAGAGTGCAAGTGCAGGGAATAAGCTTGGGCAGCATTTGAGGGTGAACAGAAGGCGGCGGTAAGCAGGAGGAAAAGGCATCTAGGGAAGAAACCAGAAAACTGACCAAGACCAGGGTGTAACTACGGGGCCTGCTTGTAACAGTGAGTTGTGAAGAGGATTCCCAACGGCATTTGTAAAATTTTTATTTCAGCTTTGTTCTGGAAACATGAAAATAAAATTAGTACACTATTGTCTAGGTTAGGCCTCATCCTCAAAGAGTTTAACTGGCTCCAAAGGTTGAAATAAGTGAGTTGTACATTGCTAGGAACACCCTGTTTGTTTGTTTGAGTTTTCAGCCTCCCATGAGGGCTGTAGTTTGTGTGACTGGGAGGGAATTTCTGGGCTGAGGTGATTGTCTATCGATCCAGCACTAGCCAATTGTTCTTTGCTGCCTTTGAATTTGAAGAGTTTCCTCTCTTGGTGGCAGTTCTTTGTTGTTGAACTGTTCAGTTGGTTGCTAAGCAGGTAGGCAGTAAAGAAAGGCGTCTGTACAAGTCTGTAATGTCAAGCAACCATAAGTAAAGAAATGTTTTTTATCCTTTCTCCTACAAATGTCTCAGAGTGAGTTAGAGACTTCAAATAAAGGAATGGACTCTGAAGAACCCTATTCTTCTCTGTGAATCTCTGTGCTTTCACTGTGAAGCAATAAAAGAGTTTTAAAAACTCTGCAACACTCTTCCCTGAGATTCAGGACCAGAACTGAGACCAGAGGCAGGCACTTTCAGAGAGATACAGTCGTGCCCCGCTGGACGATTACCCCGCTCTAAGATGAATCCGCTTTGCGATGACATTTTTGCAATCGCTTTTGCGATCGCAAAACGATGTTTTAAATGGGGTTTTTTTTTTTTGCTGTGCAATGATCGGTTCCCTGCTTCGGAAACCGATTTTCACTTTATGATGATCCAGGTCTTGTGCCACTGCTGCTTGTGCCCCAAAAAGGCTCACAAATCACAGTGCTGGTGTTCCATCCCTCCTTGCTCCAAATGTCGGTGTTGCCCCCAAATCACTCATCCATCAGCATTCTTCTCCACCTTCCCCCCCTTTTCCTCCATCCACTCTGAGATTATACAATTCATGGGTACCATCTGTTTTTAGGCCTATCACTGTTGCTTTTAATGTTTTTATCTTTATTTTTGTTTTCTGTTATATGTATTGTAACCGGCCAAAGTAATGCCTCAATACTACTAGGAGTGGGATGCAAAATGGATAAATAAAATAATAAATAAATAAATTAACTGGCACTTACCCTGTTTCCCCGAAAATAAGACAGGGTCTTATATATATTTTTTGCTCCAAAAATGCACTAGGGCTTATTTTCAGGGGATGTTTTATTTTTTTCATGTACAACAATCTATATTTATTCAAATACAGTCATGACATCTTCTTCTGGAACATTGCCATAACTCTCCAAACCCTAAATTCTGACCTGAATTTCTTGTGGGTGGCAGTGGTGGTGATGTTAGCATTAAGGGCCCCAACACAATCCGACCTCAAACCCCTTCCGCTACAGGACTGGACATCTTCAGTCTCATTTCGGGAATGCACTTGCTGAGGTGGGGGAGAAGGAAGTGTGGATCGCACTGGCCTGCATGGACCAGACAGAGTCCATTCCAGTTGCTACACAACAAATCTCTGGTAGAAGGTGGGGTTTCACATAACTGGGGCTTAGTTTGGGGGTAGGGCTTATATTACGAGCATCCTGAAAAATCATATTAGGGCTTATTTTCAGGTTAGGTCTTATTTTTGGGGAAACAAGAGTTGAGTCTCGATAACTTTAAAACATTAACAGGAGAAAGGACAAAACATGTCATTACTTGTGAACTGACTAACAAATGCATTCGATGAGATTAAAGAGTGGGAAAAGGAACACTGCGCAAAGAGGTGGTGTTTTCTTTGAAATCAGAGGTGGGAAAGGATGCTTGTTTAGTGCTGGATTTATTGACCATCAACTCTGCCCAGAAAGGTCCCTCCCAGCCAAACAAGCTACAGGCAGCATGCAAGGCTATAAAAACTCAAGCACTTGTTGGGTGTGCTGACAGTGAACAAATACATATATGAACACCTTTGCACTGGGAACAGATAGACATGTCCAGACTACAGTGGTGCCTCGCATCACAACGTTAATTTGTTCCACCAAAATCGCTGTAGAACGAAAACGTTGTGATGCGATTTTTAAAAGCCCATAGAAACGCATTAAAACGCATTAAAAAAAATTGTTTACCCAGTGGCCATTTTAAAACCACCGATCAGCTGTTAAAAAATCATCACTTTGCGATGATCGGTTCCCGAAGCAGGGAACCAATCATCGCAAAGTGAAATTCCCCCATAGGGAACATCGTTCTGTGATCACAAAAAGTTTGTCGCGGTGCGATTTTGTCGTCAAATGGAGCACCCGTCTTGTGGGGCACCACTGTATTTCCAGAATTAGTTTGAAGCCTCGTGGCACAGAGGTTAAAAATGCAGTAGTGCAGTTAAGACTCTGCTCACAACCTGAATTCAATCCCGACAAGCTCAGGAAGCCAGCTCAAGGTTGAATGAAGCTTCCGTTCTTCTGAGGTTGGTAAGCTGAGTACCCGGCTCAATAGAGGAGTGTGGGGGGTGGGCAATGTGCAGCCTGCATAATTAAATTGTAAAACTGCTTTAAGTGATATGGGATGGTATATAAGTAGCACACTTTTCTTTCAGTTTCTCCTTTTTTTGGGTAGATGTAGTATTTAATTCTTCCAGCTAAGATGATCAATAATTCTAATGCATCTCAGTTATAATAAGTAATTACATTCCTATGATTAATTAAAAGTGATGTTCTGGATATGGATTATAGCAGCAACAATTATAGTATAGGAAAATTACTTTTTGGACTATAGCAACTAGAATCCCTGGGGGACTCTGGAAGCCATGGTCCAAAAAAGCAATTTTCCCAAGATCTGACAGTATAGTAGGAGAAGGTGTTCAATTGTTTAATTGATTCAAATTTCCTCCTTTCAAAGAAATAGCAGTTTTGGTGGGGACTTCTTATTAGGTAAAACTGTGGGACATAGTAAGTACCAAAGTCCTCTTTTCTCAGTGCTGCTTTGATCAAATAAGTCACCTACCGCTGTGTTGAACTTAAAATTAGCCATGAAATCCAATCAGGGATTTGATGTGTCACATTGTTTTGACACTTCATGAATGGATTACTACTACTAACACCTATGCTGATGTCATTCAGTTCCTCTTAATCTTTAACCCCTCACAAAACATGTGTGAAGGTCAAATGCTGTATCTATTACAGTTTACAAAGAGAAGATCTGACAGGGCAACAAGGCAGAAAAGCATTAAAACCCAAAATTATAGGGATTACACTATTTCCTTCAATAATGCTGGGGTTACGGGCGCCGGAGCCCTGTCTAGTTCAAAATCAATTTATAACTCTTATGCTCCCCAAACCTAACTACGAAGCATAAACAGTTGATTCTCTCTCTCTCTCTCTCTCTCTCTCACACACACACACACACAGAGGGAGGACAGATGAGTTTACTGTATTAATTCTACGTACCAGATGATGATTACAATAAGGTACTGTATTTACAATTCATATTTACAAAGGTCTTCATCCTTGTTGTCATCATGTTGAGTAGGTTGATGGGGAGGAAGGAAATGTAACTTTATGAGAAAACATCATTTTTTTAGTCTGACATATTGGCTTTTTCATTTCTCTAAAAATGTTTCTATACAGTAGCAATCCTCCCCAATGCCCAATGGGGCAGCACACCACTGTGACCTCCCTCAGCCTGTGTCAGCCTTCTGGCATGCCTCATCACTGCCTGGAGCTGCCATGTGGATCTCCCAGGACAGGACAGGCTGCCCATATCAGACTAGGGGCTGCCATGCCATCAACAGCAGGGGCCTTGGTAAATCCAAGACCCACCTTTCTCGGATCATTTCTTGAAGATGAATAGCAGCACAGGATTGACTGATTGTTTGATTGAAAGATGTATTTATTTATTTATTTATTCATTTATTCATTTACTGTATTTATATTTTTAAAAATCAGTGCAGAATCAAAATGACACTGCTCAGACCTGTACTGTTCAAGAGAGAAGTGTACATAAATGTCATAAATTGCCTGTGGAGGCTATGGCATTCTGGGAATTGTAGTAAGCATTCTATGTTCTGGGAATTCAGCACCACAAGATGTGGCAGCAGCCACCAACACAGCTGACTTTAGCTGGGATGAGAGAAATCCACGGAGTTTATCAAAGGCTCCTGGTTCTAATGGCTTTACGCCACCTCCAGGACCAGAGGTAGAACGCTGCCAATGCAGGTTTGTTGTAGAACAACAATGGGAGGGTGTTAACTTTGCTTGTTTTGTCACTGCTACCCAGATAATTCAGTCTTAGAAGAGATTTACATATATCATAACTATATGAAAAAATACAGTATGAGCTTCCTATAGTCATCTGGATGGATCTAACCTAGTAGGACTCCTGCAT
Source organism: Pogona vitticeps (assembly GCF_051106095.1). Taxonomy (NCBI): domain Eukaryota; kingdom Metazoa; phylum Chordata; class Lepidosauria; order Squamata; family Agamidae; genus Pogona; species Pogona vitticeps. The sequence continues at coordinate 225,603,605 of NC_135785.1, read as the reverse complement.
TCTTATCGGTGGATATCATGTCAGAATACTCAATTGAAAAGTAGCGTTTTCCAAAATCTTATTGCGTGAATTTTTTTTCTTTTTCTTTAGTCTACTTCATCCAACTATCTGTTTAGATAGTCTATACAGTCTAAGCACATCAATGTAAAATGTTAATATCTTAGTATAGCATTTTTTCAGCTCAAAAAAAAATGAGCTGAAAAAAGCTGAAAGGATATGGAGAAATACCTCAGTTTCATAGCTTTCCCCCTCTCTTAAAATTAGCAGCTCATTTAAAATATTTCAAAGTGGCGTGTATTCTTTACTGTCTACCTTTATTCCATATACCCTGTTTCCCCCAAAATAAGATTTAACCTGAAAATAAGCCCTAGTATGAATCTTCAGAATGCTCATAACATAAGCCCTAGTTAAGTGAAACCCCGCCCCCACCATTGTGCAGCAACCAGAAGAAGACATGACTGTATTTGAATAAATGTAGTACATGAAAAAAATAAAACATCCGCTGAAAATAAGCTCTAATGCGTTTTTTGAGCAAAAATTAATACAAGACCCTGTCTTCTCTTCGGTGAAACACAGTAGAAATAGCAACTCCAAAATGACATTTTAAATACAGATCA